>NC_056741.1:1045517098-1045554598 GCF_019279795.1 Protopterus annectens
GAAGAGTGGGGGAATCCATTACAACTGTTATCACATGACTTGATCTAGATTCATTCAAATAGCTGAAAACTGTGACCAATACTCAAATAATAACATTTTATGAGCAACAGATATATTATTAATTGTGTGATGCATGCATGTTCTTCAGATAGGAGAACATCAAGACTTTCCATGCTATCAAGTTCCAATTTTAACCTCTGATGGTGGAATCCTTCAATGGAGTTTGTCTATGGCATTTAATAGGTTACAGTAATGCTGTACAATGTGATCTCTGGGCTTTCTGCTCATTTTTTTAAATTAAATTAAATACATATTTAAAGATTGTTTTCACTTGACCAAGAAAAATTATATTCTAAAATAATGAAATAAGATCTTTATCTCCATAATGCTGATCACATGTTAAAGCCAATCAACCTCATGCATATGATACCAGTTGCCAGAAAATTGTTCATATTGCATAGCTTTGATGGATACTAGTGAATGTGGTAGGACTGGAAATTGAATAGATGGTAAACTGTCACACCTGAAACCGATTGCTACTTTGTCTGATACTTTAACAGTAATTATTATTGCAAGGTGTGACATTCTAAAACGTATAAAAGAACACACAGTCAACATTCCTCTGCATGGTATACCATCCAAATGTCAGTAAAAAAAAGAACGATTCATCAGATGGTCCTATGCTGTTTCATTTTACTAATATAACCATAGCAAGAATGAGAAGCCAGGCTTGGAAATCTACTTTCTTCTTTTTTTAACGATACATCATCGACTCCAAAGCAGATGCAAGGGACTTGTTCATGCAAAGCGTATACACTTTGTATTTCCAGGTCAGTTCTGTATTTCTGTATTTAGTAAGATGGCATCATCATCTTTCAAAAGGCTAACGCAGCAACATTGCAAAAAAATGATGCCTGCTGTGGGCAGGATGCTTTGGAAGTTCTGGTGTTTAACTCCTGAATAAAAAGGGTCAGTATTCTTAGTGCACCTGCAGTCTCTGCTGCACATTTGTTTCTCAAGCTGAGCACAGCAGTAGTTTGAGGATATACAAGAAATGACAACATTGTTTTTGCAAACGACAATCCCCCCATGCAGGATATCCTGTTTTTGATGTTGGAGTTCCTTGACTTGGCTGAATTAGTTTCTCTCCTTTCAAGATAAAAAAATGTTCCTTTGTTTTAAAATGATGTTGTAGATCTGGATTAGAAGATAGCTATGATTTGTTAATGTCAGAGAAAGACATTTTATTGTAATACAGAGTAATTATGATTATAGACTGTGTTATTTATTATCTTGATGACAGGCCAGGGTAAGTTCAGGTTACAACAAATCACACAAGTACAGTGAGGTTAGAGCAAATAAACAGAACATGAAAAAGCGAACAGTTAATATTCCACCTGACCCAACATTTAAACGTTTCCAAGGAACAGAGGTTGCAAGACGGCTATGTGAAACATACAGCTCTCCTTATTCGTTGCCTGTAGAATTCATCTGCTGTGTGTGTGTGTGTGTGTGTGTGTGTGCGTGTGTGCGTGTGTGCGTGTGTGTGTGTGTGTGTGTGTGTGTGTGTGTGTGTGTGTATGCAGTATTTTGCATAATTTAGGTTTCCTCCTCAGTACTCAGTCACAGTAGTGCTATGTTAATGTCTAAAAGTGCAATATAAAAATAATCAATCAGTTCCAGAATACAATATAGAAAGTATGACAGTTAATGTAAATATATTGGATTTTAACTACACAATAAAATTCATTTTGTGTGAGCTTGTGTCCCTCCCTAGTAATGCTGTACTAACATTGTTGAATACATCATTATACGTACAATAAAGATATTCTACCAGTCTCACCTTATAGTACCGAAGCCATACATGACAGTTTATTCATGCAAATAAATCACTGAATGCATAAGCTTGTAGCTGCATGATATATTCTGTAAACTCACTTGTGTGTGTGTGAGTGTGTGTATGTGTGTGTGTGTGTGTGTGTGTGTGTGTGTGTGTGTGTGTGTGTGTGTGTGTGTGTGTGTGCATGTGTTATTCATTAACTCAGTTAAAATGTAGTACAGTTATCCATATTGCAAGTGCTGCAACTATTAAAAGTAAAATGAAAACTAGGGACATTACATACTGCAAAAATAGGTAGAGAGCACTTGGGCATGTACAACATATACAGGTCATTAGACACTGGATTAAAAATAAATAAGTATCAGAGTGCACTTCCAAAGAGATGTGTTATACACAACACAGTGTACTAATGAGTAGAAATGTAACTGACCTTGATGGATGTACAGTGTGGACTGTCAGCTTGCAGTTACAAGAAGCATTCTTGCTCTGATACCAGCTATTCACGTACACTGTACACTGCCACAGGACAAGAAACCACAACTCTGCATAGGTCTGTGTAGACAGAAGTAAGTGAAAGATACCACATGGACAGTACCACATACAACAGGCTAGTTTACATGTACAGGGCTGCATTACCACATGGACAGTACCATGTACAACAGACTGTTTACATGTACAGGGGTGTACTATCGCATGGACAGTACTACATACAACAGGCTGTTTTACATGTACAGGCCTGTACTTCCACATGGACAGTATCACTTACAGCAGGCTGTTTTACATGTACAGGGCTGTACTACCACATGGCCAGTAGCATGTACAACAGGCTGTTTTACATGTATAGGACTGTACAGTGTGTGGTGACTGGGGAAGGACAGCACCATCTTAGATATGAATATGCACTGCAGTCTCAACAGTTTTACTTTTCAGTTTACAGGAATGTTATTCTACTGCAGATTCAAGTTCTGTCAATTTTCTTGTAATTAATATAATGGTCCAGCCTCTGATATTCATATTTTTTCTTTTCGCTCCAGTCCTCCTCTGACCAGTGAGATGCCCACTTTGGCCACTCTAGTGACCCACACATTCTTGTTAGGTAACCGTTCTACAGCCACAGCTGAATGTTGAGCATAAGAGGTGCTGTACCTTCATCCACAAGGATGACGAGGATTTTAGTCTTATGTCCTCCCTCTCTGCATGCATACATGTGTGTTAACGACCAAGAGGATGGTGTGCAATGGGCCTTTAAAATGCACAGTTATGACTCCATATGATGTGATCATGCCTCTGTTCCCCTTGAAACTGAGCACCTCTGAGTGATTCACTTTATATACCAAAGCATTATTTCAAAGAGCGTGCCTTAAAGCACAAGCCCTTTACCTTCTCCTGCCAATGACAGGTGGGCAAACTAAATCTCATAATTTATCTTTTTCCTAGTGCTAACTATAGCAAGTAATTGAGCTGCTGACCAAACATGGATTCCCGGAGTCATAGTCAGGGCTTTATCCCCCATGTCAGTGGAACTGGCTTATCTTTATATATTTTAGACCCTTCTTGCTCCTTTGTTTATCAACATTGTTTATATTGCAAGATATCTGAAAATGTCAGTACTGTACTTTTAAAGCACAATTTTTAATACCAAAAGAATACACTGAATGTAAACCACCTCTGTGGAACATAAGCAATGGGGGTAGGGTGGCGGTGTAGTATTGAATGAAATTCCAGCTGTGTTAGGGGTTTTAGAAGAACCAAGAACAGAAGATGCTGTTAAGAAAGTGATAATTAATAAGATTTATAAAATATTATATCAGAAATATAAGAATCTATCAGAGAAGATTAGAAAAGACTGGGTGGCTAGATTAGAATGATCTTCTTTTGGCTTTTCCCAGTTAGGTGTCATCACAGCAGATCACCTGTCCACTCATGATTGGCAGTAGAGTTTTATAGTGTTGAGTTGCCAGCCCAGCACCCAACCTTCCATGGAAGACACACACACACTCACACCTAGGGCCAATTTAGAGTGTCCAATCCACCTTCAGCATGTCTTTGTGATGTGGGAGGAAACCGGAGCACCCGAAGGAAACCCATGTGACCACAGGGAGGACATGCAGACTCTGCACAGAAGGCACCCCAGCTGAGGATCGAACCAGAGAACCCCTTGCTGTGAGGCGGCAACGCTAACCGCTGCACTACCATGGCCAGCCAGCTAGATTAGAATGATACATTACAAAAAAAATGAATAAATAATGGGAGGGAATCTGTAGTGCCTCTAGGAATACTATGAAGTTCAGAAGACTCTGAATATTTGCATGGAAATGTTTATACAAGTACTTTTATTCTCTGAATAGACTAAGTAGGATTTTTCTTCTAATGAAGAGCTGATGATAGACACATTCTTGGGAATGTGGGAGATAACTGACTTTTGGTACTCCCTACAGAATATCCTGATACAGTTGTTGGAGGACCAGATATACTGACCAAGGTGATTATTAAGTTGGTGCCTTGATTTAGAATTGCTGAGATATAGTAAGGCTTTACTAAGTTTAGTATTACAAGCAACCCCCCCCCCCAAAATAAATCAATACCTGTTGTAAATGAGATACTGTATGCTATAAAGAAAAAAAAGAAATAAAGAATGGATAATTACAAGACTGGGGAAGTTAATTTTCACAAAGTAAATGTTGCATTTCGGAATGATATATAAGAAAAAAAAACAATGCTCAAGCAAATACAGTGGATATAAAAAGAGTACACCCCTGTTAAAATGCCAGGTTTTTGTGATATGAAAAAATTAGACCGCAATAAATAATTTCAAAACTTTTCCCACCTTTAGTGTGACCTATAACCTGTACAATGTAATTGAAAAACAAACAAATCTGTTAGGGGGAAAATATAAAAAATAAAAATGTACAATAAGCTGGTTGCATAAGTGTGCACACCCTTAAACTAATACTTTGTTGAAGCACATTTTGATTTAATTAAAGCATTCAGTCTTCATGGGTAGGAGTCTATCAGCATGGCAAATCTTGACTTGGCAATATTTGCCCACTCTTCCTTACAAAAGCGCTCCAAATCTATCAGATTGCAAAGGAATTTCTGGTGCACAGCCTTCTTCAGGTCACTTCACAGATTTTCTATTGGATTTAGGTGTGGGCTCTGGCTGAGCCATTCCAAAATTTTAATTTTCTTCTGGTGAAGCCATTCTTTTGTTGATTTGGATGCATGCTTGGGGACACTGTCATGTTGAAATGTGAAATTCCTCTTCATTTTCAGCTTTCTAGCAGACGCCTGAAGGTTTTAGGCCAAAAGTGACTGGTATTTGGAACTGTTCATAATTCCCTCTACCTTGACTAAAGCCCCAATTTCAGCTGAAGAAAAGCAACTCCAAAGCATGATACTGCCACCATGCTTCACCATGGGGATGGTGTTCTTTTGGTGATGTGAAGTGTTGCTTTTATACTTAATGGACCTTTTGGAATTGTGGCCAAAAAGTTCAACCTTGGTCTCATCAGACCATAACACATTTTCCCACAAGCTTTTGGGAGACTTGATGTATTGTTTTGCAGATTCTGGCCAGGCCTGTATGTTTTTCTGTGTAAGAAAAGGCTTCTGCCTTGCAACCCTACCCCATAGCCCAGACAAATGGAGAATACGGGATATTGCCGTCACATGTAGTACACAACCAGTACTTGCCAGAAATTCCTGCAGCTCCATCAGTGTTGCTGTAGGTCTCTTGGCAGCCTCCCTGACTAGTTTTCATCTTGTCTTTTTATCAATTTTGGAGGGACGTCCAGTTCTTTGCAACATCAATATTATCCCATATTTCCCAACCTTTTGATGACTGTCTTCACTGTGTTCCACGGTATATACAATGCAGTGAAACTTTTTTTGTACCCTTCTCCTGACTGATACTTTTCAACAATGAGATCCTTTTGATGTTTTGTGAGCTCTCTGTGAACCATGGCTTTTGCTATAGCAGGCAACTGAGTAAATGTCAGGGAAATCCTACTAGGACAGCTGAACTTTATTTGGGGTTAATCAGAGTCTCTTTAATTGATGGCAGGTGTGTACCCAAGAAGACTGGATACTGTAATTAAATAAAAAAGTGCTTCATCAAAGTATTAGTTTAAGGGTGTGCACACTTATGCAACCAGCTTATCGTAAGTTTTTTATTTTTTATATTTATTCCCCTAACAGTTGTTTGTTTTTCAATTAAATTGTACAGGTTATAGGTCACATTAAAGGTGGGAAAAGTTTTGAAATGATTTATCGTGGTCTCATTTTTTTATATCACAAAAGCCTGGCATTTTAACAGAGGTGTTCACACTTTTTATATCCACCGTAACTGAGGTAAGTAGGATGGTGGGGAATGCAAAACAAATATGTATATTCTAATGTACAAGAGTAAGGAACAGAGTTATGATGAAAACTGTATAATGCACATACCCAATAAGGAAAGTGTTACTGTGATACTTATTTGTTGATTGTTGTTCATATAAGGTGTATGTGAAAGTGTCTGTGTATGTGTGTGTTTACAAGAACATGTGTGTGGATGAATGTGTTTTTATGACTGTGTCCATGTGTGTTGGAGCATGCAGGTCGGTGAAGTTATTTGCATGACACATGTTTGCCTCTGAAGGCAATGACCATAATTTTATGTTCTCAGTTATTGAGAGAATTATTCCTAATGAGAGAGGTGGTGATATAAGGAACCATACAGAGACCTCTGAAACTAGGTGGATTATCAGATTAAGAGCTAATAAAGGAAAGGGCCTTAATGATAGAACACCCTTGAAACCAGTTCTGAAGAATAGGAGGTGGTTCAAATGAAATTAAGTAACATATTAAATATATATTTTAATTGTTTTTAACTAATGCATTTTATGTTATAATGTTTATTACGTATCTATACTTGAAATGTTTTTCCAGTATGACTTTGTACATATTGCAGAATGACTGGTTTTACCTTAAGTACTAATTACTTCAAGCATTAATTGGTTTGATTTAATTGGTTTGAATACTGTTTAAATATAGTTGGGTAGGAAGTGTTTGTTTGAAGGTCTGAAGAAGTGATATGTGTATCATGAAAGCGCTTACCTGAGTGAATAAATTTACCTTGGATTTTACCTGTGTTTTATTTATTCTTGGACTGTGTTTAAACTAGGACTTTTTTGGATTTTTTTGGATTTTTATGACTTTATTGTACCTTGCTGGAGTATTTATCCTAGCTGTTTCCTGTCTAGTATTTTCTTGAATTGTACATTTATATATACTGTATTTTTTGCAATATGTCTCTGTAACTGTCAAATTTTAATGTTTTCTTGGGCTAAAACTGAAAGTTGTCATTTGAGATCAGTGATCTACCATGGTTAACAAATATCAATAAACATATAAATAAAATTAAATAAATATTATTCGCATAAGTACACCAAAATTTCAGGAAAGAGTATAAATTAGGCCAGGAAGTCCTGCCAAAAGATACAGAATTTGAGCAAATAACGCCATTCAAATCACTTAAAGCTTGTGATCCAAAGGTAAAAATAAGTTCTAAAGTCTCAAATGTTTGAAGCTGTTAGACATTTTATTAGTTAACAATTAACAAAAAAATTCAACAAATTTCCTGTCTATAGTACAAGCAATTCCAAATCAAAGGTTCTAAGTATAAACGACCTGCTCTTAACAATAACCAAATGTCATTTTTAAGTTTAAAAAACATATTCAGAAATTGAAATATAATAGATTTAGTTATTGGTGTCAGCAAGTCATTTACACATAAAACTGCTACTTTGAAAACATTTATTTTACAGATGCAAATTTGAGTGATGTTTTTCAGGAGAGTCCATAAATGAGATAATGAACTATAGAGGTTATTTAGGGAAAGTAAAATATCATCCTCAAATAATACATAATTTTCTCCTTAGTTATGGTGGATAGTTGAAGTAAAGAAAAGTATGTCTGGATATAATCTGCGTTGGGTACATAGTTTCCTAAATATATTCTAAATATAAAGCTGCTAAATAAGTTTTTAATGGTTATAAGATGGAGAATCAGTCTGTAACATTTTCTTTTTGAATGGTTGCTGATCTATAAAGAAACTATATGCCTGAATATCTTTGCCTGACTTACAGGCATACCTCTCAACCTCTTAGTGCAAGAAATCTGGACAAAATTGGAGGACAAAGGCTTAAAAATAGAGGCACATTTTAAATATTGCTCTTTTAACTTTAGAAAGTTGCTAGAATAACAGGGTTTGATTTAACATATTTTCTGAATTATTTGAATTCTGAAACTTAATTGTATGTCATTATTTAGTGACTTCAGTCCTCAGATCATCTCAGTGATTTGCCAGAAAACCAAAAATTTTATGAGGAATAGACCAAAAATATGAGCCAAAAATTTGGGCATTCTGCAAAAATCTGGAAAGTTGAGAAGTATACACAGACAAGATGATGTGTTTCATTAGGATGCAAAATATGATATACCAGTCAAAGCTTTTTGCTCTGAAGATGTTTTCTTTTTACAGTTTCTTGGATGCATTTTCTGATTTAATATTTTCTAGTTCACTGTGTTGATGCTTTTGAGGATCTGATTAATAAGTACAGTCTACAACTGGCTGGATACTGTCCTTAAGAACTGTAGATAAGAAATGAGGTTAAAGGTCATCTTAAGAAATATTCTATTGTGTTTCTTTTGTCCATGTTTCCCAGAGAATTTTGGGTAGGCCAACATCTTATCCATTACTAACATCAACAAGAAACATATTTATGCAACCCATTTTAAGACACTAGTGAGGCTCTAAAATGAACCTGTCTGTTCAGAATCATTAAATAAAATGTTAGCAAGAAACAGTTATCTTCATGTAGCTTTGCAGAGATGCAAACCTAACATGGCAGAGACTGAAGGCATAAAATGAAAAAGGGATACAATTCCGGAAATTCTGAGCATTGAGAGTCTAGTACGTCATGATACACTTTATATTTTAGTAAAATTAATGTTTGCATTAAATTTTAATGTAGAACAACAAGAATATAAAGCCTATGATTCAAAGACAAGCATTACACAGCAGTGTAGCTCTATATGACATGCAGCCTGATGCATAACATGACCCAGAACTAATCATATAAGTCTTATGGTAAAAATAGCTCTGACATATCAAGGAAAGGACTATATAGTAAAATAGAGCCACAATTTTAAGAGCAGAGCTAACAGGTCCGGTAGACAGGCTGTAATATAGATGGCCATGTGATCAGTGTAGCAAATGCCGCCACCAAGGCAGACTAGCATGGCAAAGTTCATATGCAGTCACATACACACTATTATACTACATAGTCACCATTCATGGTCATGCAGACAGTCCAATGAGAATTAACACAGCAAAGTCCCATACAAGTTCATATATGCATGAGAGTAAATGGGGAGGCAGGAAAATAGGAAAGGTGAGAATAACAAGCAGATGAAAAATGTACAAGGCAATTGTGTGTGTGTATGTGTGTGTATGTGTGTGTGTGTGTGTGTGTGTGTGTGTGTGTGTGTGTGTGTGTGTGTGTGTGTGTGTGTGTGGTGTGTTTTGAGGGAGCTCCATTTGTGATATACAGAAAATAAGAATATGTAGGGAAGGTATTGTAGAATTCTGATGAATGAGTTAGAGGGAAAGGTAATGGTAACAGAGGCAGATACATTATCATATGTTGTCAAAAGGTCTGACTTTTGCTTCTTCCAGGCATGTAGTACTTAACTAAAAGCATTTATGAGAAAGGTATACCTTGGATTACTTCCATCAAACAATAATTAGTATGGTTTAGAATTTAAAAAGAATCACCCTTTGTTACCTATAGTAGCAGACTTTGAAAGAGTTTGTGACAATGTGATAAGGCAAATTGTCAATAGCAAATCAATATCTCCTTATTATAACTTAAGTTGCAAACAGCAATTAACTTTGAAACATTTACAGAACAATAATATTTTAAGAATTATAAAGGCAACCAAAAAGGGCATTCTATAGTTATGGATGGTAACATATATGATAAAGCTATGTATCTAATGGCATCTGAGATGAAGTTCTATAAAGCAGTGACTATTAGATATATAAAAACAGTTTATAGCCAGTATGACTACAAGTTGGAAGAAATGAAGACTGAAAACATTATCTTCTTATTTACAGACAGAGAACCTGAAAATAGGTACAATTTTCAGAGTTCCAAATAGTACATAAGGATGTTAACAATAAGCCTATGAAAACCTAGTGTGGCAGTGTTGATATACAACATAACAGTGATTTATTTAGAAAATAAGATAAAGAATAATGTATATCAAGGGGGATCACACTTTAAATATTCATTTGATTTCTGTGACAAATTAAAATGTGTGCAAATTAATTCTGGTGCATACTTTGTTATGACAGATATCTGTTCACTGCATACATGATTCCACAAGTAGAAAGTGTTGAATAGTTTTCTCATATGCTATTAAAATACTCAGCTTATGATATTAAAGAAATTTGTTTTTGGGGAGGGTGACATCTACATGAAATTCTTCACCATGTATATTTCACTCCAGTTTAGTTATGACATACTGGAAAGAAACGTTTCTCTTTAATACAAAATGGTCTAAGACTATTAAGGTAGATTATTGATTTATAGATGATGCTTGTCTTATTAGGAAAGGTTCTGATCTTTTTATGGAATAATGTAGAATAGTTAAATAGCTATACTGAATTTTTGAAATTCTCCTTTGTTAAACAAATGATAAATATTCTTTTCAGATGTTTTATTATATAAAGGAATTAGCAATCAGGCTGCCACAAGGATTAGTTACAAGAATGCAAGGAGTAATTCCATTCGTAATTACAGTAGCATGTATCCTAAATATACATAAGATAATATAGCAAAGACACATAAGATAAAAAGATTGACTTGGGATACTGATGTTAAACTAGCAAAATGTAATGACATTTGTGAAAGATTTTTGAAGAGAGGTTCCCGAGTGAAGTTATTAAAAAATATAAGAACACAGAATAGTAATAGCAATCATAACTTAGGATACCAAAATGCTAAGGCTGTCTCAGTGAAGTATTGCAATGCTTTTAACCTGTAATGCTGATACCCCAGCCATTAAGGGGATTATTTCTAATAAATAGATATTATTTATGATAGGCCCCATTATTTGTAATAATCTTGGTGCAGAGCCCAAATTCATTTATTAGAGATGTGAAAAATGGAGAAATGAGCAACTACAGCAGAAAGATTTATCAAGGAAGCAACACAGAGATTTGAAAATTGTAAGAACTGAAAGCTGGTAGCAAATTATCTGCATTATTTTAATCCAGTAACTTAGAGAACATGTGCTCCTCTTTTTTATCTGCAATTTCAAGCTTATAGTATAGGTTGAGGAGTCTAGTGGCTGCAGGACCTTTTGCAAAATTAAGATAACCTGGAAGCTCGGCAGTTGAATTTGTGAGTGCCTTTGTCCTGTGAAGTTTAAAAATACATGCTTAATATATATGGTCAAATTGGAAAAGTTAAAAATAATGTGTTTTATTATGTTTTGGATTTTGAACTGCAGAACATGAGGGAATATCTGTTGGTCAATACTTTGGGCCAGTAATCAAAGAGCCTCAATCCTCACCACTGACACCAGTGATGGATGGCCACTAGGAGCAAAAATGAATACATACAGTCTTTTCAGATGTAGCTCTCTGTACCAAGCACAATTTTCCTTAAGAGCACACAGGTAGCATACTGCAGACCTGGGTCTGAACACTCTGTTTCTCTTTAAGCCCCAAATAAAACTCCACACTGACCACTTTGGAGCTCTGTGTCCCTGTTCCAAGTAGCAGACACATATACATGTGGATATTTGATTTTCATACACACACATGAGCGTGCTTGCACACACACACACACACACACACACACACACACACACACACACACACACACACACACACACACACACACACACACACACACACACACACACACACACCTGGGAAAGGCTGGCACATATTTACCAGCTGTGCCCCCCTGCCCAAGCTATAAGGTAACTATGTTGCCACCAGTCAGCTACTGTAAAGGTCTTACAAGAGTACCCAATTATACTGACTAAAATTAATACTAATAGAAATGGTAAAGTTTGACCAATGTAGCAAGACTTTCAGGAGTGGCCACAGTGTCATTAAAATAAGCATAAGTAAAGTACTCTTATAATGTTAAAAATATTCTCTAAAAAAACAGCCACAATGAAAGGTACAGAAATATTTAATAATAAATAATAAAATAGAAAACATGAGAATACTTAATATCAAAATACAATAAACACCAGAATTTAATTATGGAAGATACAAAAAAATAGCACAGTTGGATAGATTCACACAGATGCAGAAAAACAATACTTAATTAATCTCTCTCTGTTTTCCTGACTGGCTAAAAAATTATTGTTGCTTAGTTAAGTTACATTCTACAGCAAGGCAAGATGATGAGTTTTGATTTGCTTACTACAATAAGGTAAGATGAGGTGTGTGGTTGTGTCAGATATCTGTGAGAGATTTTTCCTGTCAAGTTCCAAAAAACAAAGTACTGACGTGAGAGTGCCATCATATCTCTCACTAATATGTAAAGAATCATTTCAGTGCTGATTATACAATGACATCACAGTTGGTCACCTGACTATGGTACAATACACATCCAGTGCTTTGCTAAGATCTGTTGCAGCATCTGAAAGCTATAAAACAATTTCAAAAACTTCCACTCTTCCAGGGTATCAATTAGTTCACCCCTAAGGATACTATAGTAAGATTCCTAGTCCTGGTTTTCCCATACATTTTTATCTCTGGCTGCAATCAGACCTGTAACATAAAATCTTTATGATCTAAACCAACCCATTTAATGTTCAACCTATTTTTTTTAAATTAGATGGACTGAGATTAACCTCTTCCCTTCCAGAGGTCTCTGTTAAAACATATACATTTAATCAGTTATAATAATATTGTCTGACATCTTTTTTCTGTCCAGCAGGCCCCACTGTTGATGCATTTTTACACAAGCAACTTTACAAATACATTTTTAACACAGACATCTGTACAAATCAGTGTGATAGTCAAATGACATAACATTCTTTACAAAACTCCAGCTAGATATACTGGCATATGTTACACATGCACTGCCCTACTCTCCCTGGCACAGATGGTACTACCATATCATCACAGGATGTACTAGAGCAAACAAATGACAGGTGAGAATTTAAATCATAAATAATTTGTCATACTAAGTATTCACTATGTCTTAATGACTGCATCAATTTTAAGCACATTTTAAAAGACATGCCCATAAAACATTGATATTTCAATGTTGTTTTTCAAGTGTTGTTTTAATGTTTTTTCTTAGACTGTCATTTTACTGGGTCTATATATGCTCAAAGAGACTTTTCTTCGAACATATAATCATTGGCACCTAAAGAGCGAACACTCTAAAAACGTGAACGGCCACATCTGCAAATTTTTTCCTCGGGAAAAAAATGCACGGGGCCATACACAAAAAACAGAAACTTCAAAACCCTAATCAACTGGGGTGATTCACCCCCCACACCCCCCGATGTGGGGGGCTGTCCACCCACACACCCCTAACTAAATATACCAACTTCAAGATCACTCTACTTTGGGGAAAAGGGCAATTCCCTATAACAGCCAACTGAATATTTTCCTGAGGAAAAAATTTGCAGATGTGGTCATTCACACTTCAAAGCATTCACTCTTTAGGTGTTGATGATTATATGTTCAAAGAAAAGTCTCTTCGATCATATAATATAGACACCATTTTACTTTATCATGTGATTGTTCAAAAGTATAAATAACCAGAGAAGACTTTTCATTTTTATTTTGATAAGTCTCAGTAAAGTTTTCTAAATTTGATGAAAGTGCTTATCATATTAAAGCCTTTATATTGCCTTACTACAAGCTATATTTGTTATTTATTATTTGAACAGACATCTGGTATTTTTACTGGTTACCCAGCCTAGAGGAAACACTAGGGAATCACATGGGATAAAGTGATGATGTGAATAGGTGTCATATATATTTGATGATGAAAGATATGTCTACTTTATCTGAACTGATCAGACATTATGCATCTGTAATACTGTTCTACCCCTATAGCTATTGAATCCTTGCAATAAATGCTTAATGCTATTTTAAACTTCAGACTATACTAACCTAGGTATTATAATATTACACATATTGGTCCACTATGTAATGTTACTAGCATTCATCTTACATAATGATCCAGAACCTAACATTAATGCATATTGGTTTTAAACCATAGGATGTTTTGGGGAAACATGCAATGCCATAGGATTAACATTTTTGAATTATAAGCATTTGTTTTTTAGTCATGTGCTTCTGACTATATGCAGATTTCATTATTACCTTCAGTAAAATATCTGTTTATCTGATCCTTTACATTAAATAATTCAAAACAGACTATTCATTCAAATGTTTCAAATTAGTGAATCCCTTATTTAGTTTAAATGTTACCATTACATCTTGTTTTACATTACCACAGGCTATCGTGTATTAAACAAGTCAGTTTAGATTGTTAACACCTTTCTTAATGCTGGTATGTCAGCCTTTCTAACAGACCTAAATGCATTTCATGTCTTATGATATAAAACATAATTAAAATTATACTTTTTTAGAGTATAGTGGAGCAGTGGATGTGATTAGAATGATGCAGATTGTTCTTTCAATATGACATGTCTTTAATTTTTTGTAGTTTATTGATTGGTTGGTGTCATTTTCATTCAGATGTACACAAATGTCCTTGTTTCCTCCTAGTTGCTTTAGGAGTTGGTATGATTAGGTACTAGGGGAGAGGGACTAACTCTTTCTGTTTTATTGTCCTAACAGTAGCCATGAGATTTCCTTCACATGTTACTTAGGGGTTTATTGTATTTCTTCCTAAACAGTACAGATCTCAGTGCCTTATCGTGTTACTGAATGCCAAACACTTCCCACCTAGCATAAATGTCAGACAGAAATCACCTACTAAGCCTTTCTTTTAATAACCATCATGGTATGATTGTGATTACTAAAAGAAAATATTTTTGGCATAAAGTTTAGAATATGCAATGAATATATGCTTCTTACAAGAAAAACATATGCATGCTTCCCAGTTTGATATATAGAAGAATTAGTTCTGCACATATTTTCTTTGGATAACTTGACCAGCTGGCAGGTAGTGGCTGTTTTCTTTAACATATAATTTTCTTTTAATGTGAAACAAGCAAAGGAAGAAACTTAATGATGATTACTACTGAGTGTACGAATCCATTTCTAATTAATTCTGTTGTGTGGGGCTCTACTTATGAACCATGAACAGATAGGCAAGATTTCTTTAGGAATTTATTTCAGATCTTATCTTTAGTCATCAAAGCTTTATTTTGGAGGCCTGGAATTTAAACATAGGTTTACCTTTCAATATATAAAGTTCATATATACCTTGCAGTAAGAAAGGCAAAGAATATTACTTGACTTTATTGATCCTGATTATTTTTTATATCCTACAGGCAAATATTTTACTTTTTTCTTCATCTCATATGTCCTGGTTAAGGATAGCTTTTTTCTCCTTTCCAAGTAATTTCTGAAGAATGTTATTACATATAACTCAGATACAGGACTTATATCACTCATTAATTCTCTTTAAGATATCTTATTAGCTCCAACTTAGATACTTAATCCTCAACATCTTAAAGAAAAGGATATCAAATAAGATTTATGGCTAATCCATTTATATTTTGCAGGGCATCAAGATAATATTCAGTTTGTTGTAAGATAGACTGCTTTTAAATCTGAAGTGAGAGGTATTCTTATTTATAAAGTAACACACTTTAAGAATGCAGGGAGAACTGCTGAACCTTGAAAATTACATCTCACAACTTGATAGTAACCTTTAACATTGCTTTGACCCAATTACATTTATTTTTTTAAGAGCTATACAAGATGAACCTAAAACATTATACACCTCAGATTAGTTCTTATTCTAATCTAAAACAGGTACAAAATATGCTGACTGGGCATCCAATCTATAAAATCTTTTTATTCGTCTTCTTACACTGGATCATAATTCAAACAGTTTATCATCAATTTAAGATAACTGTATTTTACTCATGCAGGTGCAAGATACCATCTAAGCTTTTTATCATACTTATTGAGGAATCAATATTTTTAAGAACTCTGATATAGAGATATCAGATAGAGAACATTTTCTAATTGGATTCATGCCAGATGTTATTTTAGGTAATTTGATTACTTAGTTCATTTGAGATAGAGCGTTTGAGTAAATTCATGCATTTTCTGGATTTAAGCAAAACAAGATCCAGGACAAGATTATTTTGATGATTCCTTCTACAAGAAAATTAAAATGTCAGCTATCTGCATTCCCTTTAGAATATTAAATTTATATAAAAACAAAAATGCCAGTGATAAATATTTAAGCACTCCAACAGCAGTATTAAGTCTTAAAAATATGCTGGATCCCCTTATTAGTACAAAGTACCATCACATTTTAGTAAAAATCTAGGTATTAAAGATTATATCTCATGGCTAAACAGATCACCTTAAAGTTTAAGTCAGACTTCATGAATTCCGGACAGACAAAACACAACAACACAACAATAAAACACTGAATCTGATTTTATATCACTATACAAACCTCAACAGTCAACTAACCATTTTTGCTGTAGATATAAGTAAAGTTTTTGATAGAGTATGTGTAACATTTCTCTTTGCAGTATAGAAATAAATCCCCCTTTCCAGATAATTATATGGAAGTTATAAAAATTTCTGAATGTTATTGTTTCTACTCATCCTGCTATAAATTGTAAGTTATCCTCTCCAACAGAGATATCAGGGGCACAAGGCAAGGGTGACCTCTATCAACCTACCATTTTATTCTATCATAGGAACTATTGTCCAGTATATTTCTGGGTTCATAGGAAACAGGTATATCTTTTTGTACCATGTCTATCAATATCACTACTTTCACAGACATTTTAAAATTTCAAAATCCAACAAAAGCTATTCATCATTAGGTTTTAACGTGGCTGATATGGTTACTTTGCACTGCAAGCTTTTGGGATGAAGTTTGTCCAGTTATATCTAGATTATTTATTATTTATTTATTTATTTGTTGATGTTTGCTTACTGGAAAGCCTTTGCCTAAAGAATCCATTTTCAATAGACGCCTGGGAAAGAAAGCTACAAAATATATCACCATGTAACATATATAAAAGAGAGTAGCATCACTTAAAAGTCAAAATCAACATGCACAAAATTGATAAAATACACACAGTATGAGAATACAGTACATTTAAAGTCATTAGCAACATTCAGGATTTAGAAGCAGTAGATACCTACATAAAATTATAGAAGTGCATTTTCTTATTATGAATAAGATAGGGTGGGAATGGAAATAAAATGCAGCTGATAACAGAAGGTGTTAGAACAACTTGGAGTACAGGGTGGGCAGTCAGGTATGATAGGTAAGACTTTAGCCAACAGAAGAGCAAGAGCAGATCCAAGCCTTGGTCAACAATTTTTTTGGACTGAGTTTGAAAGTCTGTACGTTTGGGTTAGACCTGACTGGCAGCACAATAGAGTTTCAGTTTTTAGATATATTGTGGGAGTACAGGCTGAGGCCAGGAGAATTTTTTTAGGTTTATAGATAGAAATGAGTTATTTATCATCTGAGTGGACAGGTTAATTAAGGTGGTAGCTGAAGAGAATGTTGTTAAGGGCAAGTCAAGCAGAAAATGTATATATTATGTCATGTGCTGTAATTAGCTTTAGGTAGAAGAGGAGACTGGGAAGTTCAATCCAATTTAATATTTGGAGTGTAGTGAGGTGATGTTTGTAGCTTGTTGTGTTAGAATGGATTTTGTAATCTTATTGTAGCATGTTTTGAGCATAGATCTTAGTGTGGTTTGTAGGCTTGTAATGATCAGTGCTTCATATAGTAGTGAGGAAACAAGGTATGTGGTAGCAAAAGTGTTTTTTGTGGCTGTGGTTAGGAAGTGTTTGTGAGTTTTTTTGATGTTCTTTTGAATATGAAGATTTCATTTGAGATCATCATCTACTATCTTTCTTTCCTAGCAATTTTATCTAGGTGATTACTTCTATTTCTTTGTTGTTCAGTGATAAGATTTCAAAGTTTTTTTTTTTATGACAGTGATTTTCAGTGAGAAGAGGAGAAGCTTTGTTTTTGGGGGGTTGAAAAGAAGTTGGGCTATGAAAAGCTAGGTCTCAAAGAAAGGGAGGGATTCTTATGCTGTTTGTTGGAGATGATTCAGATTATTAGAAGAGCAGATAAGTAGTGTGGAGTCACCCATGTACTGGATGAGTGGGGCTTGGCAGCTGGCAGCATAGAGTTTACTGATGAAATTTTAAAAATGAAGGGTCCAAAGATGGAGCCTTGTGGGATTCTGGAGGTGTTGGGCAGGTAATGTGAAACACATCCTTGCCATTTTACAGACTGCTGTTTATTAAGTCACTGTGGAACCATTTGAGTTTAGGGGTGATAGACCAATGCTAGACAGTTGTTGCAGGAGTTTAGAGAGAGAGACTGTATCAAAAGCCTTATATACATCAACAAATAGTGAGGAGACACATTTGTTTGAATCTTTTGATCTATTTATGGTGTCCATGAAGTACAGTAAGGCAGAGGATGTAGTATGGGTGTGCCTAACGTGCTGTTGAATAGAGATTAAGAGTTGATACTGCAGTTGTTTGTGGATGCATTTTTATTAGAGTGGAGAAGGGAAATATTATTGTCATGGGTCAAAAGGTTACTACTTTAACTGAGTTTCCATCTTTGAGGTGAGGGGTGATATAAGCCTTTTTCCCTGTTGAGGAAACATAGGATTTGAATATAGATCGGTTGATTAGGATACCAGCTGTGCAGGCTATGTCCTCAACAGCTAGTTTAAGGTATTCTGGTGGGAGGTTGTCAGTGGCAGGGAACACAGTTCAAAGAGTTAATCTTTTTATCATAGTGTTAGAGTAAAGGGGGGCATAAGAGTGCCCATACATGTCAAGCAGGGCACCTCCTTGGCACTCTTCAAAAGGAATATTGACGATTGGATGGGAGATAGAAAATTCACCCCGGGGATCACGTCAGTCATCCTGCTAGACAGGGATCTAGGAAAGTAAATATTGTGGGAAGAAATATCCAGGGAATTGTTATGGCTAGGCTTGTATAGGCCCTAGGGCCGATAGCCTAGTACCAACCTATGAACCTATGAACTTGGGTAGAGGTTGGAGGATAGCTGTTAGGAATGTTAGGAGACTGGTGTACTGAGGTTATGGGAGAGATACATTGCAGGGAATCTGAAGATATTTAAGAGAAGGAGGTGGTTGAAGCTGATAAATGTTTAGTTAAGGAGGAGATGTTGTCAATAAAGTAAATATAAAATAGGGTTGCAGTTTGTAGAAGCAAGCTATCAGGAAATAGATTTGGGTCATTTTAGAAAAAGGATTTTGCAAACAGTTAATAGAAGACCAAGTTTTTTGGGGTTGTACTTAAGGTTAGTTTGTAAGTGAGTATAGTTTTATTTCTTGTTGTTATTTACCTGTTTCTTAACTAGGTTACAAAGCTGTCTGACGGTTAGAATGTTCCTAGATGTTTTACGTTTCTACCACTGTTTTCAGTTTTTCACTGTCCTTCACAAGGTTTTTGGTTGGCGTGGAAAGCCATTGAGAGTGGTTTGTGTTGACTCTTTTTTACATAGCAGGGCTAGACTGTTAAGGGTGTTCAGGAATAGGGTTCATATCAGATAGTTAAACTTCTGCAAGTTCGATCCTCATATGGTCGAGACCATAAGTTAGAATTTGCAGAAGTTTGAGCGTTTCAATGGAAATCTCCATAAGGGGAGGTTTCCATTTTGTTCAATGTGGTGCAATCTCGGAGTTGGTACATTTAAGTAGCGGGGGTGTGGAGGGTGCAGGGGGGCTTGCCCCCCATCTTACAACAGTTATTTTGTTTTCTTTTCTTTTTTTTTTTGTTTTTTATCCATAGTCAAAGTTTTTTTAACTTCGAACAGGATGGTTTGAACATTCCATGTTCAAAGTTATTAAACTTCGACTATGTGATATAGACCCCTTCATAATATTGTGTCAACATGTTTCACAGCTTTATCTATAGGGAGAGCTTTCAATGAAGACCAGTTCATAGTAATGTATCACTAAAACACTATGGCCTGAATTTTGAGAAGTTATGGGTTATTTTTAGTTTCTGGTTCTTGGCTTAGTGAGTATGAGTCATATGGGTGTATGCAGGAATGTAGCCACTTAGAACATCAGATAATGTACCGGCAGTGGTATATTTACTAGGTTTGCATGTCACTATCCTGTTAAGATGCTCCTGTTATCATGATTTTATTATATTTGGTTGGGGGTTTTATGAGTTGTGTAAAACCAAACAGGTTTATGATGGAGAAAGGGTAGTCTGGGGACAGGTTCTGCTAATGGATATTTATGTCATCTAGAATAATACTTTAATTACAGATTGCATTAGTTGTCTACAAGAGTATGTCTCGGTATATTGTCATGAGATATGTAGAGTACAATAATACAAGAGCTCTTTTTCCTGTTTAAGTTTAGGAAGATGTTAACTATTTCAGCATTTTGGAAGCTTGGGATGGGGTTAGTTAATTGGGTGATGGTATAAGAGTTAGAGTGAAGAAGGGTTATTCCACCACCTTTCATTTGTACTCTGGCTAACCTGCCTATCTTGTAGCCAGGGGAAGAATATATCTGTCATTTATGTTTGGTTTAAGCTAGGTTTTGATGATGATTACAATGTGTGGATTATAGTGAGATATTCAGGTGTGTAATTCAGTAATTTTATTACTGTAATGAGGTTCAAATTTTTTTGAGGGAGGTTCAGCATTGAGAAGGGGGATAAGATTTGAGTTGAGTGGGGTTAGGAGTCCTTAATGAGGGAATATGGTTGTGAGGGAATGTGTAGTGATGTGGCAGTGGTAGTGGCGGTTGAACTGGGAAGTAGAGGAGGTCCTGGGTTAGGGTGAATGCCTCCTCACTGAAAGATATTTGAGGCATGTTGTCTATATGCAATATTAGGTTTAATTTTTAAAATGTTGGTGGTAAAATATTTAATTTCATGGTAGCTGTTGAAGTTGTAGCAGAACTTAAGGCTTGAAACATGTTAGAGAGGATTGTGAATTAATGGGATGTCATAGATTGTGGTATGGACGAGCAGGAAGAAGAGGATGGTAAGCATGGTAGGTAGCTGCCCTAGAAGAAGTTAGGTGGTGGAATGGTCAATTGGTAGTGTAGTTAAGGGAATGAAGGGGTATAAGATGTGTATGAGACAAACATAAGAAGGGAAAGGCTTATATATTGTAGATCAGAGTGTATGATATATCTTTAAGAAGCATTCTAATAAATGGGCATGTGCATATAAGTACTGAATATGTGCAAGCAAGAGTTCCATTTTGAGTGAGCAGTCAGAGTGAATGCACGCATGTTTGTAGTAGTCAGCCAGTTAGATAGTTTGATTAAGTTTAATGTTCCTGCCATTCATCCTAATGTGTTTGTATGTAATAAACTACTTAAATGAACACCCAAGTCTCATCGTCTTCTTTGTACAAGACGAGCGACATGGTGTTAGAATGGGATCCAAAGGTACAACCACGAAGCAACTGGTTAGAAATGGAGGAATATACAGAAATGGATCATCCCTACTGCTCAAACAACTCAAACAGGTCAGAAACAAATTCCCGGTACTAAAACTTGTTTAAATTATTTCTTTTGCAACAAATATTAAACAAAGCATTCAGAACACTCAAAACAAATTTCTAATTAAACAAAATGTCTGAAACTGAGAAATATTGATAAAAATATTCAAAATAATTACAAAAACATTTGAAACAATATCCAAATCACATAAGATATACAAAAAAAGGAAAACAACTGCATTTTTTGCCAATGCACTTTTTTACAGTAACTAAAGCTGTTCGAAATATCCAAAGTGTGCACTGTATTGGCAAGGGTGTGCAGTATTACAGTGCATTTATTTCGCAAAGTACAGTCTTTTGAAGAGTTTATTATGCATTTGAATATTATTACAAGTAGCTGGTGTGTGTGCATGTTTGTACATGATTACAAGGGCCAAAATTCTATTGTGTTTTACTATAATCTGTGGGCATGGCAGAAGGATTTTGCAGACCCGCACCACTTGTGTTTGATAACAATATTGTAGAAAATTGGCGAGTGTTTGAGCAGAAATACAATATTTTCATGCAGGCTACTTTTTCTGACAAAGACACAAGTACAAAGGCATTTATTCTGCTTAATTTGGCTGGTTCAGAGACCATTTAAAGAGACTATCCATTTGTGTATGTACCTGCTGTGGAGGCGGAAGACTGCCATACTGTGGTACAGGCTGAAATGCGGGAAGACACTGAATGCTTAAAACATTAATTTAGAGAAATGTGTAACCCCCAAATGAGTATTACAATAGAAGGATACTTATTTTACACAAGAGATCCAAAATCTGGTGAAACATTTGCAGCATATATAACCAACTTGAGAAATAATGCTAAAATGCGCAGATCTGGTGATCTACGTTGCTAAAAGACAGGCTTGTGTGTGGTATTAATAATAATACAGTGAGAAAGATTTTGCTTTGAAACAGCGATTTAATGTTGAATAAAGCCATTGAGATCTGTCAGATATGCAAGCTTACAGGAAGGCACACAAATTTGCTTACAAATAAGAAAGCAAGCTTTCCAGTACCTTCCAAAGCTAATGTAAATAGTATGCAATACGAATTTAAAAGATGTTGGCCAAAGGGTGTGGCAACTTCAGCAAAACCCAGAGCCACTTCAGTAAGGCCCAAGGTGCACACAGTAAAGCACAGCTGACTCAGCAAAACTTGTAGCAAACCTCATAGTCAGCTGTCGTAATTGTGGTGGTAACCATAAGCCCAAGTGAGAAGAGTGCTTAGTTCTTGGTCAACAGTGCCATTCTTGCAAAAAGTGGAATCATTTCAAAAGGTTTTGAAAATCAAATAAAGCACATTGTTTTATTAAAAGAGAACATACAAAGAGGCAAGTTGATATGTTAGAAAGCTGCAACCCTACTTTTTATGTTGATTGTGTCTGTGCTTGGTGAAATAGTTAATGTAGTAGATTTGTGAGCCAAGAACAAAATATTTTGTAGTGTTTGGATTAATGGGAGTCCTGCAGAGCTCAAAGTAGATATTTGTTCAAAGTGCAATGTTATGTCAGCAGAAACGTTTGCTAGAGTAAGAGCTGCAGAACAACTTGATTTGACAAAGTGTGCAAAGCTTATTGCTTATGGTGGTAAAGAGATTCAAACCAAAGGCTCAGCAGTGCTTTCATGTTACTCTGCTGAGAACAGCTATGACTTGCAGTTTTATGTAGTCAAGAGACACATGCAGTCATTATTAGGCCTCAGAGACAGTTTGAAAATGGGACTACTTTAATTTACAAGGAAGTTCACCATGTAAACTTGAATAACAACTGCTCAAATTTCCGCCAAACTTTTTTTTCTGAGTATGCTAATATTTTGCAGATAAACTAGGCAGACTCCCAGTTGTGTACGCCATGAAGTTAGACCCAGAGGTCAACCCAGTTATTAGACCAGCATGGAAAGTTCCAGTAGCTATGCAGAACAGAGTAAAGGCTGAGCTAGAAAAAATGGTGCAGATAGGTGTAATTTGTCCAGTAGAAGAACCAACTGAATGGGTATCTTCCATGGTAGTAGCTCATAAGAAAAGCTCTGATAATATCAGAATATGTATTGATGCAAGGGATTTGAACAAAGCATTAAAAAGGCCACATCATCCTATACGTATAGTCAAAGAGGTTGCTGCCCTCTTGCCAAATGTACTGTTTTTTTCTGTCAGATGCAAAGGGTTCATTTTGCCAAACTTCACTTGATCAAATATTTTCATTGGTGACCACATTCAGTGCACCATTCAGCAGGTAAAGGTTTCTGAAAATGTCATTTGGAATAGATTCTGCCAGTGAAATCTTTCAGTGTGTGATGGAACAAATGTTTCTGTCTGTCCATGTGCTATAATAGTAGATGATATTCCAGTAGGAGGCAATGATGAAGTTGAGCATGATAGAAACCTTAAGAAAGTTCTGGAAAGATCATGTGAAGTGAATCTTAAACTAAATTCTCAGAAGTGCAAATTCAGGCTACGAGAAGTCACTTATGTTGGTCATTTGTTTACCATTTCAGGTTTATGAATAGATCCTTCCAAACAAACAACAATTCTCAAGATGCCAGCTCCAGACAATGTTCAAGCCTTACAAAATTTTCTTGGCATGGTCAACTATTTAGGCAAGTTCATTCCAGATTTAAGCCAACTTTCAGCACCACTAAGAGATCTGATATGTAAAAATATAACCTGGTCATAGTCAGAGCAACACCAAAGAATATTTGATGTCCTGAAACAGAAAATTGCTAGTCCACCCACTCTATGCTACTATGATGTTCACAAATCAGTTACTCTTTCCTGTGATCCTTCTAAGTTTGGTCTAGGTGCAGTTATTCTTCAAGAGGGTAGACCAGTAGCCTATGCATAAAGAACTCTTACCCAAACCAAGATGCAGTATGCTTAGATTGAGAAAGAACTCTTGGCAATTGTGTGAAGTTTCATGATTATATTTATAGCCGACCTATCCAGATTGAAACTGACCACTGACCTCTAGTCATTATTTTGAGACAGTCAATGCATACAGCTCCTGCCAGATTGCAATGCATGATGCTCAAATTGTAAAAGCACGATTTCAATCTTGTTTACAGGAAAGGCAATCTTCTTTATCTTGCCAATACCTTATCTAGATTTCCCAGAAAAAACACAGAACAGCACAATGGTGAGCAATTGATTTTGAGGTCATGGAAATGAGAAACTTTTCTTCCACATGTCTTGATGAGCTTAGAACTCACACAGCTTCAGATCCAATTCTTCAGAAGCTCAACCTCTTTATCTGTCGTGGATAGCCTTCCAAACAATCTTGTTTACCAGTAGATGTGTAGCAGTATTTTCCATACAGAGATGATATTTTGTCAGACAATGGTATCATCATGAAAAGTCCAAAAGTGATTGTTCCAAAATCCTTACAAGAGTAGATTAAGATTTTGCAAAATGGCTTCCCAGGAACTGACTCTACCAAAAGAAGGGCTAGAGGACTAGTATTTTGTCTTCTATGTCAAAAGATATTCAGAAAGTACTTTCATCTTGTTCAGTATGTAAAAGTACAAAGCTGCATGAACAAAAAGAACTTCAGTTAAGCCAGATTCCTGAACTACCTTGGTCAACAGTAGCTACACATATCTTCGAGTGGAATGGTCACCATTAATTGGTGTTAGTAGACTCTTCTTCAAATTTGTTCAAAATTGACCTACTTCCTAATTTAACTTCCAATACTGCAATTACTAACTTGAAGAGACATTTTTCTATCCATGGTAGTCTGTACAGAGTTATTTCTGACAATGCTGCACAGTTTACAAGACAACAGTTCAGATAATTTGCAGAAGCATAGGGCTTTGTTCATATTATGAGTAGCCCTGAATACCTGCAGTCAAATGGCTTGGCTGAACATGCAGTTCAAAGTGCAAAACAGCTGTTAGAAAAATCAAAACATGACAATACTGATGTTTTTCAACACTTGCTAAATCTCAGAAACATTCCTCCTGATAATCATCTTTGTTCACCTGCCCAGAGACTTATTTTGAGACAGATCAGAACCACATTACCAATCAGCAATAATTTATTGGTTCCATGTGCTAAAAACAACAAAGCAGTGAGATCCAACTGTTGAAAAAGTGTTTGTCCTGGAAGTCCTACTATGATAAGACCATCAAACCACTCAGTTCATTAAAAGAAAGGGAGATAGTGAAGATACACATGTCAAAAGGTTTTAATCGCATCAGATTTGTGAAACATTTATGTCAAAAATGAGATCATACAATGTGGAATCACAGGGAGTAGAATTTAGGCAGAATCAAAAACATTTATTACCAGTGTCTGAGCCAGTGTTACAGCATCTTGCCTGTGACAGAGTCTAATTCTCAGAGTGACTTACCCAATGTTCCTGTTCCAGAGGGCATTCTGTCAGCAATCTCTGTTCCAGAGAATATTCCTGAAAGTCCAGAAACAGAACATTCCCCAGTGACTGTCCCTGTTGCTAAACCCAGTCTTAACTATTACATTACGAGATCAGGTCACATTTCCAGACCTAGTTTCAGATACACAGCAACTGGACATGACTGTTGTCTTGTTTATTATTGTCTGTATACATTGCATGTCTATTCAAACGTCATTGCCTATATGAGTCAGCTCAGTAAAGAGGAGAGATGTAGATCAGAGTGTATTATATACCTTTAAGAAGCATTTCAGTCAGTGAGCACATGCATCTAAGTACTGAGCACGTGCAAGCAAGAGTGCCATTTTGAGTGAGCAGCCAGAGTGAAAGCATGCATGTATGTAATAGTCAGTCAGTCAGATAGTTCATTTAATTTTAATTTTCCTGCCATCCATCCTGATGTGTTTGTATGTAATAAACTATTTAAATGAACACTCAAGCCTCATTGTCTTCTTAGCATGTACAAGATGAGCAACATATATGAAAAGTAATGGTGTAATGGGGGGGCAGATGTGGGTGAGTAGAAGTGCGCAGCTTATGAGAAAACTGCAGCTCCTTTTTATGAACAGATCAAGTGCTCAGTGATGTCTTTACTTATTCTACTAAAGTCCAACCTACTTGGTATGAAAAGACTACATCCTTGAAACCTCAACATCTAGTCTGCCCTAAGCTAAGGTATATGAGGTATGTAAGGCATCAGCTTTCGCATTTATCTTCACTTTTGAGGCATCAGTTCCAATATTTTGGTCATAGGAGACTCCATTGTGATATACATAGATGTCCCACTCACCAGACTAAGTAAAGAGACAGTCACAGCCAGCTGTCTGTCAGGCTCCAGAATTCATCAGAACATGCACGCACTTAGGTCATTGAACCGCAAGTACCAGTATGACTCAGTCATAGTCCATGTAGACCTACCTCCCTGGACTACATGAAGAGAAGCACGATGGAATGGTCAGACTATGTGTCACAGACTGGTATGACCATAGCACTGAGTGTCATTTTATCTTCTCCGAGGATTGTGTCACAATATGAACAGAAAATAATTGACTTTAACAATTGGCTTAGTGTATGGTGTCATTCAAAGGGGGTATAATATTTGACAGCCTGGGAGGATGTGGTCAACAGACCATGCTGCTTTGTCAGGTATGGTCTGTACCTGTCCCTTCTGGGATTTTGTTTATTGGCTAAAATCTCATCCATCCCCACGACCCCCATTTTTAGGCATTGTCAACATGATAAACCTACTGATATAGCTAAATCAGCCCAGGAAAATCTAAAGGTGGTACTGCTCAGTACCGGGATTGTAAACAAGAAACTCCACTCCCTGCGAGCTCTCCTCACCCTGAAGAATGTAGATGTCTGTGTAGTTACTGAGACATGGTTTAAAGCCATGAAGAGCAATGGCCTCCACACATTTAAACCAATTACTGCACAGGAAGGGAAAAAAATGGAAGACACCTGTATTTACATTAAATATAAACACACTTCAAAGATGATCCATCAGTACGCATACTCTTGAGCTTCTCCACATCCAAATTACCTTATAGTCTATTATATATCCTTGCAAGCTATGTGTCCCCCTCTATGACCCAGGAATGCTAGAATACACACTTAAATGTACTGGAGATGTTGCACATTCAAACAAACAGCATATTCGTGCAGGACTTCAACTAACCCAGTATAAACTGGGAATCATACATGACACCTAACATGCAGGCCCAAATATTATTATACTTTGTAAATGCAAACACCTTCAAATAGTTAGTCTGTATGCCAGCTAGGAGTGTGAATATACCTCGTAAAGATGGTGGAATGTTACGCCCTCCCTAGTGTAATGTTCTCAGTGGTCAGGTAAGACCATAAAGCTATCTCCTTTGAAGTAAAAGCAAAACCAGAGACACTTGCTAACCCTGAAATGTTTAGGAATTATTCTAGGGCCAACCTTCTTCTACTGAGTGATGCTTTGGCAAAAATTCCAAGCCCCTGTAAACCATGAGAACACCACTGTCCATGTGGAATCATTCACAGAAACTGTTTATAATCCTATTAATAGCTGCAGAGAGACAGCAGTACCTACTTTGATTAAGCACAAAAAAAAGAAAAAAAAAAGCCACCAAGTTAGAATCCCAACATCAGTAGGTTGTAAAGTAGAAGGAAGAGATACATAGCAAAAAGTAGGAGGTATAGTGCCCAGCCAGATAGACAATTGCTTATCAACCTAAACAAGCAACTCAAGGGGCTAATAAAGTCCACTAAAGCCAAACTTGAAATAAGATTATCCCCCACAGGCCAAGGAGAATCACAACGTTTTTTTCAGCTATGTCCATAACATCAAAGGAATATATACGGCAATGTGCCAAATTAATTGCAAATGATGCCACCTGTGTGCAGCTGTAAGATATAGCAAATTTCAAGGCTGAAAAAGTTAGCTCCAATTTTAACTCCCTCTCCCCACTAGATGCCCCACATGGAATACCCACATCCTTAGCTCCCCCAACTATCACTAGATAGCAAGTGCACAAGGTGCTATCCAAGGCCAAGAGAAATGCCAAAATGTGTCTCTATAATATACCAGGGCACCTCCTTAATAGCAGGAAGCATTAACTATTGGGGCACACTAGAAAAAACTATTTGTCCACATCTACCAGGGCACCTCCTTAATAGCAGGAAACATTAACTATTGGGGCACACTAGAAAAAACTATTTGTCCACATCTACCAGGGCACCTCCTTAATAGCAGGAAGCATTAACTATTGGGGCACACTAGAAAAACTATTTGTCCACATCTACCAGGGCACCTCCTTAATAGCAGGAAGCATTAACTATTGGGGCACACTAGAAAAAACTATTTGTCCACATCTACCAGGGCACCTCCTTAATAGCAGGAAACATTAACTATTGGGGCACACTAGAAAAACTATTTGTCCACATCTACCAGGGTACCTCCTTAATAGCAGGAAGCATTAACTATTGGGGCACACTAGAAAAAACTATTTGTCCACATCTACCAGGGCACCTCCTTAATAGCAGGAAACATTAACTATTGGGGCACACTAGAAAAAATTATTTGTCCACACCCCCAATGTCAAATGAATGGAGGACTGCAACTATGCAGTTGCACAAGGGTGGACCATCCACTGACCCAGGGAGTTATCATAAGCCTGAATAGCCTGATATGAAAAACCATGAACAGAGTAATCATGGATATTCTAAGTGATGAAATAGGTAACCTACAAACATTGGACCCAAATAAATTTGGGCCTGTCAAGGACAGGTCTTGCCTATTCAGTCTAGTGGAGTTCTTTCAGAAGGTAAACAAAGCAGGGGGCGAGGACAAAGTGAGGTATACTTCATATCAAGGCATTTGATACAATAACCCATTTATACAATGTAGAATAGCTCACTAACTATGTATAAATCCATGCATCACCTTCTGGATAGCTAGATGGCATATGTACAGGACGTAAGAAGTTTGAAAAGGGTACATTTCCTCCAAGGAGGCCTGATACAAACTAATGACTGGTGCCAGAGACATCATCTAAAACTCAATGCAAAAAGTGTGTCGTAGTATCCTTCAGAAATGGACACCTCAGCAAACTACTAAATTGACAATACACCCCTAAGAATAGACACTGTAGTCATGGATTTGGGAACACATGTAGACAGTGATTTGGCATTTGATCATCATGAGTCTTGCTGAAGTGAAGAAATCAGTCTATATTGCACAGATTATAAGCAGGAATATGGCATCTTTAGCCAGCTATATCATAGTTCCATTGCACTCTGCTCTCATAAGAACAAACATTGAGTACAATGACCCCTTCAGTATGTACCTGGCCAGGCATGAGCAACAATTGGAGTGTCCTCAGATATTCCTCAAAAAAAAACATTGTGGGGAAAACAAGTCCACGTATGCTGCCTCAAAGCTTTCTCCTTATATTCATTCTCCTACAGCCTGTTGAGAGGTTACCTATGCCTGGACTTCAACTTATCCTGTGATTCAGCCTTAATGGATGAGTTGCACATCCATAAAACAAATAGCAGCAGGAACACTGAATCCAAGGACCTAAACCTTACCTGCAATATAAAACGGACATGCCAGAGGGACAGGTACATGACTCAGAGGCTCCCCCTCCTGTGGAATAGGCTTCCCATCCATGTAAAGCAGAGTTCATCCCTGCTGCTATTCAGGCAAAACTTGGATCAGTGGATGGAGAACTGTAAATATACTCCTGGTTTGGCATCTGTGTCTGTAATTTTGAGAGGAAGAATGCAAATGCTTGGCCAGTCATACCAAAGCATATGTACCTCCACCAAACCCTTGGGAACAAATAACTTTTAAGTTATATTGTGAGACATGGCTAGGCTTAAAAAGACACATTGGGTTGATAGCCTAGTGTTCTGCTATGATGTTGCAATAGTGTGAGTGTCTGCCTGGTTGATCATTCTGCAATTAAACAGGGGATTGCAAGTCTGCATATTTGTGCATGTCTGTCTGTCTACCTGGGTGATTATAATATTGTGGGTCAGTAGGTAGGAGATGCCAAAACTGTGTGTATGTGTATGTGTGTGGGTGCATATGAGTGGATGCATGGGTGTATGAATGAATGAGTGTGTGTTTGTAAGGCATTCTTTTGCTACCACAATGAATAGACTGACAGTAAAAGCACTAGCACAGTAACATAAGACAGTTCAAAATATGATTCAGAGACTTGGAAATGAGCCAATAATGAATCGTTTCTCTGTGCAGCTTTAAAATGTCACTGAAATTGGAATTTCTCACCACCTTCCAAATTGACCACTCTGTGTAAGACATTCTCTGATTTCTGGGGAATAAGTGAAGTTTCGATAATCTGGTAGTTTGATAATTATGTACATTTTTTGACCCATGTTTGTCTTGTGCCAATGGTGCTGGAGGTATGGACAAGAGAAGATGGGAGTGAACAACTGTTATTGGGTTGCAAATCCTGTGGGTTTGAATTAAATCTGTCTTGCTACCTCACTAAAACCCAATGGGAGCACTGAGTGTTGCATCTGCATGTCTGGGCCTACCAAGCACATGTTGCCTGTGATATGCTGTGGAGCTGAATGTATTGCACTATTTGAAGTTTAAGTGGGCAGTTTACAGGGATCATCCTATGGGATGGGGTATGCTGCTCAACCATGACCTGCGGTTTATTCACTTTCTAGCACCTGTCTCTTATTACAGAGGGAAATAATGAGTTGGTGAGGATATGTGGACAATGAATGGGTTACAGGGCTCTAACCTAGCCCAAGGCTGCCTTATTTCCATTCTTAACAGAACAAATGATAGAAATAAATAAAGTTAAGGGAGTCATTGGGCAGGTCCCATAAAGACAGGGGATGTGGAGGAAAAAATGAATATTAAGGATCCCCATGACAAGCTCAGTAGAGTTATCACTGATACAGAGATTAAAGTCATACAAGATTAGCACCGTGGATGCTGCTGCACTTTGCTGATGAAAAATTCTGAACATTTTTGTGAAAAAATCCTAGAGGACTCAAAGGACAGGAAGCCACAAGAAATCTACAATTTAGTCCTCCACTGGGTATATGTAGAGGTGATGAAACTTTCAACATTCACCTCAGAAACTTTAGGCAAAGATGAAAAAAAATATGGTCACCACACTTCCGATTTTAGCGTGTCTGGGGGCTAATAACAAAATGGAGACTTAAGGGTGGGGGATGCAAAATTCAACATGTCTCTGTGATGAATATCATTTCAAACATATGAAATAAATCTGACACTATACTGGATTTGGTTTGAACTGACAACATTACAAAGCACAGTCCAATAAAAGGACGTAAAGGTGTGGAAAGGTAATCTGAAACTCAAGGTATTTCAACAAGTAACAACCTGTACCATAGTTACATTTTACCTTTGGGCAGTGCTTGGCCATCCTAACCCCACTATGAACATGAAGATGAAGGCATGCAGGAAAATGTCACCTTCTACTTTATAGTCTATGACTTTAGGCAATACAAGAAATAAACATCTTGAAAATATTAAAGAATTAACATCCAGAATGTTGGAATGGTATACAGCAACCAAAAGTCTGATGAAAACAGAAAATCTTGCATAGCAAAATAAAATGTGTAAGGTGGTAAAGCTAAGAATTTTGAATGGTTATTTTTAGCTGATTATTTTTGTTTAGAGATTTACCAAAATACATACAGAGCAGTACACCAAGCAGTTGAAAACTCAATGGGATCTAGGTGAAAAGTCAAATAGCTCCCCACCAAATGGATGTCAGAAATTTATTTTATTGCCACTAAATGTTTAACACCAAGTTATGTACATACAAATAAAAATGCACTTTTGTCTCACGTACAATAAAAGGACTTCATCAGAACAAAGCTGATTTATGTGATACTGTCTTATTTATAAATGCTTCAGCAAAGTCACGTGCATTAAAAAACAGTCTTCTTTAAAGAAGCACTTCATAATTAATCAATCACTAAAAATGCAAAACAAAATATTTTTAAAAACTTTAAATGATACAAATGCCATGGAACCCCTGTGCAATATTTAAAAAACATATAAATGTGATAATATATAATTTAAACTGTAAAATAAAAATGTGTGAATGTATGAATATAGGTAATATATACAATTAAATATCACATATTAAGTCTGTTAAAATATATTTAAATGTGTTTAAATAAATAAAATAACACTGAATGTTAAATAATATTTTATAACTTGGCTGATCTTAGCTGGAGTATTGGGTTTATTTTGATACATTAATTCATCCTGGGGGGGGGTATAAAGGCATTTAGTGTAAGTTGCCAAATTAGTTCTTTATTTTCTATTTTTTCTCCCATGTCCCTACACTGAATGGTGACCCCTCACATAAAGTGCATTTTAATGACTGATTGTACTAAAATGCAAAACATGGGGGGTATCTTTTGGATACCTTGGAAAAGATTATTTCTAAGTTTGACAATATACGTCATAAATTGCGTGGTGTACAATTGGATAATTGGATAATGGTTACTTAATACAGAGTTATAAACTTAATAATGTACCAAAAAGACTACATTATTCATAGTTTCCAAATAGTACAGTGTCAAGTTCCAGGGGTTACGATAGATGCAATCTTTTTTAAACATAATGAAGGATGTATTAGAGATTTGGTGGAAGAGGTTCAAGAGCCCAATAAAAAGATAAAGATAGTATCAGATGTATTATTTGTAGGTTATAAACAGAGGTACCACTCTGTTTTTAATAAGGGTGGATCAACTGGTGAACATTATTAAAACTAAGAATAGTAAAAAGTCAGTTTGGGTTGTTAAGCAATGTAAAAATAAAACTGCTTACCAGACTGATGGATACCACAAGAATTCCTGTACTATGACCAATGAGGTATTAAAATGGTGAGAACAATTTTAATAAGACTCATAACATTATGAGCACCAACAGTATGCTGACAATATACGAGATGATAACAACATCAGTGATGGTATTCATGGCAACGACCCTTTAGAATTCCCTCCATTTTAAAAGGTACGAAGATTAGTGAATTGAATCAATGAAGCAGAGTGGCAGCTAGAACAGCAACAATATTAGCAGTGGTCTACAGTGGGGGTGTGGGTGGAGGCAGCAGCAGAGGAAGAGGGAAAGGCAGAGAGAAAGCCAAGAGGTGCAGATAATGCAATACAGTAATAATAAAGAAAATGACTACATCATGTCTTAGAAGGTGTTTTTTAAACAAATAACATAATATATTTAATTATAGTAATTTGAATATTAATTTATTTGAAAAAGGTTTTACATTTAGTCCATTCAGTTAGTCGTAGCTTATGTCTTAAGTAAATTAAGGTTGTTTTTAAGGAAGCTAAATTAGCTTGGTATTTTAAAAATAAAAATAAAGAAAAGGCACACTGTACAACCACAGAAAGTTTTAAAAGAAAAAAGTACATTTAATTAAGCTTTGAATCCCAGTATTTTTGCTTTTGAGAATTAAAGTAATTTAAGAAAAATTGTGAGCATGATTTCTAGCAATTATCCATCAAAAAAACTAGGACATATTTCAAAATTTAAGCAATTTAAGTAACGGTAAAACAATCACTTCTTCAGTCCCATTCTAGTGAAAAAAACTTGCATATTATGATACCTGACAAGGGTGGAAGTGCAGTACTTTTTGATAATATTTATTACATCAGTGAAGTGTCAAGGAATGAGGTTTATGTGGCATACGGGAGAATACACCTATTATTGGAACACTGCTTCTTGCAAAACATTATTATGTCGTTTTTAACTTTTTAAAGAATTCAGATCCCATTATTCCTACTACATTTGTGACTTCAAAGGTCCATAGGAATGTTACCAAACCAACATTTACACCTATAGTTGCAACACATGGATCAAAATAGTATATCTTGCTGTGTTTTTCAACAGAATATTAAAACTACCTTTGCTGACAGTAATCATCTACTTAAGGATTATTGGGATTAAATTTAAGATTTTTAGTGAAAAAAAACAGTTTGTTGCTGTTGATGTTGTACACTTATTTCATGCATCCTTGTGGTTTCCTATTTTTAAGAAGATTAAATTGACCGTGGATTTTATGGAATGAATTTTAGCTATCAATTTTATACATTTCAAAGGGGAAGTCTATAAATAGATCAAAGGAGTGGCAATGGACGTTGTTTGTGCACTTGTTTGCCAGCATTGTTATGTTAACTTGGTAAAAAAAAAATACATTTTCCCTTTCAAATATTATTCTTCTTATAAACTTTATTTCAGATATTTCGATGATATGTTTATTATCTGCAGTAGTAATGAGGATGAATTATCACATTTCTTGAAGTATATAAAGCCACACAGTTCTTGAAATGTGCATATACACATTGTAAACAGGAAGTTAACTACTTAGACACTAAAATTTTAAGAACAGATTACCGTTTTGCTTCTGCCATGTATGGAAAACCAATATTTTCAAATATATATATTTGTATATATATATATATATATATATATATATATGGGTTCACGTTTAAATCTCGAATTACAGAATCTTGAGACTCTGAAATCCGAAGACCAGAATCTCAAGATTCCGTAATATCAAAATAAAAAAAAAAAAAAAGAAAAATAAAATTTAGAAGGCATATGCAGGGGGGCAAGCCCCCCTGCACCCCCCATGTGGGGGGATGCACCTCCCCATACCCCTGCACTTAAATATACCAACACTGAGATTGCACTACAGTGGAGTAAACGGCAAAATTTCCATTCCGCTCTGCACGGCACTATTTTGCCATTCACTCCACTGTGGTGAAAATCTCGAAGTTGGTATATTTAAGTTGCAGGGGGTGTGGGGGGAGCAGGGGGCTTGCCCTCTGCATATGCTTTAAATAAATTATTTTTTTTATTTTGATATTATGGAATCTCGAGATTCTGGTCTTCAGGCTTCAGAGTCTTGAGATTCCATAATTCGAGATTTATTAATGAAGCCATATTATGTATTTTATATATATATATACAAACACACACACACACACACACACACACACACACACACACACACACACACACACACACACACACACACATATACACGCAGAATATGGTGAAAGGCAAGTTTGTAAGATTATCAAGAATGACTTCTAGCAAATAATTATTTAATAAGAAGAAAGTGAAACTGGAACACATGTTTTTGGAAAGGGGGTATCCAGGATGACTGGTATATAAAATAAGTGAATCAGCAATTAAAGAGTAGAATCATAAATATAAACATGGTTAGGTGTAGGCCTAGAGAATAGGTAGTATCTGGTTTAGAAACAAGGGGCAATAATTATAACCAGCTTAACAATGCAAATTGGAAATGGAAGAGTACTGGTATAGCAGTATACTCATCATCATCATCATCATCTTCTTTCAGCTGTTCCCGTTAGGGGTCGCCACAGCAGATCATCTATTTCCATTTCTTTCTGTCCTCTGCATCTTGCTCTGTCACACCAACCACCTGCATGTCCTCTCTCACCACATCCATAAACCTTATCTTAGGCCTTCCTCTTTTCCTGTTACCTGGTAGCTTCATCCTTAGCATCTTTTACCCAATATACTCAGCATCCCTCCTCAGCAAATGTCCAAACCAATGTAATCTTGCCTCTCTGGCTTTGTCTCCAAACCTTCCAACCTGAGATGACCCTCTAATATACTTATTCCTAATCCTGTCCACCCTCGTCACACCCAGTGCAAATCTTAACATCTTTAACTCTGCCACATCCAGCTCTAACTCCTGCCTTTTTGTCAGTGCCACTGTCTCCAACCCATATAACATAGCTGGTCTCACTACCCTCTTGTAGACCTTCCCTTTCACTCTTACTGGTACTCATCTGTCACAAATCACTCCTGACACTCTTGTCCACCCACTCCATCCTGCCTGTACTCTCTTCTTCACCTCTCTTCCACACTCACCGTTACTTTGAACTATTGACCCCAAGTACTTAAACTCATCCACCTTCGCCACCTCTACTCCTTGCATTCTCACCATTCCTCTATCCTCCCTCTCATTCATACACATATATTCTGTCTTAGTCCTGCTGACCTTCATTCCTCTTCTGTCTAGAGCATATCTCCATCTCTCCAGGTTCTCCTCCACCTGTTCCCTACTCTCACTACAGATCACAATGTCATCTGCAAACATCATAGTCCACGAGGACTCCTGTCTGATCTCGTCTGTCAACCTGTCCATCACCATTGCAAATAAGAAAGGACTCAGAGCTGATCCTTGATGTAATCCCACCTCCACCTTAAACGCATCCGTCACTCCCACCGTAGACCTTACCACTATCACACTACCCTCGTACATATCCTGTACTACTCTTACATACTTCTCTGACACTCCTGACTTCCTCATACCACAACTCCTTTCTAGGCACAATGTCATATGCTTTCTCTAAGTCTACAAAAACACAATGCAACTCCTTCTGACCTTCTCTTTACTTCTCCATCAACACTCTCAGAGAAAACATCGCATCTGTAGTGCTCTTTCCCGGCATGAAACCATACTGCTAATCATTAATCATCACGTCCCTTCTTAACCTAGCTTTCACTACTCTTTCCCATGACTTCATACTGTGACTGATCAGTTTAATCCCTCTGTAGTTACTACAGCTCTGCACATCATCCTTATTCTTAAAAATTGGTACCAAAACATTTTTTTCCATTTTTCAGGCATCCTCTCACTTTCCAAGATTTCATTAAACAATCTGGTTAGAAACTCCACTGCCATTTCACCTAAACACCTCCATGCTTCCACAGGTATGTAATCTGGACCAACAGCCTTTCCATTCTTCATTCTCTTCATAGCTATCCTTACTTCCTCCTTGCTAATCAATTGCACTTCATGATTCACTATCCCCACATCATCCAACCTTCTCTCCCTCTCATTCTCTTCATTCATCAACCCCTCAAAGTACTCTTTCCATCTGCTCAACACACT
>NC_056741.1:1045559598-1045702098 GCF_019279795.1 Protopterus annectens
GTGTTTCATCTACAACTTCAGTGCCTACTGCCCTTGAAGAATAAATTGCATATATTACTTAATAAAAATTGTAAGTTGGTAATATTACAATACAGAATGAATGTCAAACCTACAGCAGGTTCATAGTTACAAATCATCCAAAGGAGAACATACTCAGGACTGCAGCAGCTCCATCCACCTTAAAGTACAACATAGTATCTGCAATCCATCTATGTGCTGTGAGTAGAACCCAGAGCTTTCTGCATCAAAAGGCAAGAATGCTACCTGTTGTGCTACTAATAATGCTTTTAAATTTTATAGCACAATATTGATGGTCATTTGCTAAACAAAACAATTGCACACCGTAAACAGACTTAGCATGAGCAGCATTACACTTCTCTTCACTTGAAGCTCACAATTCCTTGAAAATGCATTGAAGCTAACAATTCCTTGAAAATGCACAAAAGCTCACAATTACTTGAAAATGCACTGAAGTTCAATTACTTCGAAATGCACTGAAGGTCATATTTTTGAGCAGCTTGGTAGTTGGTGTAGAGTATTCAGGCTCTTAACTCCTCTAATTAAGGCACATGGTTTGAGCCTGAGCAAGTTAACTAACCTGGTATCCCTAACTAGGGCATTTTACTTACACACACACACACACACACACACACACACACACACACACACACACACACACACACACACACACGCAGACCTACATTACCGCCATCCTTTAAAGAAGCAGCAAATGTGATTGCTGTGTACATTCTGTCCAAGTGTGGAAGAAGTAGCTGACTTTCTTGTATTTAAATTCTGCATGTAGAACACAGAGAGGAAGAAGTAAGCAATAGATGTGTGTGTTTAATGACAATACACACAAGGACACACAGATGCAGAGGGATTTCTTAAAGAAGAATGCCCTTAAAAAAAACATGTAATTTTTTTCTTTTAATTGAAAAAGCAAATATGACAGCTGCCTGGCCAGCAGGGGTCCCTTCCCAGCCAGTGGTTTCTAGGTGGCTGTCTAGGTTTCCTAGTGCTGGGTCCGACTCTGACTACTGGTTCTATTCTTAAGGGTTTGCTATTGATGAGATAATTTGTTAGGGTAGCTGACTTCCCAAAGCAAATAATCATGCATTTCTTGGTATTCAGTTTTAAGCAGTGGCTTTGGCACTAGGCATTGGTATCTGTTAGTCCTTCCTGTAGGATGTTAGTGTCTTGGGGAATTCTATAACATATACTAGTTTGCAATCATCTGCAAACTTGGTCAGCCAGCATCCCTTGAAATTGGCCTTAAATTCCAAAAAGTGGATACAAAAAAAGGAATGGACCTAGCATAGACCTCTCAGGGACTCTGCTAATGACCAGCTTCTTTGTGGAGATGGACTTCCCTACGCTAACTTCCTGGTTCCTGTCTGAGAGCTAGCTGGCTATCCAGCATGTAATATAGGGCTTTATGACTATAAACATGAGTTAATTTACAGTACCCGAATGGGGTATTTATTAAATGCCTTATCAAGTTCAAGGTAGGCAATATTCATCATTTTGTCCTAATCCATTGCCTTGATGACCTTCTCAAAGAAGTCCACTAGGTTGATTAGGCATGATCTGCCCATGACGAAATGAAGCTAGGTTGGATCCAGTATTTGAAAGTGTAATATTTCCTTATTAATAATTTCCATGATAATTCTTTCCATGACTTTGCATATAAGACTCGTCAGATAGTCAGACTTAGGTGTCTGTAATTCTTAGGGTCCATTGATGGTCCACTCTTGTGGAGAGGGATGACTGTTGCAGTTTTCCATTTATGTGGCTCTAAGCCTGTCAGGAGGCTGGGATTAAACAGTGACTCCAGTGGCTTAAATAGGTCATGTTTTAAGCTATTTAGAAGGCATCCTGGGATATTATCATGGCCCACTGATGCAGTGTTGTTGGCCTTAGAGAACACATCTAGGACCTGCTCTCTAATGATCATTGGGAGGTGAGTTTGTTAGATAGTGTTTTCTAGGGAGTGAATGGGAGATGAGAGGGTAAAATTGGAGCTGTATTTGTCCGCCAACAGGTTTGCCATATCTTCCAATATAGGTAACTCCATTTTCAATGGGCTCTGCACACTACTGTGTGTTGCCTTTGAAGTTCTGAATACAGCTAAAGAAAACCTTGTGGTTATCCTTTCACTGGGATGCTATCTTTACCTCAAATCTGGAATCGGTAGACTTAATTTTCCATTTTACTTGTTTGTTTAGATTGATGAGAGTGCTTTTATCATGCTGGCTATACCACTTCCTAATCTTGGCAATGATTTTTTAGTTGTATAGCCTGTTTATGTAAGGATTCCACTTGTATGTTTTTTTATTTGATTCTGGCTTATTTCTAGTAGGCACAGCTATCTCTATACATTTATTGAAATGATTGTGCAGGGTTTCTGTGAACAACTCTGCATAGACAGCTGTGTTCTGATAATTGGTGGGGGGGCTGGAAATTATGACAAGTTATTACTTAGTAGTTGGAAGTTTGCTTTAGAATAGATCCTAAATGGTATGAGGATAGCTGGGCTGTCAACACTGATTTTTATCACAAATGAGACAGCTTTTTGGCCTGACCTTACCAAAAAGGACATCAGTGTTTGTGTGTGTGTGTGTGTGTGTGTGTGTGTGTGTGTGTGTGTGTGTGTGTGTGTGTGTGTGTGTGTGTGTGTGTGTGTGTGTGGAGGGGGGTGTTAACAGCATTCTACCTTGTTTGTGAGTATCAGGTCAGGTATGTTTGCACCCCTAGTAGGCATATGGACTATATGGTCCAAAGTGTTTGTGTTTACAAAGTCCATGAGTCTCTAGAACATTAAGTTTGGGGCCATGTGAATATCTCAGTTTATTGAGGGGTAGTTGGGTTGAATGATGAGAGAGTCCAAGTACAAGTTATGGGTTTCCTAGGTCATACAGGATAACCTATGGCTTGCAAGGCTGTGAAATGGGACTTTGCCTATGGAAACCTGGACATGGAGAAGCTCAAGTGCATCATCCAGTTTCACTAGTCTTCAGGTGAGTTTATTGTTGATGTAGATTGAGACAGCTCCACCTTGGTCCATGCCTATGCAGTAGCTGGCTTAAATGAGTGAAAGGCATTGCAGCTCTGCACTGAAGTGGTCTCCACTTTTTTAAACCATGTCTGAGTAACTGCACAGATGTCTGCATTCTCCACATTGAGGAGGTCCTGAAGGTTGTTGTGTTTCTTCTTTGGGTTCCTTGTATTGAGAAGTAACACCTTTAGATTCCCTTGGATTGTTTTTTCTATGTAGGAATGTTTGTTAGTTTGGTATTACTTAAAAAATGCACTAAAGGGGAGGATATTATTTAATCCAGCATTTGAAAGGCTAGAGAGAACAGGTACATAATGGTGCAAACAATATTTGATAAAGCAACACAGTCTGTTAACCATATCACCCCATGCTGACAAATATACCCCCCATGGAATGACCCCAGAAACTAAGCCAATTATGGAAGTCAGACATGCTTCTTTGTTCATATTATGTCATCATCCTTGGTTAAGGTAGAATGCAGCTCAATGCTAGGCACATACCAGCCTGGGATACATGGACTGAGAGCTCCATAATGTCTTTCTTCATATAGTCCTTGAGGTATGTCCAAATCATTTACACCCACGTAGGCTATGACTGAGTATATATTTTCGTCTTATTTAGTCTTCTGAGTAGAACATCGATATGCATCACAATAGAGTCATGACTAAAATATTGGTTAGTAAGTTGGCTTGCTTTATAGGTTTTGTAGTCGAGGCTCCAAAGGGTCAATCAATTAATTATTCAATTATCTTTCTTAATTAAACTATTTTAACTATTTCTTCAGTGTTTAAAAACAAACATAAAATGTAACGTTAATTCATACATATATATGTACGAAGAAATACACACAACCTATACAAAATACTATTAGATTCTAGTATTAAAACCTAATGAATTTTTCTAAAAGCCTTGGCATCAGTATTCATTACAACACATAGTTGATAATAATCCAGTGACAACAACAGATCAACACAGTATAAGTATAAGGGCTTCAGCCCAAAATGTGGGTTTGAATTTTTTATTCACCTATTCCCTAGATTACAAGAGAATAAGAGATATTTTTAACAAAAATTGGGCAATTATCCTGGAGGATAACAGTCTGACTAAAGTCCTGGGCGAAAAACCTGGATTTATATATAGAAGGGGGCCGAATTTAAAATGTTTGCTGGAGAAGAAAAAGAAACAAAGCAAGATCACTGGAATGAATAAATGTGGAACATGTCAGCAATGTAAATTTACCAAAATGGAAACAAAGTGATTATAAGAGAAAAGACATATTTAATTAATGGTCAATTTAATTGTGAATCTAAAGGGGTGGTGTATGTAGCGTGCTGTGAAGTATGCCTATCATACTATATTGGAAAGACAGAAAGAAAAATTAAACAAAGGATTTACGAGCACCAATATTGTATTAATAGAAAGGACACCACAAATGCACTGGCTAAACACATAGTAGATAACCCAAACCATTGGTTTCAATATACAGTATTACAACAGGTGCAATGTGAAAGAAGGGGTGGACCGTGGCAACTCAAATTAGAGGAAAACGAATTAATGTCGCAAATTCGTACATCAGCACATATTCCACCAGGCCTTAATGAATATGCATCAATAAAAAGCATTTTGAAGTTAAAGGCACTTTTTAGGTAGAATGGTGGTGATTTATAAAATTATAAAATTGAAAATGTTTTATTAATTAACATAAATTATGGTAATAAATTGAGGTGGTCAAAATAAAAACATATGTACACGTATGTATACCAGTAATGTTTTATATAGAAGGAATTTTGGTTAGATATAATGTGAATTTAATATATCATGGTAAATAGGGGTAAATATATGATGATATGTTCAAGGATACACATATAATTTTTATAATTTTTAAAAAACATTTGTATGACAATGAAATTTGGGAATTTGAGTAAAGTTGGCGTATCACATTTAAACCATAGTATACACAATATGCATTTATGTACTGTACTTAATGGGTATTTAAAAATAAGTAAGATCTAAGTTTGTATACATTTTTTGCAACTATGTGTTGTAATGAATATTGATGCCAAGGCTTTTAGAAAAATTCATTAGGTTTTAATAGCAGTATCTAATAGTATTTTGTATAGGTTGTGTGTATTTCTTTGTACATATATATGTATGAATTAACGTTACATTTTATGTTTATGCTTTTAAACACTGAAAAAATAGTTAAAGTAGTTTAAGTAAGAAATATAATTGAATAATTAATTGATGAATGTATGAATATATAAAGACGTGAAGTTAATGTTTTATTTTGTCTGATGAAGTTGGGGCACTGACTCCTTCGAAAGCGCTCATTAAACTGGAATTCTAACTTTTAATAGCCTGCTGAGTAACCTGTTTTGGTTTCAGTTGTTTTTTGTGTTTTTCGCTGGGTTTAGGAAGTTTACTTTTTAGTGCTTCAGCATATGTTGGTCTGTATGTTGGGTCAGTTCCATTTGTGGTGGGGGTGTGATGCTAATTTTGTTGACAACCTGATTGTTATTTTGAGTGCTTTAGAGCCCAGTAACACTGTAAAATGATATATCTCACATACTGTATCTGTTTCTGTAAGGATTATTTGGTTATCAGTGAACACAAGAAAATTCCTAAATTGTCTCAGTATGCCTATATCTTCCAAGCTGGTGGCAGAAAAACTGGGAAAGTTCCAGTCTTTTTTAGGTGAACTACAAAGGGGTGGTACTGCAGGGGTGTACAGCAATCCATCTTAGGTGCTGTGAGGGTATAAAATACAGCTAGGCTGTGTACGACTGAATCTGTGTGGCAGTGCTTCTCAGCATGAAAACAAGTGTCTCTTTGTGCAATGAAGTACCTAGTAAAGATTAATGGGAAGTTTTATAAGGAAATTTAGTTTCTAGGTGTTTGAGTCTATACAAGGCACTGGGTAAAAGCCACTGAACAATGAGCAGCAGAATTCATAGACTCAAAGAAAAGTGACTAAATCAACTAAAAAGCTCTCTGGCCAATGAAATAATCTCACTTTAAGACTCCATGTGTGTTTCCTGACTCGGACAGACCAGGCTACCTTTCTACTGCTGCTAGAATTGCAGTTCCAGTCTTCTTAATGTGAAAACACATTTTAATTAGCCAAAAGTGAAAAGTCACAAGAAACAAATCAAACAATTGGAACCAAGTAATTATAAAGTGATTCAAGGCTCTACAAGAAACTAAAGTTTAGAAATGGCTTTGCTCTTCCCCTATTGTCACTAGAGCTTACATAAAAGCACTTGTTGCCTCAAATCACAGTAAATGCATTTATTCTTCAGAAGGGTTGCTAAATAAATGGTAATAAAGTGAATTTGTATAATGGATCTATGTACTAGAACACAAGGCTGTTCAAATTTTAAAAGAAATATGTAAGAAGGCAGGAAGATACAAAGAAGGTTAACTTGAAATTTAGCAGACTAAGGGGCATTATCAGATACAATTTATAATAAGGGTAGTTTCTCAAGAGCAAGACTGGATGTCTGCATGGGCTCTCAGTATTTGCATATATGGAAAAAATTGGAAGGGAAGAAGTATTTAAATAGTTTATAGAACTATCAAGTAGTGAAGGAGATGGGAGGGCTTTAGTAGTCAAATTACCATAAAGGACAGAAAAAGAGTCTGTGGCTGTTGAAATACAACAGAGATTTGCTTATGTGGTGAAGAGATACTCAATAGCTATTTTTTGTTGTTGCTGTTGTTGTTGTTAAAAGATGTAACCAGGAAGTGGTCCCAATGCAGACAGGCCACAATAAGCAACAACAGATCCTACACAAACAATGATGTACAGTATTATTAAACAAAAACAAATCCATCCAATAAGTATGTAACAATTCAATAGGATATGACAAAACTACCAGAATGGATAAAAAGGTAGCAAATGAGTTCCAATGCAAAAGAAAGAAAAATCAAGGCATTGGCCTTTGGAAGTAACAAGTCAGGGAGAATGGATCATCTTAGAGGACTATATCTAGGGTCACAATTGCACCAAGGATCAGTCATGGTGAATAGATTATCTGGAGAGTGACATGTACAGTGCCAGTAAAACATTTGAGCGAGCTAATGTCCAAGTGATGTAGAAGTCTTTAATGCATTGCATAGATTACTGGTAACTTGTCAAATATAGTACTCTGCACAACCATGAGGGTTGAAATGAGGGGAAAGATTTCAAATAACGTTTATAAGATAATCATGACAAGTGAACAAAATATATATGTGTCAATATGTGCTCAGAACTAAATTTGAACTCACCAAAAGATAGTGGGTGAGTTGGGATATTAGTTGGGAATGAAGAATAATAAGGAAGCAGAGTCAGGCTTAAAATATAGATACACAGAAAACCACAAAAGGGAAATATGCATCATATTAAGAAAACCTGGATAAGATAAAAATAGTTTTTTCATCACAGAAAGAGTTAGTGGGATGAACAACTCAAAGGTGAACTAAAGACTCAGTTATCAATGATTTTTAGACTGCATAGGATAGGTGGCTCAGGAAAAGGAGGGCCTTCCTTTCAGAGCATCTGATCACTATATTCAACCCAGATACTGCTGAAGCTGTGCCACAAGGGACAACACCCAATCCTTTTCACTGAGAATGTTGTTTTTGTACAATGTAAGCCAATTATACTTGAAGAACCTTGCTGTGTATTAACATAGTCTAGTCAAATATGTATCTGCCTGTGCTGGAAATTATTTTTTAATACTCACCTCTGAAAAGTTGACTTTACACTCTTAGGACCACTAACTAAGTTGGCCATTGTCCTTTCTTTTGACCAACAGTTTACATTGTACATGCCAGTTGCTCAGTCTTCCTGGCTTATAGGTTTTCTACATTCAGGAAATGAAAGAAAACCTGTTCTATTTGGTACCTCTCTGCTAATTTCTTTCCATTGCCTGTAAACTGATTACTCTCTGTTATACTTTGACTCCTCTACATCTAGCTTGAACTTATTTGGTTTCACACATCTAATTAATATTCCCACACATTATAGCAAAACATCAAGTTCCCTATTAGACTGTGTCCTATCGTTGGACCCTAGCAAATATACCACCTCAGATACATCTGACTGTTTCAGTGATTATCTCCCAATCTATACAAAAAGACATAAAGATTGAAAAAAAATTAAGAAAAGCTTCTAATTAGAAAACCCCAGGCCTGGATGCAGTACCTACCTTCTGGCTCAAAGTATTAACATCTTTATATGAAGTTTTAGACATGAGTAAGAACTATTTTTATGCACACCCCAAACAGGCACCAACCTTGTTAACAACAGGAAAAACAATGTTCATACTTAAGAGAGAACCTATAAGCTATCAAAAAAACTATAGACCAATGACTTGCCATTCAATGGCATATAAACTATACACTGGAACTGATGCTGACAGAGTTTATAGTTACTTAGAAGAAAACTTAATCATGGCAATAGAATAAAAGGATAGCAAAAGAAAGTCATATGGAGCAAAGGATTGTGTGTTGCTAAATAAAGTCATAATGGAGAACTGTAAAAAGGGGAAGAATCTAAGTATGGCATGGATAGACTACAAAAAAGAATTTGACAGTTTCCCACATTCATGGATAGAAGAGTGCTTAAAATGTATAAGATACACCCTACACTGATTGATTACACTACAATGACCATGAAATAGTGGCAAGCCACTTTGCAGTTAAGCCATGATAAAGGACAAATTATTATTCCAGGTATAAAAATTCAAAGGGGGATATGCTAGGATGACTCTTTGTTACCACTGCTCTTTTGTCTTGCCTTTAACCCATTATATTGTCCACGTAACAGATAAGGTCATGGCTGTAACTTGGCTCACAGAAAACAACAAAGAATAGACTTCTTATATTTTTGCAGATGATTTAAAAACATATAGTTCATCAGATGAGGAACTGAATGCACAACTGCAAGTGGTCAAAACTTTTTCAGATGATATAAGAAAGTCATTTGGTCTTGATAAATGTGCAAAAGCTGTTAAGGTTAAAGTTGTACTACACTATTTAGGTAGTCTGTACCTTTACTCAATGAAGACACTGAGACAGTTCTGCTGTTACAACATTCATTTTACTGCACATGAGGTTGACATCCAGTTTAACAATGAAAGGTATATACATCAAAACTTACCTGAGCTTAGAATAATCAAAGTCTCTTATACAAAAGAAAAAGTCCCAATCTTTATAGTGTCTTTTCTGCCTTCATCAGCAGATTTAGAAATTTGCCAGAATAATATATCTTTCCTCTCAAGCTGGTCTGCTGACAGTTTGTTTTCCATATCTTAAACATTCTGTTCTTAAAGAATAACTCCTTTCATCCTTGGCCTATCTTGCGTATTATATTGACAAGACACAGCTGCATACAAGAGTTCGTCTTAACCTCCTTGTAGATAATAAATTTCACAAGCTGGACATTTTATAAGAGATAAAATATTTTAATGCTGATTCTTATTAACAATGAATGCCAAGCTATATGTTTTTGTCAAGTCAGTTAACTGCGTGCACTATACAAACTGAAATGCAGAGCATTTATTTTACATTTTCAGAAAAAATCCACTGAAATCCATTTTAACCTGTTCTTTACTGTCACAATTCCCTCTTTTCATTTAAAAAGCAGAGTATGACTGTTCATTTTCAACTTCAGTTGTACACACTGAAACCTTTCCCAGTTTATTTAGTTTAACCATCATGATTTGTTGAATTCTATATGTTTTTCGCAAATGACAACTTAGGTAGCAATTTCAGATAGTTAGTATGACTATAACGCCTAATACTACTAATACAGGATGTATCAACCAACTTAACAGGTGCTTTCCTGATATCCCACCAATTGTGAACAGTATCTTTTTTGGTCTTTTCAGCCAAACTAAGTAGTTTATCTTTTGCAATGATACCTCATAATACAGAATATTTTTATTTTACAGAATATTTTTATTTTTTTTCCAAATACTCTCTGAGAATTTTAGTATTGTTTATTATGTTTTTTAAATTATTATCTTGTTTTAATGTGTGGAGTTGCTCTGACACCCAGCAAGATTCCAGGCAAATGCTTTACCCAAACTATTCCTTTTTCCAAGCAGGCTTTCTTAAGGCGTTCTTTAAGAGTCCTGTTCATTCTTTCAACAATCCCATTAAACTGAGGATGGTAAGGAACAGGAAATCGTTGCTGGATACCAAGCAAATCATACAAAACTTTCATCAGTTTACTGACAAATTGTGGCCCGTTATCGGATTTGATAACTCGTGGCCATCCCCAATGACAAGAAATGTTTTTCCATAAGGCTTCTGTTGTAGCCTTAGTCGTCATTGTTTTTGTAGGAATTCCTTCTACCTATTTTGAAAAATCATGAACTACCACTAGAAGATACCTGTACCCACATTTAGCTGGGGTAATAGACCTGCAAAGTCAATTTGGATGGCATACCAAGGTCCATCCGCTGGAGTTACCCATAGTAACTGTGGCTTTTTCAATTAAGCATTAACTTGCAAATATATTAAGCATTCAACATGTACTAAGTTGAAGATTTTCTTTTACCGTGGCTGCCAGTACTTGTTCTTTAAAATGGGCCATAACCTTTGTGTACCCAAATGTCTCAATACTTGATGATTAAATTTCACTAACTGTCGTGCCTGTTGGTATGGTATATAAAGAAGACTAGAACCGTCTTCAAAACATTTTGCATAATATTGCCCTGGAATTTCTCCTACAAGAGTACATTTTTCTAACTCTTCCTGCAGTTGAAACTTAGTTTGGATCTGTAGCAAATCATGTTGCAAAATCTGAGCTGAAAATGTCTGTATGGCATATACTGCAGTGGTTTTATCTGGTATACTAGAAAGGTGTTCTGTAGGATAGAATTGCATTCCTTCCTTTATTGCCTTTTTTGCCATCTGATCAGCATAGTTATTTAACTGAAAATTTTCATTTGTAGCTTTTTGATGAGCTTTTACCTTTAAGATACTGTAGCAACCCACAAGGGACTGACTACGAACCAAATTCCAAACAATCTGCAACACAGAAGCATGCTTGAGTAGTTTGTCCATATTATCAACAAACCTCTCCTTGACCATGTAGACATATGCAGCCACAGAGAATTAACTATGTATGCACTGTCTGAAAAAATATTGACAGGTGGAAAATGCTGTAACACATAAAGAACTGCTTTCAGTTCAGCTCGCTGAGCAGACATGTGTCCCAGTAACTGAATCAGAGTCAGCTGTCCCATAGAAGGGTTTTCTGGTACTACTGAAAATCCAGTCCGATATTGTCCATTATCCCAAAACTGAGCACCGTCAACAAAGATGGATGGCCTGTCTTCCTGAAAATCAGGAGACAGAATGGGCTTTTCTGGATTTGAAATGTGCCTAATGTATTCGTGTCATTTCCTTCATATCCTATGAAATTAGATAAGTAATACTTATCTCCTGCCTTTATTGTAACTTGCTTGACACCAAATAATGCCAACCATTTTGCAAACACTGCTTGACTGACGTCATCAATCAGTTTATTTAGCTGAGTCTCATTTACCAAAGCCTGTATGGCATAATGCGGTGTCTGTACTATAATGTCTTCGGAAAAGGCTTTTAGATATTCAGTTTGTTTTAAACCCCAGTAAATGGCCAAAAGTTGCTGAATGCACGGGTGATATCCCTTCTCAACGTGTGTCATTTTTTGACTGAAAAATGTAGTGGGGCGTAAAGTCTTTCCCATTCTAGAATCAGAACCCTGAGGCCACTCCTGTAAAAGCACAACAGAGAGTGGGTTGGGTCCAGTTGCTGCCTGTAACACAAAAGGACATGTTAAACTTGGAGCTACTAATTCTGTAGCTTTGGCCACTGCTGCCTTTAAATCACAAAAAGCTGTATTTTCTTTTGGTTGCCAGTCCAGAAAGGGTAATTCTTTCTGTCTAGAAAGCATGTCATACAGAGGAACTGCCATGCTGGTGTAATCCTCTATGAATTCCCAATTATAATTCATGATACCTAGAAATTTGTGCAAATCCAGAATGGTAACCGATTTATCCATTTGCAAAATTCCCTGCACCCTCTCTGAACAAGGAGTATGCCCGGAAGGATGTAAAATAGTACCTAGAAATTTTACTTCAGATGACATGAATTGTACCTTTTCACTTTTAACCTTAAACCCTGCCTCCTGCAGTGTTTGAAGGACCTGTGTCACTTTAGCTAAATGCTGTTCTTTTGTTTCAGACTGTATTAGTATGTCACCAATGTAATGCAGAACAGAATCATTAGATTCTAGACCTTGTAGTATTCGTCCAACTATTTGGTGAAATATAACCAGACTGTTTTGAAACCCCTGTGGTAACCACGTCATGACATACTGTTCATTTTGAAATGTGAAAGCAAACATTTGCCAGTCTTTTTCCTGCAGTGGTACTGCAAAGAACCATTAGCTAAGTCTATGACGGCAAACCACTGACTTTGTGGTTTTATTCTTGCTGCTAGCTCTGGGATCCCTGGAATCAGATGAGCCCAGGGAGTCGTGAATTGGTTCACTTTTCGTAAATTAATAACCAATTGGTAAGTACCATCTTTCTTTTTAACTGGCCATATGGGTGAATTTGTGTGGGGCTATTTCTCTTTCGAATTACTCCCACATCAAGCCATCATTGTATGCAATTTTGCATGTCTGTATCTGCTTCCTTTGGGGGCGGCCACGGTGGTGCAGTGGTTAGTGTTGTCACCTCACAGCAAGAGGTTCTCCAGTTCGATCCTCAGCTGGGGTGCCTTCTGTGTGGAGTCTGCATGTCCTCCCTGTGGTTGCGTGGGTTTCCTCCGGGTGCTCCGGTTTCCTCCCACATCCCAAAGACATGCTGTAGGTGGATTGGATACTCTAAATTGGCCCTAGGAATGAGTGTGTGCATGTGTGTGCCTTCTGTGGAAGGTTGGGCGCCGGGCTGGCAACTCAACACCGTAAAACTCCACTGCCAGTCATGAGTGGACAGTTGATCTGCTGTGGCAACCCCTAACCGGGAAAAAGCCGAAAGAAAAAGAAGAAGAAGTCTCTGCTTCCTTTGGGATCAGATACTGTTTTTGAAACAGTGGAATAAAATCTTCGTCACTACCTACAAAAACTGCTTCCTGTAGCTTCCTGCAGTCTGTGGGCCCTTGAAACCATAGCATAGGGAACTGTTGTTTTACCTTTACTCATACTTCATTTTCAGTAGGGCTGATGGTACAGCCCTTTTCAGAACTGTTTGAGACATGTATTGCCTCAATCATACACAACATGGGATGTTGTCCTTGGCATATAGTGCCATTAGGAAGGTCTATGACAATTCCCATTGTGGATAATGTATCCATTCCCAAGACTGTGGAAGTGCAAGAATTATGCATCAAAAATACCCTTTTCACTGGTTACCCTTGACGGGAGAACTGTACTTGTACAGGTTTACTACCTATGGCTAGACATCCAGAGCCATTAAAACCTAAAATACATGTACGTTTAGATAAGTCAGGAGGCAAATGCCTACCTGTCACTGAGACAGCCACTCCTGTATTTAGAAGAACATCTTTCCACAGGTTCCCCTCTACCCAAATGTTGATAAGTGGTCATCCATCTTTTCCTTTCTTGAAATTAGTTAAGAAAGAGACTTGGGTAGGGGGGTCACACCCCTATAGTAGATCTACTTTCCACCCCGAATCATTGGTGATATTGGACTGTAAAGGACATAATTGCAGTGTTTCCTCAACTTCTTCGCAGTCAACATAAGAAGATTGATTAAGTTCATGATACAGAGCTATTTGCTGCTGATAATTAGGATTTACTACACCCCCAGGAACAAAGTCAGAAGGAACAGTTGTATCCTGTGTGCTGACAATATTACCTTGTACATTGACACTAGATGTCACACCATCCCTTTGCTGTACTGGGAATACTGACTGTTGAGTGTTTGTAGTATGTAGGGGTTGTTGCTGTAGTCTCCTATTACCCTCTGTCACATATTGTTGTGAAGTGTACTGCTGTGTTTGTACTTCTGGCTACATTACCTGTTACTGTTGTGGTACATGTGGCTTATCAAAGTTAAGAAACTTACCCTTTGCCTCTTGTTCCTGGCGCCATCTACGATAATATTTACAATAATTTTTAGTATGATCTACCTGTTTACAGCAATAACAAATAGGCTGTCTCTTTGGAGGACCCTCTATAGATTGAGTAACTTGAGAAATTAGCTGAGTAGCTGGGGGAGCTGATGCTGCCCATTGTTGCCCCTGTATAACTTGCCCTTGACATGATTGTCCTGCTACCTGCTGTGGGACTTGCTGTCCCTGATTAATCCATCTCCCACACCCCCTTCCCCTTACTTCACTAACAATGGGTGCAGAATGGGGAGTGTAAATCTTTTGTTTATGAATAGCATTATCTTTACACATAATATGTGCTTGCAGCAATTTATCTACTAACTCTTTGAGTGTATTTGAAGATTCCTCATAAATAGGTTTGATATCTCCTGGACATCTTCCAAATGGTCCAAAAAGGAGCATATAGCAATTTTTTGAAAATTGACATCTTTCATATCTTTTTCATCACTGCCATTGACTAGCATATATGTCAGCTGGTAATGTTCAGCTTGTTTTTCCAAAGAATCACAGACTGTCATTTGAAACTGATCTAAAATTGTTGGTGTGAGAGATTGCCCCCTAGTGTATGCTAGCAATACTGCTGTCATTCTTAAGTGTTCAATTTGTAGTGGATGCTGCTTTTGCTGAATATAAGCCATGAAATGCTGAGGAATAAAATTCCAGAAGCAACGCTCAAGTGTATCATTCCATACAGTGCCTACAGTTTTAAGAACCCAAGCTTCAAATGTAATCCTGTTATTAAAAATACCCTTCTGTTCATCTCACTTAGGGAGAGTTTCTAACATCCTTGACTGATGATAAACTTCAGCAGAAAAACCTGCTGAGGCTATGATAGGACTGGTAACAGCAGTTTCTAGTGTTTTAGATTGATATTTTTCTAACAGGGCTTGTAATCTTAAAATATCTTGATTAGCTAAGTCTGCTGCTCTAGCAGCCTCAGATTCCTGTGTCTCTAATTGAGCTCGTAATGTGTTTATCTCCTCTCTTGCAATAGTTACATCATGCTGTGTGTCAGCCAGTTACTTGTCATATTTTTCTTACAAATGGGCAATTTTATTCATTAACCCTTCTATCATACCAGTAGCTTTACTGCCTTGTTTAATAACAGTTTGTGTAAAGGTCTTAATTTCAGTCTGTGAGACTTTCAAAAACTGAGAAAATTCTTTTGAACATTCAGCGGTGTCAGCATGCATTTTTACCAGACGCATTTCATTTATCACAGTAAGTCTGAATATGACCCATGAGGTGAAGATCTTGCTGGTTGCTAACTTTAGCAATCCAATCTTTAAACTCCTGCAAATCAGACTGTAAAGTACAATCTTTGACATTTGCATCAGCCTCTAATAAATCTTTTGTAACAGGATTTATAGAAACAGGAACCATTGTCTGCATTTCAGTCATTACTTTATCTTGATTGTGTTCCAGGTTTTTGTACAATACGCACAATAAGTTTATGACAAGGCATGCAAAAAGCAACATTTAAATCATTGCAAATAGCACATTTTTGTACATTCTGTGGCACTTTTGCCTTATGTAGTAAAGACTTACAGGTGCTAACATGCTGATTATACTATGTATTTAAATAATTCCACACATTTACATATGATTCAGACACATTAACAGTAAATGATTTAGTGCACTTCTTGGCATTTTCAAGAATTGCATTCATTGTTAAAAGAAAAACAGAAGAAAATATTTACCACAAATGTTCAGGACAAGATGGCCAGTCCTGACACGGAGATCAGTTGTGGGAGAATTCTCTGCTGTCTTTTACTAGATGCTGGTGAGACAAGTTGCTGGCAGTGGAGAATTTGGACCTCGTATATCACCAACTGTCTGAAGGAGAATTTCTGTACTGCCCTGTACTGCGCTGCAGTGTTTGTCCTCCAGTCAATGGACAAAGTTTTAGGAAGAGAAGAATCAATTCTAAAAAGGTCTGTGCTGGAATGTCGCACTGTGAGAGGCACCTCTTCAGGTCACCCACTCCGATTGTTTGTACTGGACTGGTCTCGCCACTGTTAAGGTTAAAGTTGTACTACACTATATGAAGACACTGAGACAGTTCTGCTGTTACAACATTCATTTTACTGCACACGAGGTTGACATTTAGTTTAACAATGAAAGGTATATACATCAAAATGTACTTCAGCTTAAAAAAATCAAAGTCTCTTATACAAAAGAAAAAGTCCCAATCTTTATAGTGTCTTTTCTGCCTGCATCAGCAGTTTTGGAAATTTGCCAGAATAATATGTCTTTCCTCTCAAGCTGGTCTGCTGACAGTTTGTTTTCCATATCTTAAACATTCTGTTCCTGAAGAATAACTCATTTTGTCCTTGGCCTATCTTGCGTATCATATTGATGAGACACAGCTGCATACAAAAGTTCATCTTGACCTACTTGTAGATAATAAATTTCACAAGCTGCACAGTTTATAAGAGATAAAATATTTTACTTATGATTCTTATTAACAATGAATGCCAAGCTATATGTTTTTGCCAAGTAAGTTAACTGTGTGCACTATACACACTGAAATGCAGAACATTTATTTTACATTTTCAGAAAAAATCCACTAAAATCCATTTTAACCTGTTCTTTACTCTCACAAAAGCAACCTTTAAAGCAGGAAAGCTGCAGCACCAAGAAAACATCAGTTTGGGACAGGAATGTGATATAAAAGAACTTGAGCAAGAAGGAGTGTATACATATTTGGGAACTGATGAAGGATCAACAATAAAACATGGACAAATGTGAATAAAACTTACTAAGGAATATTTTAGAAGACTAAAATTAATATTGAAAACAGGGTTGACATCTAGGAACATAAGTCCAAGCTATACCAATTTGCTCTTCCTGTCCTAAATTACAGTTTTTGAGTGATTGACTAGCCCCAAAAGGTGTTGGATAGATTGGATAGGAAAACAAAAAGGATGCTTCATGCTCATCAAATGATTTATAAAAATCAGTGTATACCAAGACTACATTCTTCATTCTGAAGGAGGAATGGGCCTCCTTCAGATTGATTACAAGTAGAGATCTGCAGTTGTAGGAATGCATACATATCTGCTGACCTCACAAGACCCAAACATAGTGAAAGTTTTGAAACATGAGGAGAGTAAGTCTAAGGTGACTTCCCTGCTTAGTTTAGCAGAAGCATCAAGCGAGAATGGAAATCAAACCAGAAGGAGATAAAAATCAGGTAGCAACTGAATGTGCCACAAACAAAACGAAGAATATAAGGTGAAGAATCAGATGAGAAGGAAAGAAATATGGAAAATGCATAAAAAAAGTTGCGAGTATAGAAAACTTTTGGAACAACCTCATGTTGGTCAGGATCGAATCCGGGAATGGTTAAGGAGAGGTGAATTTAAACCAAAAGATGAAGGGCTAATATTGGCAGCCTAAGATAGTAGACTACATACATGTTGGGTTACAAAGCCCAATGAGCATGTGGGAGAAACAGACAAATGTAGGTTTTGTAAAACAGAATTGGAAACAGTCACAGATCTTGTTGCTGGTTGTAATATACTAATGGTAGAAGGCCTGTATACTGAAAGGCATCATAATGTGGCAAGACTGTTGCATTGGGGATTGTGCAAACATTATAATCTTGAAGTATCTGAAAAACACTGGAAACATGAGCCACAAAGCATTATAGAAAATGATGATGTTTATAGCAAATGGGATCACCTGAAATAGATGTGAAAAAGCCAGATATAGTAGTCCATGAAAAGAAGACACAAGTAGCATTGATCATTGAAATTGCTGCACCCAGTGACTACAGTGTCTTATGTACATAGAGACACAATGTCATAGAATACCATGATTTGCAGACTGAAATGAGGGCAATGTGAAAGAAGGATACCCAACCAGTTACAGTAATGGTAGAAGCAATGGATTTCATAAAAAATAATTTACAATTGTACTTAGATATGTTATCACTGCGGTGGTGGTGCTGCGGTAGCGTTGTCGCCTCACAGTAAGATGCTGTTCAGTTCGATTCTCAGCTAGAGCGTCTTCTGCGTGGAGACATGCATAAATGGGCATGCCTTCGTTGAAGGTTGTGCATCAGAGCTGGCAACTCGGCACGTAAAAATCTACTGCCAATCATTAGTGGACCGGAGTTCCGCTATGGCGACCCCTAACTGGGAAAAGCCGAAAGACACAACAACTTAGATATGTTATCGATATATGGAACTCCATATGTATTGGTGAAGCAGTCATTACTGGGCACATTACAGATGCTGCAAAGAGCACGTCTAACTAACATCAAAGATTGAAACAATACTAATTTCATGAACTTAATCATAGGTTCATAGGTTCATAGGCTGATACTAGGCTATCTGCCCTAGGGCATTTATAAGCCTAACCAGAGTGTGTTTGGCTTTCGCCACCCTTTTAGATTAGTTGACTGTGCCTCTGTATAGTAGGTCACAGAAGGTAGCCCTTTTAAGGTTAGTTTACTGCACCTCTGTCAAGCAGGGACACAGAAGAGATCCCAGGGGTAAACTTACGATCTCCCATCCACTCGTCAAGATTTCTCTTGAAGAGGGTCAGTGAGAGGCTCTGCCTAACATGGATTGGGATTTTGTTCCAGAGTGAGGGGAGCCTCTGGGATATGAATCTGTCCCTCCAGCATGCCTATTTATTTCTGTGCTGAGTTCAAGTCCCTGGAGCGTGTAGCTCTAAGGGATTTGGATTTCCTGAGGTGAATCATGTCCATTAATTCTGGGTTGGACGTGGCTTTATACATCAGACACAGATCACCTCTGAGTAGGCGGTACGCAACTGAGTAGAGCTGGAGTTTCTTTAGCCAAACTGCATAGGGCATCTGTTTGAGCCCCTTGATCCTCTTGGTGAGATACTTTTGAGGTCTTTCCAGTTGCTGAAGGTGTCGGGTAAGGTACATCCCAAATGGGGCATTGTACTCAATTATGGGCCTGATAAGTGATGAGTAGAGGGGCACAATGACCTCTCTTGATCTAGATGTGAACCCTTTCATGATAAGGTGGGCTATATAGAAGGTCTTTCTAACCACTTTGGCAACATGATTGTCAAAGGAGAGATTGCTATCTACTTGCGTCCCCAAGTCCCTAATTACTTCTTCCGTACTTAATGGATTACCACCTATGTGGTAATTTGTGGGCACTTTGTTTTTCCCAAAGGGGATGACTATGCACTTTTTGGCATTTAGCTTTAGGCCATGGCTCTGGCACCAGTTATCCGTCTCTGTGGGACCCTTTTGGAGGATGCTTGTGGCAGCCGGAGAGTCGATTACAGCACCCAGCTTGCAGTCATTTGCGAACTTGGTCAGCCGTAGTCCACCCATGTTAACCTGTACCTCGGAGAAATATATACCGAACAAGAGAGGTCCCAGGACTGAGCCTTGTGGGACACCACTTGTAACTGGTTTAGAGTCTGACATGGCACCTGCTATTCTGACCATGTGGGTTCTATCCCTGAGCCAGTTTGCAACCCATCTTGTGACATAGGGGTTGATATTTAAGCTGGTGAGCTTATTTATGATGCCCAAGTGGGGTATTGTGTCGAAGGCTTTTGCGAGGTCCAGGTAGGCTGTGTGGACTACCTTCCCTTCATCTATTGCTTTGGTAACTGTTTCAAAGAAGTTGACCAGGTTCAAGAGGCAAGATCTGCCCTTAACAAAGGCAAATTGGGTAGGATCCAGGGTCTGGAGGTTCCCAGTGTCTTTGTTTACGATTTCCATGATGATACGCTCCATAGCTTTGCATACCAGGCTAGTCAGGCTTATAGGGCAATAGTTTCCGGGGTCTGTTGTGGCACCACCTTTGTGGAGTGGGACCACTGTTGCTGTACTCCATTCCTTGGGTACATATCTTGTAGTAAGGCTGAGATTGAACAGTGACTTTATATGAGGGTTTAGTTCTTCTTGGAGCTCGTGTAAGACACAGCCTGGGACAACGTCTGGTCCCATTGATGCTGTGTTTTTTGCTTTGGAGAGGGCAGCTCTCACTTGTGCATCTGTGATCTCAGGAAGGCTACACTCTGTTGGGATAGACATTTGCTCTTTTGGGGGGGAAGGAGGAGAGAAGTTTGCACTGAACCTTTCTGCCAGGATGTTGGCAATGTCTGTGGGTTCAGTGTATTTTTTGTCATTTTGCACTAACTCAGAGCATATCTGGGAGTTGCCTCCCAGGTTTCTGACATAACTAAAGAAGGCCTTGTGATTATCTTTAGTGTCTTGTGCAACTTTTCTTTTGAAGCTGGCCTTAGATGATTTTATGAGGGATCATAGTTTCTTGCTAGTACTGATCAGTGACGCCTTCCCTTTTTGGGATTTTGCTCTGTCATGTAGTAGCTTTCTCCTTCTGCTATATAGCTTATTTATGGCCGGGGTCCACCAGACAGGTCTCCTGCCTTTGGAGGTGTGAGTCTTGGTTTTATTTGGGATAGCATGCTCCATGCATTCCTGTAGGTGTCCATAGAATGCTTTTGTAAAGGATTCTGCATTTTCGGCCGTATTTTCCACTGGCCCGGGGGCTTTGAAGGATTCCACCTCAGTTTTGAGAAGTGTGAAGTTTGCTTTTGAGAAGTTCTTCACTGTGGTTTCCTTGGCTAGGGGTGGGGACGGAATATGGATGTCCAGTGAGATTTGTTTATGGTCTGATCTTACCAATGAGGGGTATACCTCTGGTGTGGAACATAGAGACCCCATGTTGGTGATGACCAGATCCAATATGTTTTCCCCTCTTGTGGGAGTGGTGACCAGTTGTTCCATAGCATTTGAGTTTAGAAATTCTAGGAATCATTGGGCAAGGGTGTTTGGGCTTGAGTAGTTTTCCCAATCGATGTTTGGGTAGTTGAAGTCACCCAATATAATAGTGTTTGGAGAGACCTTCATATTCTCCAGTGTTCTCAGGAAAGCCGAGTGAGATTCCTGTGTTTGAGAGGGTGGTCTGTAGCAGGCTACAAACTGAAAGGCAGTTTTTCCCCACTGTTAGTTGCACATGGATGGTCTCTGATGCTTCGTGCAGTGCCACTAACCTGGAGGTGCGGGTATAAATATGGATACTTCCCCTCCTTTTGTGGTTCGGTCCGAGTTTTGGGGCCGGAAAGCATGGTATGAAGTATAACCTGTTATTCTCCATACTGAGGAGAGTCTGGAGTGTGTGCATCTTGAGGTGTAGACTTCTGGCGTTGAGCAGCATTACCCTTAGTTTTTTCTTCTTTGTGTTTGACTTAGGACTTTGGGTCCACTCTTTGACTTAGGACTGGGGTCCACTCTTGTCATGGTGTTAGAAACCCAAGACTTGGAGAAATTAAAACGTGACAGACATCTCATACTTCCACATAAACAGCTTGTTTATAAAACAACACTCAACCTTTCCAGTTTAACCCAGAAATGTTCATTACTAAGCTATCATCTATTAACTGGCACATCTTAAAAATCCTCCCCTTAGATGATGCTGTAAATGAATTCAGTGCAAAACAACACTCAACCTTTCCAGTTTAACCCAGAAATGTTCATTACTAAGCTATCATCTATTAACTGGCACATCTTAAAAATCCTCCCCTTAGATGATGCTGTAAATGAATTCAGTGCAACTTTCCTGAATATCCTAAATAGCCTTGTACCTCCTAGAAGGAAAAGACTGAAAACACATAATGCAATCTGGCTGTCCAAAGAAAGAGTAGAATGCTAATGCAGGATAGAGAAAAAACATGGAAAGAATGGCAAAAATATAAAGCACCTCAATATCTTGAAAACTTCAGAATGCTTTGCAATCGTACTGAAAAGCAAATTAATGAAGACAAAAAATAATACTATAATAACCTTCAGAATAATAGTTAACACAGCCATAAACATTTTGGACATCCATTAAAGAAATCTTGCATCTAATTTTTTTTTTTTTGTAGAAGGGCAAGCCCTCTGTACTTCTTCATCATGGAAGCAGTCCCCCAAAATCTCTCTCTCTCTCTCTCTATATATATATATATATATATATATATATATATATATATATATTCTAAAAATACAAAAAGTTTGAGAATAGGGGGAAAGTGGGGGAAACCACAGAACTTACCACTGTGTGCGTCTTCAAAACTGTCATCCATGATGGAATGTGGACAGTCTGTTCAATTTAATGTTCTGAGTTGCAGTTAGGTATGATGTGACAAACGATAAGACTTCCTATACTTTTAGATGTATTCTGAGAAGAAGCCTTCTAATGTGGGCAAATGTTTCTACTGTATCACAACCCAGCATTCATTGCTAAGTGAAAAGAGATTACCTCAGCAGTAAAAAAAAATCTCAAGTATGGTACCTGAAAACTAGTAGGGCATATAGCTCATGCTGAATTTCTGGTGTTCCATTATTTTTGCATCTGAGGGGAACAAGTTGTTGCAGGCTAGAAGGGATGGTGCTTTAAAATACCTTATCTGTAGTTCTAAGTTTGACCTAAGGTATCACTCACAAGATGGTGAAATTTCCAGATCTTGACTCACTTTTGTCAGTTTGCATACAGGCAGAGTGCAGTATTCCTTCATCAATTTGTAAGGTGGGGCTAACATGACATTTAACATCTGACATCTGTCAATCTGTAAGATGGGCTAACATAAAATTTGACCTCTGTTCTTCAAAGCAGAGCTAACCCAGATTCCCATCAGACCTGCTGTGATATATTTCAAATAGTATTAATCGTATAAAATCACATTTACAATTGTAGATATTCCTTGTTTGTGACCATGGAATTGATTATATTAGCTGGGGTAACTGGATGCCATGACATATGCCCTCAGTGCTGGAGACTGGTAGGGTAAGTGCAGCTGAAGTTATCTTCATTCAGACAACATGGTTTCAAGGAATATGTTTTATAATACTGATAGCTTATTCAGTTCATGGTTAAGTTTTGTCTTTCTAACTGCTTGCCTCTATCTCTCTCTTCCTGAAGTTATTGAAAGCTGACCTTATTTTGAACTCTAACACCTCTGTAGCCACTCTGCATTTTGTCATAACAGTTTATTAGATACCATGTTTAATAATCATTTGTAGTTTAAATTATATTGCAATTTAATCATACGTACCACATTCAGAATATTCATTCTTTCTGCTTTTCTTATACCATAATCAAATGTTTTTTGAGATGCATAGTGGATTATTTTATTGAGTATGGCAAGCAACCTTTCTTTACTTGTGTCATAGCAGGGTGATACAGAATTGCAGACCAGTTATAAACATACACAGGTATCAGAAATACATGTCATATCATTTAAATGGATTCTTTTGCAAATAATTTATCCACTGATAATAATGAAAAAAATAATCATTTCTAGAAAGAGAAATTTGTAAACAGATTTTTGAATTCTTCCTCTGACACTACTTTTATCCAACCTGAAAAGTAAAGGTAGATATTGTTTGAGCTGCAGGTTGGATAATGAAAAATGTTAAATGTAATAGTAGATTTGTCAGAGACAAAATGAAGTAGATTAGATGTGTATAACTGCACTATTTATAAATAATGCAATGTAATGGCTGATTTAATGACACTGCATTTATCAGGGTAGTTAAAATCCCAAGTTCTGTGCCAGTTTTGCAACATGCTTTTACCTTTACTCACTGAATAACATCATTTTTAACAGAATAAAAATATTTTAACTATATTTAGCACCACTTATTGTATGCTAGAGATGATATGGGAGTTATCTGCATTTTTTCCTGATTTAGGCTTTCATCCAGAGAAAATAAAGCGATGAATCTTGATAGATCTTACGCTTTATCTGTCAGAAACATAAACAAAGGCTATCCTAAAGCAGGCAGACAAAATGAATTTTTATTTTTTTTCACATACCACATGTATTGTGTGGAACATTGCTCTCATTTCATTGCTGCTACTGGGGAATGCATGTTGGCCTTTTCCTCACAGAACTGAGCTTAATGTTTTATAGATGTTTCATAATATGATTCACTCTCTGTGCTACTTTAAATCAAGGTTGAACTCACTAGCCTGTAATCATTAGGTGGATGACTTCTATTTAAACAACAGAATTACATTTACCCTTCGCTAGTTCTCATGCTCTCTGCTACTGTTCATTGACTTCTGGAAGATAATTGCTTGAAAGTCCTCATGTCCCATTCTTTATTCTATCTTAATTACCTCCCGTCCTTGTGACTAATTTGCTTATAGAAGGACTGGTTATTTTATAGGTATTTTACATCGTGCATTTCAAAGAACTACAGTAGAGCAGTTTAAGAGAAATATATATTATGAAATAATTGTGAATGCACCTTTCATTTTTCTTTGCATTTTTTTTCATTAAGGATGAAATATAGCTAAATGTAATGACCCTTGAAAAAATCAGTAAATCTGTTATAATCTTGACACATCTTTTCTTATTTTTATGAAATACTTTTTTACTGGTGCATTGTTTCTTATTTGTATGAAATACTTTTTTTATCCAGCTAGATGGACTGTTCCCAGGACTCTTGTCATCCACAGCCTATTTGTAATAACATATCATTAATAAATGTAAAAGAGCTTATCTGTCCATGTATCACCTTATTTAATCAATCAAACTTCTTCTTGGGGGGGGGGGCAGCATCATAGAATTTAAAGTATATAACTTAACATCCTGCCCTGCCCCTCTGTTTCTCCCTGCTTATTGCTCCCTAACTGTCTCCTGGCTTTTCTAGCATATTAGATTCTCTGCCCTGGGGACTGCTATCTCCTCCTTTCTCCTCTTCTACTGTTTGCAGTTCACTTCTACTTAGTTTGTACTTTGGAACAAAACCAGTACTTCTCACTGATTACCCCCTTGTGCTCATTGGTAAGACCTCGGGCAGCTCCATCTTTATTTCTTCACATAAATATTCATTACCTGCACAGCCGGTCACTGTATACACTACCCAAACTCATGCACTGTTTAGGCCCTCTCAAGTCAGAAGAAAATACTTATTTTAGCATGCAGGCATCTTTCCTAATTTTGGGCCACTTACAATCTTTATCCCAATCTAGATTCCAAGGGTTGGGAAGTGGCTTAATGGTTAAGGTGTTTGCCTTACAAACACAAGGTGCAAGGTTTGAGTCTCACAAGGGATAATTGGCTAAGCTTAAAATGGCTCGTAAGGGCAGTAAGCTTAGTACTAATCTATGATCCAGTCTATGAGCTATAAGTGATATCTGGGATCTGAATATCATTTGGTACACAATACTTAATGTTATCCCTTCTTGTTGAGCACTGTAGAACATGTCTATCTATATGTATTGGCTGTTTCTCCTTGTTTTTTTTTTTTTTTGACTGTCATTGCTATATGCTTTAGTCAGTTCTAGACGAAACCAATCACAGAAAGAACAGTTCCCAGATATAACATTTTAACATCCATCACACTGGTCAATAGGGTCAAAAGTCCTACTGAAATGTAAGAAAGAAATGTCTATTTGAATATACTCTCTGTAATGGGTTCATAGGTTTATAGGTTGGTACTAGGCTATTGGCCCTAGGGCCTATACAAGCCTAGCCATAACAATTCCCTGGCTATTTCTTCCCAGAATATAATACATGATATATTCTCCTAAAAAGTAAGGCAGTTAGAGATAGATGAGACATGTTGACCTCACAAATCTCCTTCACTATTAAAAAGGGGTGGCCTAATGGTTAAGGTGTTTGTCTTACAAACACAAGGTACAGGGTTGGAGTCTCCCAAGGGATAATTGACTAGGCTTAAAATGGCTCACAAGGGTAGTTAGCCTACTACTAATCTATAAAAAGCTCTTTTAATAGTGTGTTTCCTTTAATTCAGTGTATTACATTCCCTAAAAATGAACTGGTGTGTAGTTTTATAAGTGTTATTCTTTACTAGTTTCCTTACAGTAGCTTTTCCTTTTGTCAAGCTTTTATTATAGAAGTGGAACAGGAGAAGGGATAACTCACCTAGCTCTTACAACAGCTATGACATTTGTATCCTTTATGCTTTTAGAACTTTTATTATTTCATCAGCATATGCAGCCTCACTATAAGATTAATCAGGGTTAGTACTAACCATGTTTATTGTAATTCCTGAATAAAAAAAAATGTTTTGTATCTTTTGGTGAATTTAATAATCACGATCTTCTTCACATCCTGCTGATTGAAACTACATTGCTCTATAATTTCACAATTCATCTTCACATTCTTACAAGTGTGGAAAACAGTTCCTTTTTAGTGTTTATTTTATCCCCCTTAAACTTCCTAAGCTTTCTTCTCATTTGCCTTTGGAGTAAATTATTTTCCCTTTTCTTGTACTCCTGCTTCTTCATAACAACATCATGGTAAATTAATTTATTTTTGTTTATAAGTGCCTTAGAGTGTCCCAAAATACCTGTAACAGACATATTTCACTACTGAACCCATCTGGTCCTCGGATCAACCAAGCATGAATAACAACTTCTGTTGTATAATGTAAATCTAAGTCATTAATCATTTTAAACATGTTTATTCTATGTATTTCTGCCTCGTTTCTAGTCAGTTAGTCTTATACAATAGGTATGTCTTCCTACCAGAAATATCTCTCCCTAGTTTTTCAGATGCAACATTATTTGTTTTTGGCCAACATTTTGTGTCTAATATCGTAAGATTCACCCTTTCCAGAGGTGTTAAAACTCCATACACCTGGTTCCATATGACTTTTTAAGGCATTATCTTAGCAAGTCAGGGTTTCATCCTAGCTGATGCTATTACTAAGTGTTTTAAATGTTTAAATGTCTGTCGTTCATTCATTTATTCATTGTGTCAGGACATCTAGAATTCCTTCCTTTTCTTCCCTAGTCATCTCCTGTCCTCTTGAAGAAAAATTAGGACTGCGCAATACAGTCTAAGTGTCAATAGGGATTAGGAACAGTTCATCCAGTATTTGTTTAAATACCATTTTACATGCTTTGGGTAATCAGTAGATTGTATTTATACATTTACAGTGAAATTAATACTTCTCTTGCTGAAATGAATTACCAGGTACATGATAATAAGCTCTATGTTTCTCCACATGAAATCTTTTTTTCACATTCAGCAACACATTCCACACCTCTGAAAACTGTTTCTCTGATTTTTTATGTATGTATATATATATATATATATATATATATATATATATATATATATATATATATACACACTTTGTTTCGTTGAATCTCATTTCACTGAATTTCATTTCACCCCAACCACATCGTTGAAAACACAAATTACTGAAAACTAATTTCACTGAATCTCATTTGACTGAACTGAACTTAGTATATATGGCACTGTGTAGAGTACTGATCCTGGAGTTAGTATATATATATATATATATATATATATATATATATATATATATATATATATATATATATATATATGTGGTCCTATTATCGCAACCAGACTTTCCCGGTTGCGATTTTCGCTTACTTCAGTAGAAACGGGGCCATGAAACACTGGAAGGTGGTATTCAGGTTCTGTATTGGTGGGGGATAACTTTGGATTTCCTTTGGAAATAGAAAGAGTGGAGAAAACCCTCTTCCTATATTTTGCATGCGTGTTGCACACTTGAAATGTCATGCCTGCTGTCGGTGTGATGAACGAATTGTATTCACTGTGTGGAAGGAATCCTTCACAGAAGGCAAACACAGACAGAAGTGATGGTTTTGTTGACCTTTATTTTTTTGTCAATTTGCGAATATAATAATGGTTAAAAGTAAGCAAGTGTAGATAAAACAATTGCTCAGTGCCTGTGTTTGATTTTTCTGAAGAATTCCTTCTACAAGTTAAAAAAAATACAAACGAGAGTATGATAGCAGCCATGAAAACTGTAGCGTGTGTGTGTAATGCAAAAAACAGGAAGAGGGTTTTCTCCACTGTTTCTGTTCCTGAAGGTAATCCGAAGGCATACCGAGTCTGATTACTACCTTACAGTAAATGTAAACATTTTGGGCAGTACTACACATTTACGAAGACAGTCTCAATTGTTTCATGCACTTCTATCTGTGCTGGTATGCGCATTTCGCAACTGAGAAAATCTGGTTGCGATAATATGTAAGTACCATATATATATATATATATATATATATATATATATATATATATATATATATATATATATATATATATATATATATATATATGTAGTTGGGGGGTGTAGCCCCCCACCTTGTTTGTTTTATATTGTATTTTACCAAAAAAGTCAAAACAATACATTTTAAACAATACTTGCAACACCAGTGACTAACTCTCTCCAGACAACAATATGTACTCAAACTAAATTGGGGTGGGGGGATACACCCCCACCCCCGAGGGCTGTGCCCCCCACACCCCCTAACTTTATATACTAACTCCAGGATCGCACTAAGTGGGGAAAAGGACATACACCTTTTACTTGCCTGACAGTAATCTACACAGTGCCATATATACAAATGCAGGTTCAGTGAAATGAGATTCAGTGAAATGAGTTTTCAGTAATTTGAATTTTTCAGTGAAGTGGTTGGGGTGAAATGAAATTCAGTGAAATGAGATTCAACGAAACAAAGTAGACCCATATATATATAGGTTCATAGGTAGGTACTAGGCTATCGGCCCAAGGGCTTACGTAAGCCTAGCCAGCAAGGTTCCATAGCTTACGCCACCCAAGAAAGTTATTTTCCTGTGCCAGTGTCCAGCAGAGACACAGATGTGATCCCTGGGGTGTATTTCCTATTTCCCATCCACTCATCAAGATTTTTCTTGAAGAGTGCTAATGAAGAACTTTGCTTGACATAGATGGGTAGCTTGTTCCAGAGTATAGGAAGTCTCTGGGACAGGAATCTATCCCTCCAGTGTGTCCTGTTTATTGTGGTGACAAGGTTTAGGTCCCTAGAGCGTGTAGCTCAGAGGGATTGGGATTTCTTTAGGTGTAGCATGTCCAACAGCTCTGGGTTTGACATAGCTTTATATGTTAGGCAGAGATCACCTCGGAGTAGGCGATATGCTATGGAGTAAGGCTGGAGTTTTTTGAGGCGATCAGTATAGGGCATTTGTTTGAGGCCAGTATTCCTCTTTGTGAGGTACTTCTCTGGCCTTTCCAGCTGCTGCAGATGTCTTGTGGGGTACATTCCAAAAGGGGCGTTGTACTCTATAATGGGTCTAATGAGTGACGAGTAGAGGGGAACAATGACCTCTTTTTTCCTGGATGATAACCCTTTTATGATGAGGTGTGCCACATAGAAGGACTTCCTGACTACTGTGGCGACGTGACTATCAAAGGAGAGACTACTGTCCACCTGGGTCCCAAGGTCTCTTATCATGCATTCGGTGATAAGTATACTACCGCCTATGTTGTAGTTCATGGGTACAGAGTTTTTACCAAAGGGCATGACAATGCACTTTTTGGCATTAAGCTTGAGGTCATGGCTCTGACACCAGGTATTTGTCTCAGTGAGGCCCTTTGTAGAATGTCCATATCATTTGGGGACTTGACTATGGCTCCTAGTTTGCAGTCATCTGCGAACTTCATTAGCCAGAGGCCTTCTGTGTTAGCCTGTACTTCAGAGAAGTAGATACCAAACAGGAGAGGTCCCAGGATGGAACCCTGTGGTACTCCACTTGTCACTGCTTTGAGGTCAGATTTGGAGTCTGCAACTTTTACAGTGTGGGTTCTGTCAGTGAGCCAGTTGGCAACTCATCTTGTGATGTAGGGATTTATACCTAGTTTAGTGAGTTTAGCTATAATTCCAGAATGGGGGATGGTGTCGAAAGCCTTGGCAAGGTCAAGATAGGCTATGTGAACCACCTTACCCTCATCCACGGTTTTGGTGACTGCCTCAAAGAAGTCGATCAGGTTCAGGAGGCATGATCTGCCTTTCACAAACCCGAACTGGGTGGGATCCACAGTTTGGATATATATATATTATATATGTGGTCACAAATACCATATTTTATATTTCCTCTCTGCAGACTGGACTCAGTAACTACAGTGATCCTGATGTGTTTTTTTTTGCCTTACTATATAGCATCTTTATTGAAGTGTCTCCTCTACATTCTAGCCATAATTAACTCTCATAGATTATTCGCTAAAATATGAAAATGTCTTCAGAGAAAAGGCCAGTGTTCTGCTTCCCTCAGAATTTACCAGTTGGAGTGTATTTCTTTGGATTACTTACAAACAAATGTCCAGTTATGTATGTATACAGTGTCTAAATCCTTGAACATTTTCTCTAACCTCCGATTTATTCCATCTGTTCTCATATGAAAGGGATGGGATGATGAGACTGTCCACCATGATGGAATACTAATTCTGCAGTAGCACCTTCAGCTGAAATAATTCAGTCATTTCCTGGCCCAAACCTTATCAGTAAGAGTCTAAAGGTAGCATGAATGAACAACCTCTTTTCAAAGAAACTGTTCTGCTGTTGTGAGATTCTTACAATAACTACAGTTGGTCCCATGCAGCTGACTAGTGAAACACAGCTGCAGATAAGGCCTATAGCAAGGAGATATTATTCAATGCATCTTTGAACTACAGTGTGAAAACCATAATTGAACTTTGTATAACAAAAAGGCTTAAACAGTAACTCAGAGGTTTACAGAACATTTTCCTGAACATAAATCCATCCAGAAGCTGTGAATTGGATACTCTGTCTAAACTGATAATGAAATATGTAAGACATCCAGGCTGCATACAAGAGGTAATATGTAATACTGCATGTTAATATGTAACACTATATGCCTCAGTGGTGTATGGTTTTTAGTTACAAAAAATATCACCATAGATGCAACCTCCTATACATGTGTTTGTTGCAGAAGTTGCTAAATATTTTGACAAGGTAAATGAATCACTGCTTGATTAAATATGGAAGCATTCCAGTTAACTCAAGTTCTAAATTTGAACAGTCCAATCAAAATAAATAAAATAAACACAGAAATTGACAGTTTGGAAATTCACAGCCATGCAAATAGTTATCGTTCAAGGTTCAAATGAGCAGGTCAAGGGCAGGCTTAGAGTACACAAGTTTCAAACACCATAGTAACATGGTTACAGCAAATGGCAGCCACATAATATTGTAAATAACCAGCTCATAATGGGTCTGTATTGTCCAGAAGCCAAGCTCACATATGTATACCTACAGCCACTGACAGAAGCATGCATTTATATCTGACCACCAATGAAAATAGAAGAACAAGCACAGAACATGTTCCCTTAAGGAAAGGATCTTCAGTGGAATGAGTAACATCACTTGGGAATCTAACAGAATTAGCATAAGTGAAGCGTTGTACCAAAGAACACACACACATGAGATGGAGGTAATGGGTGCAGTAAAGAAAACGAGGTAACTATGGACAACAGTGTTGTGAGGCAGGAAATATGAGGAATACCAATCACAAAATACACAACACTACATACATAAGAATATGTAGTGCTGTGTTGGTTTCCAGACAGCCTCCTGTAGCCATCTTCAACTCCAAGGTTATGCAACATCAGAGTTAGTTATACTAACTGAAAAGACACAGAACATGCAACTCTACATTGGTGGTGTGGGGCTTAGCCAACCAAAAATAAATGAAGTTTCAGGGATTCCTTATTTGCTTACTCAAAAACAGACAGTGACCATGAACTGATGTTAATCTTCAAATAATGGTATAGGATAAATGAACATAGTCATAGACAAACATATATATTTTTGGATCTGCTCCGTGCTGTCACTAGAAGGGGGAAACTGCATGTTTATTCATTTATATATGAAACTACTGAATTTCTGAAGAGAAACATCTTTGTAATATAGCTGTGGTAGGAAATGGATTCCAGGAGTTCAGAAGTATTGCATACTCCAAATGTTTTAGTTGAATTACTAATAGCTGGGTGTTATCTCATCCTGACAGTTATAAAAAGGATAAAATACATACCATGGGAAAAAGACACTTCTAAATTAACTATTACAAATAGCTTAGTTATTCTGACTTAAACTCTAGCATGTATTGGATTTGCTTTGAGTGGATGCCCAAGATGAAAAGCAGAATTGAATTTTCCAGATGACAGCATTTAACCATTTTTCCAAATGGACAAACTGAAGCACAAAGATGCCATGTTTCAATTACTGAAGACCACAGTGAGATTTGTATACAAGGCAGCAATGTATACCTAAAAAAATCTGAGAACACAATTCAGTATTTCAAGTAGTGGAAATGCAGTCACACTGGCATGTCCTTTTGCTTATTTCTGTTATAAAAGTAATTGAAAATAGTACTGTACTTTTCTTAATAGTCATAAGATATGACCACTTGTTCAGGGGAGTATGTTATGAAGAATAAATATCTGCCATCTCCAAGAAGAATCTTAATTTATGACCTGCTTTCTTCTTATCTACCAGACCACAGAAAATACATAGTACATGGTGATCTGTACAATAATCATAATTTATGTCAAGACATTATTAGCCTAAACCAGCAATCTACCATTATTGTAGCATCATTTATCATAATGTGCCACAGGAACAGTCTATCATCACATCAGTACTAAACAGATGGTAGTCAAGTGAAACAGTTTTCTGCTGTTACAAGCTGATAATTTTAGAAAATATTACAAATGCACAGGCCAAGTATCCCAAGTTCCATCATCCACGGCCTTCCAAATTAAATTTACCATAACAGTCATTGCTTTACTGTAACTTTGATTGTCTATTATGCAGTTGTATCAGGAGATGCAATGTATAAATTGAAGTCACTAATACAATTTTAATATCAAATGTTAAGGAATAGCTTTGGTTTTCTGAAATTCAGTGTGGTATGTTTTTTTTCTTACTTTCTTCATTGGACCTTTAATCATTACAAAGAAATGAAAGAGGAAAATTTGTCACCCCACCACACACACACACACACACACACACACACACACACACACACACACACACACACACACACACACGTGGAATATGCTGGCATCTGGAGTGTGCTACATGTAGTGTCTTGCACTATTAAGTACAGGGATCAATTTTCTTTATGCGTGGCAAAATCAAGTATAATAAATTTAATTCCCTAGTTTTACAGTACAAGATTATTTCATGCATCATGTGAATGAGGTAGGTTTCTATATATTCTAATTATCTGATTTTTTTTTTTTGTTTAAATTGCTTTTTTTATATTTGTTTCAGTGTTCTGCAGTGATTGCATTATTTGTTTGAATTATATACTGGGTAGAGATTTAAGTAATTTTCATATTTTTATAATATACATGTATATATGTATATATATATATATATATATATATATATATATATATATATATATATATATATATATTGTTATGAGTGGACTGTCATGAGTGATTTTCTACTCCTAATTCTGAGGTGATTTTAACAAATATTTTAAGATGCCAAGTATTTTTAGTATTATTTCAATATTATAAGATTATAAGAAGAGTTATGTTAGATATATAGTTTCTTAATGCTGGTAGGTAGTTTCATTTTATTTAGCTACTTAGTATCAGATCTGTTTTGCAGTGATGTGATACACTGAATGTTTTGTGTCAGATTTATTTTTGACTACTTCTGGTTAAGTTAAAGAAAAAGGTATGTCAGATTTATACTCTGGGGGCTTTGTATAGCTGTTCAGAAGATTTTCAAGTTTATTTTAAGTGCCTATAGTATGCATAGTTTCTTTTTTGTATAGCTGTGGCTGAGAAAGGGTTTTATGGTGGCATTTGTGAATATATGGTGAACTGAAGATTTGTGTATTATAAACATAAATGTACTGATGAAACACATTGAGGACTATTGTTCGCAGATGATTAGCTCATTGCATTGTATAAATTAATATGGGTAGTGGAAGCACACAGGGCATAGGGGATCCACAGACACAAACAGAGTTACTGCCTAATGAGCAAAATAGCATGGTATAATGCACTTGTCACAAACTGCATAATGACTTGAAATGAGGAACCTCATGTAAACGACCTACATAGATTATTCAATGAAAGAACACAAAATGGTTGGGTGATTTATAAGTGGAACTGAGGAGGATACATGGTATACCTATTCCTATGGATGCAAATGTAAGTGTAGACATACCCTCTTAGCGAGAGGGGGCATCCATGGCACACATCAGGCATATTGCAGGTATCAACCTTCTGAATCCTAAAGCAGTTCTCTAATGTAATTCTATAGCATTTGAAGGACTATATGTATTTCTCCAGGAAAACAAAAGAGCAGATTATCATAACATTGGATTTTATGACATAACCCATTTCCTCAAAGTCCTTGGAGCCAAAGATTGTACTCATATTGCTGTTAAGACCTTTCTTGGCCAGAGGGCCTGCAATATATCTATGTGAAGAGCTTCTGCTTGCTGAACTACCAGTTGTGTCTTTTGGCTTTTCCCGGTTAGGGGTCACCACAGCGGAACTCCGGTCCGCTAATGATTGGCAGTTGATTTTTACGTGCTGAGTTGCCAGCCCTAACGCACAACCTTCAACGAGGGTATGCCCATTCATGCATGTCTCCACGCAGAAGATGCTCTAGCTGAGAGTCGAACCGGTCAGTGTCTTACTGTGATGCGACAACGCTACCGCAGCACCACCACCGCGGATTGCTTGCTGCACCACCACCGCAGATTGCTTGCTGAACTACCAGATGGTCTGTAATTGCCAGGACATTATTTATAATGTTTACATGTGCTACCTAGGAGTATACTGCAGCACTTGCACAGGGGCTTGACTGGTGCAACTCAGGTAGACTTCCTTAGACAGATTTCCTACTAATAAGGAAGGAGTACTGGGGTAGAATCAGCAATTGCAAAGTCATCCTGAGTGAAACACTCAGTCCACAGCATAAACTACCTGTTGCCACAATCAGCTGCAAGCAGTAGTCAGAGAAGGTGCTAAGCTCAGCAAAGGCTAGGCTGAAGACCTGGAAGTCAAACGGAAAGAAAGAACAGGAGTTCAAGTAAATAGTCAAAGCTCTAGCACTTCAGGAAAAAAATAGGAAATAGGAGGAGTTGAAGAAGAATGGCTGTGCCTCAGAACAGCATGCGAGAGGACCCCAGAACAGAAATGCATCCAAGCCAAGTATGGAAATAAGGTGCATAAGGAAAGCTGGTGCTGGAATTCAGAAGTCTAGGAAGTCACTGAAAGAAAAACAGAATGCAGGAAAAAGTGTGAGATAGAAAAGATGGACCAGGCTATGAAGGAATACTGGTTCAGTTAACAAAGAGGCTAAAACGACAGTTGTAATAGTGAACAGCAATCCATCAGAGGCACTCTACCAGCTTTTAGAAAGTGGCTTAGTAGATGGCACAAAGAAACTCTATCAGGTTGTAATCCAAAGCAGAAAGATAAAGAATATAGTCATAAGACACCTGGTCACCAGTCCAGAGGACATCAAAGGTAGATGGAGGGAATACGTCTAGCAAATTCTGAATAAAGAAAACCTTGCAGAAGCTCTACTACCCCAGACACATCCTACGATAAAAGAAGAAGAAGAGTCCATCTTAGAAAAAGTAAGAACAGCACTGAGGAAAATGAAGTCAAGGAAAGTGGCAAGCTCAGATGAGGTCATGGAAGAGATGGTTAAGATGCTGTGTGAGTTAGAGGAGAAACTGGTTCTGAGGGTACTTGTAGCAGTGTGGAGAGAAAGGCATATCCCAGAAGACACTAGTGCCAGAGTATAAGAACAAAGGGCACATACACAACTGTGGGCAGTATAAAGGTATCAAAACCCTGTCACACTGCATGGAAGTACTGGAGAGAGCAATTGATAAGTTATTTATGCAGAGTAGTATAAAGTAAGATAAAAGATGAGCAGTTTGGTTTCAGATCAGGATGTAGCACAACCGACCTGATGTTTGCACTGAGACAGACAGTTGAGAGGAAGCTAGTGATGAGAAAAAGAGTCCAACTGGACACTCCTAGATTCAGAGAAAGCATATGATGAGGTCACAGGATCACTAATAATGGCAGTCCTGTGGTGGTTCATAGTCCTAGATACATTGATAGAATTAGTGCAGGCTATGTACAAGAACTCAATGGCACAAGTATGGACAGTGTTCAGACTCACAGATGGGGTTCACAGTGGGAGTGGGTGTGCATCAGGGTTCATCTCATCTCTTAACTCATTGCTTCTCATACTGGTGATAGATTACATTAGCAAACAGAGCAACAAAGTTGCTGTTTGCAGACAATGTGGCATTACAGGCAGACTCTGAACAAGAACTTCAGCAAAGGATAGGGGAATGTATTGCAAAACTGAAGGCAGACAGGATGAAACTGATTACAGATAAGACAGCTGTAAAGGCAGAAAATTAAAGAAATCAGAAAAAGATGTGAATTTATATATATAAGGGAAATTAATGTTCAAACTTCAAGTACCTGGGAGCCTGGGAGGAGCGGTTGAGGAGAAGGGAAGTCTGAATGAGGATGTCAAAGCTAGAATCAGAGGAGATGTAGCCAACTAGCAGATTGTCAGTGGTGGTGTATGACAGAAGATTGCCAAAGAAGCTGAAGAGTAAGGTGTACAAAACAGTGGTGCAACCAGTGCTTCTGTATGGTACAGAAACTTGGGCAGTGATGGTATAGCAGTTAAAGAAGCTAGAGGTGCTGATAGAAATAAGGTGCCCAAGACTGGTGTTAGGATGCTGTACTGCCCCAGAAACAGCTTACAATGAGAGAAGAAGAGGAGTCCAGCCTAGAAGAAGTAAGAACCGCACTAAGGAAGATGAAGTCAGGGAAAGCAGCAGGCTCAAATGAGTTCACAGCAGATATGATAAAGATACTGGGTGAGATAGGGGAGAAATGGCTCCTGAGGGTACTAATAGCAGGGTGGAGAGAAAGGCATATCCCAGAAAACCCATGCCAGTGTAAAATGAACAAAGGGGACATCCACAACTGTGGGCAGTACAGAGACATCAAACTCCTATCAAATTGCATGAAAATTCTGGAGACGGTGATTGATAAACGGATACGCAGAGTAGTAGAAAGTAAGATGGAAGATGAGCAGTTTGGATTCAGATCAGGATGCAGCACAACTGACCTGATGTTTGCAGTGAGACAGATAGTTCAGAAGAAGCAAGAGATGAGGAAAGAGTCCAACTGGGCATTCTTAGACTGGGATAAAACATATGACAAGGCTCCAAGACAGCTGATTTTGGCAGTAGTTTGGCAGTGGTTTGAAGTCCCAGAAGCATTGGTAGAATTAGTGAAGGCTATGTACATGGATTTAAAAACTTAATTAAGAACATTGTTCGGTCTCACAGAGGGGTTCCCAGTTGGAGAGGGTGTGCATTAGGTTTCAGCTCTGAACCCACTGCTGTTCATACTGGTGATGGACAACATTAGCAAACAGGATGGAGGGGACAGACCAACAAAGTTGCTGTATGCAGACAATGTGTTATTCCAGGCAGTCTCTGAGCTAGAACTTCAGCAAATGATGCAATGCAAAACTGAAGGCACTTGGGATGAAACTAAGTACAGGTAAGACAGTGATGATGACAGCAAATTGGGGAAATCTGAAGAAGATCAGAATTGAGATAGAAGGGAAGATATTGGAACAGTTTAATAACTTCAAGTATATGGGTGAGGTGGTTGAGGAGAAGGAAGTCTGAATGAAGAGGGCAAAGCTAGAATCAAAGGGGCTGCAGCCAACAGCATAGACTGTCAGGTACAGTATATTACAGAAGAATGCCAAAGAAGCTGAAAAGTATGGTGTACAAAACTGTGGTGTGACCAGTACTACTTTATGGTACAGAAACCTGGGCAGTAAAGGCAGAGCAGATGAGAAAGCTAGAGGTGATGGAAATGAAGTGCCTGAGAAGGGTGGTAGGATGCACACTGTGGGACAGATGAAGAAATGAGGACGTAAGAGCAGAAACCAAAGTAGCTCTAATTGCAGAAAAAATCAAAGAGAGCAGATCAGAGTGGTTTGGGTACATGTGCAGAAAAGCAGAAGGCAAACTGGTGAAGAAGATTTGGGTCAGACAGAAAGAATGTAAGAGGAAATGAAAGCAGCCAGCAAAGAGGTGGAAAGATTGCGTGAGAGAAGATCTGTGGCAGTTAGGCATGAGTGTCAAAGAAGGCAGGAGTGTGGTACTGAATCGAGAGTGATGGCAACAATTAACATGACGCCCTGACCCCATGTAGAAAATGAGAAAAAGCAGGTTGATGATGATGATGATGTTGATGATATAATACTTCTGTAGCATGAGATCCGACTGTAACAATAATTTCAAGGGAGTGTAACAATGATTACATAATGCCTAAGTGCTGTTAAGGTAGGGTCTCCCAAGGGATGTTCCTTCATTCTGAACTGTCCCAGAATATCCTGCCTCATATTCTGTCCACAGACTTCACACATATCAGTCTCTAAATAATTTAATTAGAGCATTATTTAAAAGTGGCCACTGACCTTTTCTCCAATTATATTTACATGCTGTCTGTGCAGCAGAACTCACCAAGTGTTTTACTGACTTTTAAAGTCAGTAAAACACTTTGTGCCTTTTTTTGTAACTGGGACTATATGAAGTAGATTTAACTCCATGCACTACAAGGGGTTATGACTGGTCCTTAAGAATCATAACCAAATATTATGTGTTTTTGGCACAGATGGCAATATTCTCCTCTCAAACTTTGTTCTCAGATTGAATTTCTTGGCATTCCATGTCTCAATCACATACTGATATTGTTACGGTCAGAGACCCAATCGTAACCCTCTGTTTTACAGATTTGTGATTTATTAATCAGGGGTTAGATCAGAAAGAGGTCGATAAATGGCCTAAACACTTTTTATGTAACTGATGTGGTGACAAACATTTATAACATATTTGAAATGGATCCCTTAGTGGCATCACTGCTTTAGCTAAGGAACATGATAATAAAGGTCTTAATTAATGCCATCATCAGAGATGAACGGATCATAATGACAAAAACATTACAAGAGTCATTAGTTTAGTTTATTTTCAATGTAAAAAATGTCATGGAGGAAAGTCTGGAATGTCTGCTATCCTGTTTTCTGATAACAAGCTTTATGTAATAGGTTTGTAAATAAAAAGATGAAACATGGATGATAAGTGATTAAACTAAACTAGAAAATGGCCTAACAAAATCACAGACAAAAATAAAGCAAAATAATTCTATAATTAAATACACAACTTCAGCAAAAGCACAACCATAATAAATGAGGAGGTAGACATTGGGTAACTATACCTGGTAACTTAAAACTAAGTAAGGACTTTCAAAAAACAATCATATCTAAGTTAGTTGAGACAAGGAACTATAGATATATCATCTAATGGTGTTTTTAATCACACAATAAATCGTCACTAGAAAAACTTCACCATATATTACTTAACAGCCCCTGCACTCACTGATTTGAGGGCTCTCTCGTATATTTACTATGAGTTCACTTAAATTCCCAGTAAAGGGAAAAGGTGTAAAAAAATGCGTTTCCCTTCTTCTCTGTCTCCCATGATGAAAAGACAAAACAGAGCATATGCTGTAAACTAATTTAGGACATAGAATGTGAAACAGCATAGATAAATATCACTAGTATACATATATATCACTAGTATACACATATATCACTAGTATACACACACACACACACACACACACATATATATATATATATATATATATATATATATATATATCTACAGATACACACACACACACACACACACACATATATATATATATATATATATATATATATATATATATATATATATATACACACACACACACACACACACACACACACACACACACACACACACACACACACACACACACACACACGTATTTGTATATTAAAAATATAGACAGAAAGGCCCTGCTAGTAGTGCATGTAGTACCACAGGTATCACCTTTATGAGGGTATAGATAGGATAACAACATTTCAGAAGCCAGACAAAGATAGAAATTCTTAACAACATAATGGAAACTGTAGAAACCAAGTATGTATAGTCTTATGTGAAAACATATATACAATGACAAGACAGAATTTAAAATTACAAGGTAGACATTTCAAGGAGGCAAATATAAATATTATTGTTTAAAAATGGTTGTTACTGATTTGATCATCAATCCTGAAGAAGTATTAAGATTTATAACTGCAACTGAATGTAAGTCCTTCGGATAAGATGTTAAACCATGACTCCATCTGTTGAGTTGGGGGTAGCTTATGTGGATAATTAAGGTCTTATGGCATCTGTCAAAAAGGGGAGGGGAAGTTTCCTGATGCCCTTGCTAAATTTTTCGTTGTCATATGAATATTACCTGTAAGTCCTCTGAAAAGAGGCCATTGGCTTGCCGGAGTAAATAAATAAATAAGTAAATAAATAAATAAAGACATGAATGAATGAATGAGACGGATATAATGTGGTCCTTCTGAGGCGTGAAAAATACACTGCTTCATAGGATATGTAGTTTGTGGTTTATGCTGTGCCTATTTATCCTATGTGTTTATATTTCAACTGATTGCTATGCAGCTACTGCATTTGGTAATATATAAAGAGGTCTGACTTTGGGACACTTTTCTACTAGCAGGTTTTATGCTCCATTTATGTATATGTAGTGTAGTAGACCAATGTTAGTGCAGATTAGGAAATAGACATGCCATGAAGGTGGTGAGTCAGCTTTTAAACTCAAAGGCGCAAGTCATATGAAATTCATCACGGGATTAATCAACACCTAAGAGCAAGATAAAGGCATGTCTTTCCATTTCAGCACAACTGATCCTCGAATTTCATGGTTAGAAATGCATTGATAATATTAATAACAACTGAATAGCTTAGATATTTCAGTGTTAAACATATTGGTTATGGCTTGAAAAGCCTGTAAATCAATGTGGTCATTTCAGATGTTTCCCCTAATTAACCTCACCTCACAGCCTATCATATGAAAAGTGTTTCATTACTTACTTAGCAATTTTATAATTATTGCACTAAATAAAACTTTTGCAACCAATCCTTGCATTAAACTGAAGTGAAATACTAATATGACTTTCTCATACCTTGTTTCTCTTGTTAATTTTCACAGTGGGGCCCTGCACCATACTTCATCTGTAGCATTTTCTGCCAGGGGATGACATATCTCCTCCTCCACACAGGTGAGAGTTACTTTTCCTAACTCATTTCCAGTTTGATAGCCTGTAGTGTTTCAGGAGCTGCCTACACACAGGGAACTCATCCACGTGTTTATACTGGCATCTTCTTATTGCGGTAAAGCTGAAACACAGCTATCAGTACCCTATTAAAGGTGCTTATTACAACCTGACAGAGCTAGAAACTACTTTTTGATATGTGCTTATTTCATAGATACAGTGCCATTTATGCAAAATATGTGATGTGTCATGGATATCCTGATATGCATCTATTAAATGATGGCCACTTCATTCAAACAGACATTTTGTGACTCAGAAATAAATGTATAAAATATAAATAAAAAACAAAGGCAATGGGGTCATTAAAGAGGAAGAGAATTTACAGGTTGTTAATAATCTGATTAAGAATTAGTCTGAAATCTTTAGAAGTGTAGTGGGAAGGACAAACTGAATCACTATTGTACTCTGAAGTACTTATGCTACTGTATAGGACATTGTTGATACCTGTCAGGAAGTACTCTGTCCATTTCTGGAGACAGAGATTTTCAAAGATGCTAGGTCATTGGAAAAAATGAAGAGGTGTGGGGGGGGGGGTCAAACATAACTTATAACATGGCAAAATACTAAGTTAATAATAAATAATATGAACAAGAGATTGAGTGAAGGAAATGATTTTGAATTAATGGAGAAGGTATCAGGATTAGATTAGCCATGTAAGAAAGGGAGCTGGTACTGTATATTTAATGTTCGTGTCTTGCATGCATTAACACATCAAAATAGCTAATTGTGGTTGTCTCATAAGGTAAGCTAAGCCATCAATCTAATGGTAACATTGTATCCTGCAGCTACCAGGCTCATCAGGAGCTTTTCAGCTTTTGCACCATGGACCATAGTTTACATACATAGTCCACTGAAGGATTTCTGTGGTACACTGTATGGAACATGTATGTGTATTATATTTGTCCCTGAGGTCCTCTTAGCAGAAACAGTCTGTCTCTTCAGCTTGCCTTTGCAGCAGTACTATATCACTGTCAAGTAACATTTTATGCTGTAAATCCTTCCTATGATGACACTAGCTGCTCTTAATTCCTGCATTTTTTATGCCTGGGAAATCCTCAATTAATATTGTTAAATGGACTATTTACAGATGTATTTTTTGAGTGTTTACAATATCTGCATATCTAAGCCGCGGTGGTGCAGAGGTAGCATTGTCGCCTCACAGTAAGAGGTTCTCCCGTTCGATTCTCGGCTGGAGCGCCTTCTGTGTGGAGTCTGCATGTCCTCCCCGCAGTCGAGTGCCATTCGAAAGACATGCATGAATGGGTGTGCCTTTGTTGAAGGTTGGGCATAGGGCTGGCACCTCAGCACCGTAAAAATCTACTGCCAATCATTAGCGGACCGGAGTTCTACTGTGGCGACCCCTAAAAAACAACAATATCTGCATATCTGAGTAAATATTAAAATTGTACCATTTGAGATCCAACATGAACACCTACAAGTAGAAAATAATACAACCAATTCCAAAAGGCTTGCTCTCAGTGTAATTGACTTACTCTGGAGTAAACCTGCCATGATTCCAAAAGGCTTGTTCTCAGTGTAAGTAACTTACTCCAGTGTAAGGCCTATATAAATCAAGCTTCCTGAGGGGACCAGATTCCAAAAGACTTGCTCTTGGTGTAAGTGACTTATTCTAGTGTATACACTGGAGTAATTCACTTATACCAAGGGCAATCCTTTTGGAATTGAGGCAGACTTACACTGGAGTAAGTCACTTTCATTGACAGCTAGTCTTTTAGACTCTGGACAACAGTCTCCACTGCATGCAGCCTTTAAATATTGACTTATAATTATTATTATTTTTTTTCACACTGTGAAAATGTTTAAAATAAATTTCTGTATTTTGGTATATGTGAAAACCAAACTGTATATAGAGTACTTGCATATTCATCAGAAAGGATTCTTCTGAGTGAACATTTCTGGTGAAACAATAGGTCTAGCAGGTCACATTGCCTCCAAGATACAAGAGTTTATATGACTATTTGATTTTCACTGTATCAGGTAAAAAACCTAGATATTAATTAATTTTGGGGCTGTTAAAATCAGCATCACAATTGTGTTATTTTCTGTACAGATTATGATTTATTTTTATAGGTTTATAGGTAAGTACTATGCTAGCTGCCCTTGCAGACCATTATAAGCCTAGCCATGCTCAAAATAACCTATCCTATTTGGTTATAGATTGGCCTTACGCATCCCATGGTCGATAATTATATATCACCCCTAATGAGAAATCATACCGAGGATAGTTTGAGGGGATCCATGCAAGGGATAAAGCTTTAAGGAGCTGCCACTGTCCATTAGTAGTACAGGGGGCAATTTTCTGTTTTCTATTCATAGATGTAACTTGCACTTGAATATAGACAGGGATTAACTTTGTTTTATGTGGATGGGGACTCTGTTTCAGAGCAGTAGTATCCTCTATGAGATATACCTGTCCCTCCAAACTGTTCTGTTGATGAAGCAGAAGAGGTTTAGATCCCTAGACTGAGTATTTCTAATTGCATTTGACTTGCTGATGTTCAGTAAATCCATCAGCAGTCTGTAAGATACTGAGTATAGTGACAGGGCTTTGAGTTGGTCCATGTGGGACATACTGTTTAGGCACTGTATCCTTTTAGTAATTTATCACTGTGGGTGTTACTGTTGCTGCATGTGTCTGGACAGATACATGCCAAAGGGGGTATTATATTAAATTTTGGCCTAACGAGGGCTGAGTAAAGGGGGAATGACATCCCTAGATCTAGACACAATTCTTTTGTATATAAACTGAGCAATATAGAAGGACTTTCTTTTACAATGGACAAATGTTGGTCAAAAGTTAGGTCACTGTTCCTATAAGTTCCCAAATCCCAAACAACTGGGTCAACTTTTAGGGGCATATCGTCAGTGTGGTAGTTCCCTGGGGTAGATGACTTCCCAAATGATACAATAATTAATTTGTCTGGCATTTAGTTTAAGACCATGATTTTGGCACCAGTTACTTATTTGGGACAAACCTTCATGCAGGTTGGCTAAGTCATTTGGAGATTCAATGGCTGTTCCTAGCTTGCAGTCATCTGCAAGCTTAGTCAGTCAGAGCCATTTGGCACTGGCTTTTAGTTCATAAAAATAGATCTCAAACAGGAGATTTTGTTTGACTTGCGAGGCATTCGTTTTTTTGTGGCTTGACTTGGAAAAATTATTTTGTCAACAACACCCTTAAGATTCAGCAAACATATCCATTTATGGCTTCAGGAATCATGGGTATTAATTCCCAGTTTTGCTTAGCACTTCTACTGATGGCTGAAGAAATCGAGATCCATAACTGTCAGTGCTGCTTAAAGCAAACAGATTTAAGGAAGTATATTTAGGCTTGAAGTAAACAGAACATTTTTTACTGAGAAGATGTCTAACAGTTCGAACTGTCTTTCAACGTCCTTGGTTGAAGGCAAAGCTATGAACACAAATGAATTGTTTTAGGATGGTGGACTAGAAAAGTATGGAGGCAATAGGATGATTGTGAAATAGTTAGGTGTCAAACTGATGAAATTTTGGCAACTGAATTTTACCTTTTCACTTCGGCAGACTTCATATGCTTATGTAAAACATCAGTAGAGTATAGAACAGGGATAAGAATCAAGCCCTTCTTTCTGACCTCCCTTATGACTAACCTTCTTTATTGGCCTAAAATAACTACTAGCTATCCTATCATAGTATGTTACAAGACCCCCCTCAATGAACCCTTGAAAATCATCTATTTTTTTATATACATTGGATGAACTTCAAATACACAAAAAATATACCTCAAATGTAGGCTATGCCCAAAAATTCCTCAATTTTGTAAAAAGAAGTTATGTACTTGCCATAACATTCCATGTGTGTTGCCCATCTCAACTTTTACCCAGCTCCATCTCAGCCTTTTATAAAAGCTTGAGGCCTTCAGCAAAGCTTGTGGGCATTCAATCTTACCCATAATGCCCTTCCCTAACTCCTTCAGATCTTGTTTGCCTCTGATAACTCATATTAGAGGTACGGCTTTCATGGCTTAATAGAAAAGATTATTTCTGAGGCTATAGAGTCCTATAATATCCAAGTAGTGCTACTTGATCTCCCAGAAGTATAGGCAGGGGGTATGGAGGGTGGGTTGTGAGAATAAAGGTCGAGATGGACAACACACATGGAATGTTATGGTAAGTACTTAACTTCTTTATGTGATGTTGTCAATCTCACCTCAAGCTACCTGATTCTTGGATGGCTCATGGGAGAATATTCTTCAGAATTATAGATCCAAAAGATGTTCTATTCCTAGAGGACAAATCCACTTTGTAATGAGAAATAAAGGTACGAGGTTTTGCCCCTGTAGCTGCAGCACAGATATTAATCAAAGGTAGCCTAGCTTTAAAGGCTGCAGAAGTAGCTATCGTCCTAGTGGAATGAGCTTTAACAGGACTAGCAAGAGTTTTGTTCTTAGAACTGTAAATGAATGAAATACATTGTGAAAGCCATTTGGATAAGGTAACTTTGGATACTGGTAGACTTTTCCTAATGTCAGAGTTAGAAACAAATAGCTATCTGATTGTCTGAATTTTGCAGTCCTATGTAGGTAGAAACATAACTGTCTGTGAATGTCCAATAAATGTAATGAGTATTCCCCTTTATTTTGGAAGTTTGGCAAGAGTACTGGTAAACAACCATGCACTCCAATGGTTTCAATTCTATCTGCAGGGCAGGCAACAGGCAGTCCTAGGACAGGACAAGCTATCATCTCGCCTACCCATCACATTAGGAGTCCCCCCCAGGGCTCAATACTATTACCCCTTCTTTTCTCCATCTTTGTCAGCGACCTTCATTCAGTCATCCCAGATGCTACCTGCATTCAATATGCGGATGACTCCACCTTGATTTGTTCTGACACCTCACCAGCTACTTTATTCACATTAACCCAAAACACCTTCAGTACAGTGGAAAAATAGCTCTCCAATCAACATCTAATCCTAAACCCCAACAAAACTAAGCTGCTCCTCTTCTCTCCCACACACAGGACTCCCCTGCCATCCTTCAACATAACCGTTAACAATGGCACTATCATCTCCCCAGAAGCCCAAACTAAACTACTGGGCATCATAGTTGATAACAACCTGAAGTTTGATGTGCATATGAATCAAACTATCAAAACCATTAATAAAAATTTTGGCTCTCTTTACATAATCAAACCTTTCCTTACCCCACTTGGTAGAACTGCAATTGCCCATCCCCATCTACTATCAACTCTTCTCTACGCCTCACCTCTATTCTCCAACTTAAACAAAACAGATCTTAATAAACTATCATCCTGCTATAACCACATTGGCAGATTTGTTACTAGCACAGCCTACCAGACACACCGCTGTCACAACCTAAATCGCCTAGGATGGCTTGAACTGCCTAGCCTACTGCAGTTCAACCAGCTAATAGTGGCACATAAAGTTCTTTAGCAAACAGAAAATACACCTGCTCTAAAAAATATTATCAGCCCTTACACCAGCACCCGGTCACTGTGATCATCCACTAGACTCCTAGTTCAAACATACAAATCCAACTATTCAGCTGGGGACTCTCTATTTGACAACTCTGTTGGAAAAACATGGAACAGACTCCCAGCTGACTTGAACCTAGAACTCTCACTAACTCCATTCAGAAACAGATTCAAGAAATACTTCAAAACTCATTGGTTATGTCCTTGCACTAACCCCGACTGGTGACCTCTGTATTACTTAGGTGCCTTTCCTTCAACTACTTCTAACTTTTTTCTACCACACCATTTGAGGAAGGGTCAATTGTATAACTGCTGCTCAATGTGTCTTAAACCTGAATGTAATGTTATGTATATATATAACTTTGAAAATAATGTTATGTTTTGTAAAGTGCTTTATAATAAGTTAGTACTATATGTGCTAAATGCTGGTATTGCTTATGACTGTAATCTGCTTGAAACTAGCATTTACTAAATGTTCAATTATCTTGGAACTTTTCTTCCTAGGCCTCCACTGAAAATGGACATATATCCAGTCGGACTATCCTGGTCAACAAATGTAAAATAAAATAAATAAAGAAATAAACTCGATAGACTGACTGAAGTTAGTTTCAGACACTACTTTGGGAAGAAAAGGGTTGGTGCATAAAGAAACTCTGTCCTTATGGAGTACCAGATAAGGTGGTTTGGCAGATAAAGCCTGTAATTCTGAGACTCTCCTTGCTGAGGTAATGACCATTAATAGGAGTGTTTTCCAGGACAGATACTTCAAGTCACAGGTAGCAGACAGCTCAAAGGGAGGACAGATAATGTTTGACAATATAAAATTTAGATCCCAAGGCTTTTTATATGGGGGTCTTAGCATAGTAGCTCCCTTCAAAAATGCTTTACAAACTCTGCTTAACATGATACCAGAGCCATTTTCTCCTATATGAAAACTTGAAATTGCTGCCAACTGTACTATAATAGTGGCTGCTGCAACACATTCACTGAAAATCTTAGCCAAAGATTCTAGAATAGAATGAATGGGCGAAGTAAAGGGCTCTATTTATCTATTGCTGGCCCATGAAACAAATCACTTCTATTTACCTTTGTACAGTTTACATGTAGATGATTTATGAGAAGATAAAATGTGTTTTACTGGGGACAATAGGAGAGGAAACCTGTCAATCAAGGAAACTGGAGCAGTCAAGCTGCTAGTTTGAGATTGTTGTGATTAGGATAAATCATTCCTGACAGTGAGTCAGAAGGTCTGGAACAGAATTCAGAATCCAAGATTCATCTCGAATATGAGGCTGGAGCAAGGGGAACCAAGTTTGTTGAGGCCAATAGGGGGCAATTAGGATTATTGTCATCTCCAACAAGCTTGCTTTATGTAGAAATTTGGGGATTAGAGGAACTGGTGGAAAGGCATAAAGGAGTCCCGGGGACCAATCATGAAAAAGTGCATCCCCAGAGGAGGGATCAGGACAAAGTAGTTGCTGCATTTTGCATTGGTGGGTGAAGCAAAGAAGTCACAGTAAGGCTGGCCCCATTTTTGGAAGATCTCTTCTGCAAGTTTTTGACTGAGGGACCACTCGTGAGGCCATAATATGGCTCTGCTCAATTTGTCTGCAGTTACATTGGATTTCCCCAGGATGTGCATTGCTATCAGAAAGCAGTTGGAAGCTGTTGCCCATTGCCAAACCGTCAGGGCTTTTTTTCAAAGGGGGTAAGATCTGCTTCCCCCCTGTTTGTTTAGGTACCAGCCTACAGACATGTTGTTTGATTGAATTGCTATTGTTCCTAGAGGGAGAGTCTTGAAATGCTTGCAGTGCCAAAAGCACTGCTGTCATCTCCAGGATGTTTATGTGCAAATGAGCCTAGTATTGTTGCCAGATGTCTTGAACTGTCTTCCCGAGAAAATTCCCCCACAACCCTATCTGACAAGCATCCGTGGTCACCATGGCTTGGGGTTGGGGGGGAATAAATTGACAGCCTTGAGATACCAGTGGAGAATAAATCCACCACTGGAGGTCCTTTGCATGAGTTGGTTATCATAATCTTGTGTGTCATTGGAAGTTCTAGAATTGACCACTGTGTCGAAAGCAACCATTGAAGTTTTCTCATGTGAAGATGAGCTAATGGAATGAGAACAATTGCAGCAGAAATTTTTCCCAGTACTTGGAGAACTAGTTTGGCAAAAGCTCATTTCTCCCTAATCAACAGTCTTACATAATGTCGAGGATCATTTACTATGTCCTGTGGAAGTTTTGCTGTCATTGTTGTCATGTTTATCTCTGCTGCTATGAAGAACAACCTCTGACATGGCTCTAGAGCAGATTTTTTGTAATTTATGGTAATACCTAGGGAGGAACAGATTTGTAGAGTATAGTCCTTGGCTTGTAGCAGAAGATGCCTGGTTGGGGAGGTTATGACCCAGTTGTCCAAATATGGAAACACCCAGAATCCGTGGCATCTCAGGTGAGAAGCCACTACTGCCATGCATTTCGTGAACACTCTGGGGGCTGTAGTGAGACGTAAGGGCAGAACTTAAAGGATCGGAGAAGGAGCAGGCACCAATGGGGAATCAGAACTGGTGAAGTCCTCCCCATTGGTGCCTGCTCCTTCTGCAATCCTTTCCCTGGTTTTGGAGCCTGAAGATTCAGATGGACAGCTTGTGTCAGTCTTAGATCCTAGACCCAATGTTTCTCGGATCCAACATCTGTCCTGAATGTTTCTGCTCAGTCAGAGCAGGAAACCTCTAGGAGGTGACACTCCTTGGTCGGATCTGCAGAGTGGGTTCAGATCTTTCCATATCCGACCCTGCCTCTGGGGGATTTGGAGTGGGTGAGTTTGGATTCTACCTCCACTTCAGAGCTTCTGCCTCCTGCGCTGGAGATTCCTTTGGCCACATCAACATTTTTGTTGCATCCAAGGTGTTCTTTGGAGCTGGGACAGAGTGACTTTGAGGTTATGAGGAGGGTATTGACAACATTCCAGTCTCAGACACAGTCTATCTCAAATCTTCCCTTCCTTTTCTGCACTGGTGACTTTGCATCTCATATAGAGACCCCAGGCCTCAGGATGTTCAGCAAGGGACGCCCTCCTCTTCTAAAACTTTCCCAGACTACCCCACTGAGGAAGTCCCTTGAAAGAAGACTTGCAAGAGGAAGCACCTTGACTTCCCAGAGGAGTCAATCACATCTGATACTGACCTCGATGATGCAGAAAAGTCCCCATGGTCACCCCCTGAAGATGTCTCATTTAGAGACATCCTGGAAATGTTAAAGTAGAGAGGTGACTGGCAGTCCACATCCCCTTTAGCTGAGGAGTCCGTATACCTGAAGGCTTTCAGGTCTCGCCCTTCCACCTCTCGGGTGACCCCTCCTTCAGAAGAGCTTATTGATTTAATCTCTTGGAAGGCTTGGGAGATGACAGACTCCATACAGCCAACTCCTAGGAGGTCAAATAAATAAATTACTGCCCCTAAGGAAGAGCCTTTCTTACCTAAAGGTGTAGCAGTTGATGCCATGGTCATGGCAGCAGCCACCAAAAAAGAACTATCTAAGACCAGTTCTTCTGTCCATCCTCCAAATAAGATTCCAGGATCATGGATAGGTATGGGAAGCATGTTTTTTCATCATTGACATTTGCCTTACAGTCGATGAACTATCTGACCCACTTGACCAGATTACAGAGGGACTTGTTGAAAGAACTGTTAGATTCCCTCCAAGGAGCTGTAGCTGATGCAGTGTTAGATAATGTCACCACTCAACTCACCACCATCAGTTCAATCATAAACTCTTCCATGAGACTCATATCTTATGCAGCAGATGGAACAAGCAGGGCTGTGAGTTCAGATATCTCTCTTAGGAGGCAGGCCTGGATGCACCTTTGCGGTTTTGCGGAGCTTTTCAAGTCCCCCTTCATTAATGCCACTTTTGATGGCTCCTCTCACTTTGGGCCAACACTCAACAGGTGTGAACAGGAAGGCAAGACCTTGTCTGTTGTTGAAGTGTGTCTTTCCACACCTACTAGACCCTTTTCCAAAGGTCAGAGAGATAGGGGAAAGATGTGGTTCAAAAAATCACAAAGGTCTTTGCAAGACACAGAGTGAAAGTTCCCCTAGAGGCAGAGAGGGGGAACAATAATGGAAGATGCCATTTTCGTGGCAGGGGAGGCCTGCAGAATCAGGGCTCCAGAGAATCTTTCTTTGGTAGGCCTTTTCAGTGCTCCTGAAAGGGTGCCTGATTGGTCACCTCTGGAGGCACTTAGGGGATGATTGTCTCTTCACCTTCAAACCTGGGAAATGATAACAAACAACAGATGGGTGCAAGACATATTATCCAAGGGTTACATTATTCCATTCTTTTCCCCACTTCTGTAAACAAATCAGTTCCAGATGTCCCACCCAGTCAAATGGAGCAAGCAGCCATAGAAATTCAAAAGTTGCTAAGAGGGACACAACACCCTGACAGTCATTCTGCAGTTGTATAATGCAATATAGTCTGCCATGGGAAAGTATCCTTTACACTGACCATGCATGCAGACACCATTAAGACACTTAATTCTGCCTCCCTCTACATATTTTTCAGTGGTCTCAAAGCTCATGATCTTTAAACATCAAGACGAAGCAGATGAATAGTCAACTACCTAGGCAACCATTCACACAGGGCTTGCATAAATAGCATGCCAGCATCATCCTTTGAACTGTAAAGAAGAATTCTATAGGCTACATTATCATGCCCCTGCTATGGAGCACATTCATCAACATTTACCTCCATTTCAGTAAACATTTCCTTCTATTCTGATGATGCAGTTATCTCCAGGTTTGACCTATCCCAACCAAAAAACAAATCAAAGTTCAGCTGTCTTTCTCTTTCTCATTTGGGCTATAGGTCAGGTAACTAAACATAAATACAAGCAAAGCCAAGTCATGCTTTTTGGCACATTAGCAAAGACATCTATACTGCAAACTGACTGGGCTGTCTGTTCTTCTTTTTGGGTTTTACATCAAAAACCATACAGATGCTGAAATATGTATACACATATATATATATATATATATATATATATATATATATATATAAAATACTAGATACCTCAGTATCATTTAATGTCAGTATTCATAACAGTTAACACAAATCACCAAATGCACAAAGGTTGCTATCAGGTAACTGGGTTCCTCACTAAAGAAGGCCACTTTGCTCTTGGCTAAGATGTCACTTTACCAATTCCCAAGAATGGATCTCCACTGCTAAAACTAACATGCTGCACTTCAAACATCTTAAATACAATCCGCCACCTCTCAACATATGTCACATAAAGGGAACATCATGGTCGCATAATGGTTGCTACAGACTGCCAACACATCACCAGTAGAACCTCAAACATCTTAGCCTCATTCATAAAATCACTTCAAACTTAACCACTACCCCAAATGAAAATTCTTGTTATTTGCTCTCATCCCAACTACATCCATTTACCCAAATTGTTAAAATCAAAACAATTTAAAATTTCTTAATTCTTTACTCAGGTTCAGCTGTGTGGTCATTTACCTTACTGCTCCCATGTTCTGGAACAACATACTACACACAATTTGTAGTTTTTCTATCTTCACATTTAAAATACAACTAAAGGAGATTTCAAAGCATGTCGTGTTGAAGTACTTTTTCTATGATCACTCTGTCATTAAGACAATCAAATTGACTATTAATAGCGTTTATTTTATATCACACTATTTTTAGCAAGTTTAGTTGTTGGGGAGTCTGAAGTATAATTATGTTGGTGGTATTACTGATTGAGCATCTCATCCATGCAGAGACTGTTTCATCAAGATATAAAATGAAACCCATTACAGTCAAAGAAGAAGTGTAGACTATTGCCCTAATGGTGATATCTGAGGTGTCAGTGATGAATAGAACAATGAAAATGCAATGGCATAATTGTCAATTATCATATTTTGCTGTAATGTTAAATACTTGTATGTTTAAAGAATGCATTTTGCTTCATTTATGCTGTTTTATCTTTACAGATAAAAAACAGAATGTCAAAAGACAGGAGAAACTGAAATATCTGATGCCAAAGTAATCGAACTGGAAAACAAGGTATAAAGAAAGAATTTTTGTATAACTGGATTTTAGTTATTTAAGGCAAAACACAAAGGATTTGGTGAAACCAAGAGAATAACTTGAATATATTATACTGGGAAGGTCATAAATGTATTGGGATTGAAATTTAGAGTATATGAAAATGTAATGAAGAGTAGAAAATAATATTAAAAGAAATTAAAAAATCCTATCATGGTGAAAACATTTTAATGTATCAGTTAACAAAAATGTCTGTATGTTAAATATATACATATTAGCAAAACTAGAATATTTAGAGGGGGGTCTACATATTTCCAACTAAAATGGAGAAAGATGTATGGAAATATTTTTAATTGCATTTGTAGATCAAAACTTAATCCAGTGAAAAGATGGGTGATAAACAATAAAAAGAATGTGTAGGTCTGAATCTAAAATATTCTATAGTGTACTTTGCATCTATGCATTTTTTCTGTGTAACAAATAAGGTGGAAGAGAACCAGAGAGCTGCAAATAATGGGGAAAATGTTATATTCAAGGTGTGAAGAACTATGAAAATATGAAGGAGGGAAAAAGCAGTAAAAAAGGAAGATGGAAAGAAAAATGAGAATAAAATAAAATTATGGAAGGCGAAAATTGATGAGGTGGATGAAAACCGAAAATTATGGTATAACAGTATTTTGGACAAATTATTATATCATATATCCTTAGAAGAAATTGGGCAAAGATGAAAAACATGCTGTAAGGATCAGAAAGAAGAGGTTTGAGAATTTTTATGCAGCACAGGATGTCTTGTGAAGAATTTTGATGGATAATTTACCAGTTAAAAAAGTACTATGAAATATATGGTATTGGAAGGAAGTAAATGTGATGAGTATAATGACAATAAAACAATAAAATTGGGAGGATTTAAAAATAAAATGATGACTAAGACATCGTATGCAAAATATGAAAAAATATGTGACACTGAAAAATGGGACAGAATATTCTTTGTAGCAATTTATGTTATGGAACAGAGGATGTGAAGAATAATTGTATAATAAAACAGATATGATGAAGATTTGCAATAAGAAATAAAAACACAGTTGTCATAGAAATGATAGGAGGGATAAGAAATTTTAAACAATACCTGATGATGGCTTAGAAAAATCACATTTTTATGTTTTTCTTGAAATGATAAAAAACAGAAATAATTTTCTTCTGTGCATATTGTATGCTAATGTTTAGAAAAAAAATAGAAATAAATGACAGCATATATATTATGAATATGACTGTGTATATAATGTAAAGAAATGCAAATAATGACGGATATAAATAAAGCCACTCCTACTGTTTTCGGTATGTTCATGGCATCCTTTGCAGCCACCTGATCTACTACTAGCTCAGGCAAATGGGACACCAGTTTAATGTGTCATCTGAAGGAAGGCATACTCAAGAATGCAGCACCCACCATATACAGCACTGCAGTGTCAGTACTGGAAAATGACTCAAACTACCTGGTGTGGAAATGGAATCCACAGCCTTCTACAACAACAGTGGGTGTGCAATCTGTTAAACTACTGAGACTACATTTCCACCACCAAATTATCCAAATGATCAAGGGGGAAATTTTTGAGGTCACTGGTCCCACAATGGATGACATTGTATTTATGAGTGTAACTTCCTTTGAGAAGTCGTGTAATTAGTGTTGGAATTTCTGTTAAATGATTTGTTAGGTGTGGGAAACAATTGAAGTACAGTAGGATGAAACAAAGCAACACACACATTTTTACAAAAACTGGGTAACAAAGAAAGGGAATGTTGAAGTGTTAATTTAATGATATGAAAACAGATAAAAAATAAGAAAGCATCAAAGATGGTAATATGTTGATATAAAACACAGAAGGCAAAGCTGACATACAAAATTAGAAAGACTATAGTATTACTCAGTGTTAAAATACATATTATAGGCAAAACTGATGAAAGGAATTGAAGGAGTATTTTGAAGGACTGCATGCTTTTAAAAATTAACAAATAAGAGAAATCCTAGTGTTGATTAAAGAAACAGTAGAGAGCATTAACAGAAAAAAATGTGACGTTAATTTATTAGAATGTATTATATCAAAATCCTTTGATAATGTAAATCTTGAGAGACCAACAGGTTTATACTTGCTACTACTTAGTATACCAGTTAGGTTTTCTGATGTTTTGCTCCCAGTGATATCCCAAACCAGTAACTCTCATGCTTCTAAGGAATAGTATGGTTACACTGTGGCATGAATTCTCATCCATTCAGCTAAGTTAATTATGAAAATAGTGAGGGACATGCTTTGCTTCACAGGCAGTGGGAGTTTTCTCCACAGAAAATAATTCTTTGTGGCAGAAACCTGTCATGGCAATAAGTTCTTTTTATGCTGTAATATAAATTTTGATACTTCATTCACATATTTGTTTTCTAGTATCTAGCAAATATGTAGTAGATGAATCAGCATTGGGTCATATACAGCTTTGTAGGACAGAAAGGGATCATCCCACAGAAGTCTACTGTAGACAGAAAACACAGTCAGGGCTTTTAGATATTCTGGGTAACTCAGGAAGTTTGTACCTGAGAATCTTATGGTAAAGCCCCACATAGCACATCTAGGGGAATGGTGATCATAGACTGACAGGAGATGCAGTGAGCTTGAATGTTTTCTTAATAACGGGATATGTAGTGGTCAGCTGAAGGTCATTTTTGCATGAAAGTGTTGAAGTCTGTCATGATAATGTCTATTTAAAGGTTATGACAGTTTTGTTATACATGTGTGCAAATTCAGGGAGGTGGGGGGCTTGGTCCTTAACAATGTTTATTTTTTTTGTTTTTCATTTGGATGAGATTACAGCTCTTTTTTATCTGGTTTTAACTTGTCCAGGTTTAACTCAACAAGTCATAGTGGAAGTCATATTCTGGCTACAACATGGTAACATTAGGTTCAAAAAACAAAATGCAAGAATTTAACAAGATGTTCAACCACCTCAGTTTATTCCAAATGAAATCTGGTACCTTGGCCATTTACCTTCTCAGGATAATAAATCTCTATCATAAGGTCACTTTTATACAGGTTAGACCCAGTTGATAAGCAATTAAACAATAATAATTAATAAACTTCAATCTATATAGTACATTTTAAATAATGTCCTATTTAAAAAGTTTTAATAGCGTATTCATTGATTCAGACTTCATTTTACACATTCATTTTATCTAAAATTTAAATTTACTTCCAAGTTTAAACCCCTAGGGCACAATGTTCTATAGTTTAATATCATTTTACTTTCTAATTCACTTAATTTATTAGCAAAATCACCTCCTCTGAACAAAGGTTGGGCCAAAATGCTATAAAATAAACTAATATCTGAACCTTGTGAACCTTGTGAAAATGTTCTGCCACAGGACTCATTAAATTATACTTCCTAATATCTCCCAAATGTTCCAAAATTCACATTTTCACTTCATCTTCTCCACATACCAATTTGTGATGTTACAACCACACCCAATGATATACACTACCCCACATTATTCACAATCAAATCTCTTTGAAAATATTTCCTACCAATAATCTTGGTTCCCATTAAATTCCAAATCTTAGAACAAACCTTACAATACCCACATGCAAAGGAGCCCCTTCATTCCAAAACTGTAGTTGATTATCTGTGCCTAAAATTCAATGCCTCTTTCAGGTTAGATCTACCATACAAAAAAATATATGTTTTGGAAACACTTCACCCACCACATCATCCTGTTAAAGCACATGAAAAAAATCCTTAACCAGATTTGGTTAACAGTGAATATTTAGTGACAAAAAAGTTTCTTATCACAGTTATCCTGACCCATAAAATTCTCCCTTGTATGATTATTCAGCCTGCACTGTTTGCCACCTTTCTTTCCTTTGATATAATCAAGTTTCCTTCTGGCATTGTTTAAAAGTCCCAAGGAATACTCACAAGCTAAGAGTTATCCTTCACCTCCATTAAACCATCTTCCTTAAACTTCTCCTCTGAATTGTTAAAAAAGATTCTTCTAAAGTCCTCATACAGGAAAGAGTTAATCAAATGTGGTGGGCTTCCAATACTCCTGGGTTATAATAAACAAGGATGGATTGAAAACCAAGTTTGAATGTTTAGAGGCATTTCTATTTATGACAATAAAGTGTGGGAAAAATATTTGAGTTTAAATATTACTCTGAGAGGTTTGCATGTTGATTATTTGCCTGCTTGGGACTTTAGTGAAGAAGAAGCATATTTACTGGGGGAATGGAACCAAGTTTCATTGCAGTGTACTTTGTGCTGGCTTCTGGTACTTGTGAAATGCTATTTAAGGTCACTCCACAGGATACAAAAAGAAATTATGCAGCTGCAAAGTGCTTTGGTGAATGAGATTCCTAAGTCTGGTTATGTCAACAAAATGAAGGCATACAATTAAAAACTGAGAAGGCTGAGACAAATATTCTTGTTCAGAAGAAGAAATTAAACAGGGATATTAAGGACTTTGATAGCAGCCTTATCTACATTTGGCAATGTATGTCTTGCCATGAAAGGTCAAAGGTGAGATCCTCAGAAAGCCATGCTTTTGCAATGTATGACTCTTCAGAGACTTCAGTTGAAAAATTTTAGTAAGAAAAGTGTTTCATTTGAGAATGTGCAGGCAGAAGATCATGCACAAAAGTCAAAACATTTGGAAATGAATGGAAATGATTTTTCATTCCACCCAAATGGTCAAAGAAGAGGGCAAAAAAATCAAAGCCAAGGCAAAGAGACTTAAGTAGTTCATCATATTTAACGACATGTATGTAGGACATTAGTGTTGTTTCTAATTTAGAAGAGACTCATAAGGGTAATGCTGTTCTGAAATTTTCAAATATAATTAATTTATCTGATTTATATATTTCAGATGTAGCAGGAAATGTTTTACTAAGAGGTGCAAAGTTTGCAACTACTAAAATGTCAACTCTAGCTGACATTTTAATAGATGTTAAAATACTTTGCAGGAAATTACATTTTCAAGTGTTTCTCCATGATAAAATTGAAAGGCAAAGCACTTTTGGGAACATGGAAATGGTTAGTGTAAGCAATTCTCTTTAATTTAATAAATTTATGAGACTGACTTTTTGATACTTTGTATCAGATACGTGTGGGGACAGGGGTGATACTAATTGTGAAAATGATGCTTTTTTCTGTACAGGATATGGTTGACTGACTGTTCTAGTTTTCCCCAATGATAATCTTTTCATGCCACCCTAGAACTTCCACAATCATTTGTTTATTTGAAAATGTGTTGTGTAAAAAGGTAAAGCTTGAATTTGCAATTTTTTTAGATCTAAAATTGTTATAATCTAACAAAAGATAAATGGTTGGCTCTACAACAGCTTCAGGAAGGACTGAATAATTATGTTTTCAGGCAAGCAGATAAGGAGGAAACTGAGATATTATGAGTAAATCAAAGTATTATAAAATGGTGAATGATTTGTTAGTAAATATAGAGGAATATACTAAATTATCAAATAACCCAGTTGCCTTATTTAATTAAGCATTGCTTGACATTCTGAAAAGGAGAGAAAGGTTGGGTTTTCTTACCCCTAGTGATGTGAGGAAATTGCATATTTCTAAACATAGATATCCAGTGTTTTATGCAATTCTTAAAGTACATAAAAATCTGTTAGATCCACTAGGCAGACCTTTGTGTCAGGAGTTGGTTCATAGTTCCAAAACGTGGGACTTTTTTTGGATTGTCAGCTTAAGAAATATTTGCAAAGGGTTCCTGCAAATATAAAAAAACACTTCAAAACTTTGTGAAACTTTGAAAGGAGTTGGTTGAGGGAAATTTTTTATTAGGTTAAGCTGGATGCCAGTTCTTTGTACACAAATATAAAACTTAGATGGGGTTTAGAGGCAGTTAGCAATATAATAGGGGAGTGACCCCACACATCTTTTATTATTACTGTGTAGGAAGTTTGTTTGACACATAATTATTTTTGTTTTGGTAATGGAGTTTTTTTAACAGATGAAAAGTACAGTAATTGGAGCCCGATTTACTCCCACTTATGCAATAATTTACATGGGAGATTTTGAAAAGAAATTTTGTACCCCACATTTTTTCTGAACATGTCGTTGTGCACAAAAGGCACATAGATGATCTGTTGTTTATTTGCAGGGGTAATGAAGCACAATTTTTGAGTTCTGACTGAATTAAATAGGAATACACATCATCTAAGGTTTATGTATGAATTGAATTAGGAATCCATCGATATTTTGGATGTAGGGTTTTATATTGGTTGTACTATTCAACACAAACCATATATGAAGGAGATAGCAGTCAATAATTTTTTACATGTAACCAGCATGCATCCACCACATTTGGTTAACTCTCTCCTATATGAGGAATTTAGAAGAATCATTTTTAATACTTCACAGGAGAAATTTAAGGAAGATGGTTTAATGGAGGTGAGTGATAGACTCTTATCTCATGGGTATATTTTTGGAAGTTTAAATAATGCCAGAAGGAGACGTGATGATCTTGAAGGAAGGAAAGGTGGTAAACAGTAGAGGTTGAGTAAACATACAGGGGAGAATTTCATGGGTCAGGATAACTCTGACAAGAAACTTTTTTGTGTCACTAAATATTCAACATTTTCTGAAATTTTGGAAAATTTGGTTAAGGATTTTTGTCATATGGTTTAACAGGATGATATGGTGGGTGATTTCTTTCCAAAACATATGATGTTTTTGTCTGATAGTTATAATAATTTGAAAGAGGTATTGAATTTTAGGCACAATCAACTACAGTTTTGGAAAGAAGGGGCTCTTTTGCATGTGGACATTGTAAGGTTTGTTCTAAGATTAAGAATTTAATGGATATCAAAATTAATGGGAGAAATTGTATTATTATAGACAGATATGATTGTGAATCATGTGGGGTAGTATATATCATTGAGTGTAGTTATAACATCACAAAGTAGTATGTGGGGCAGACAAAGCAAAAAACCGAAATTCTAATTTTTAGATGAAATGAATGTGCTAAATGAAGGTTGAATAAATAAATATGCCATTAAAAGTTTTTTAAACAAGTAATATTTAACATTTTCTATATAGAATGATTGAAGTTTATTAAGTAATTGTTTAATTAATTGCTAATCAACTGCATTTAAGCTGTATAAAATTGACCTTATGATAGAGGTTCATTGTCCTGGGAAGACAAATGGCCAAGGTACCAGTTTTGCCCCGGAATACATTGAAGAGGTTGAACAGCCTTGTGAATTCTTGTATGTTTTATGTGTTTTTTTTATATGTTTTTTTTTTGAGTGTTCTGCAACTTTAGGTTAAAAACTGATGACAGTGACCCAGCAAACTGGTGTGGAGGAATGAAGCATTGATGACCACCCAGATGACCCACTTTTGACTACTGGCATGAATATTAGAATGAACAGGTAGGAGAGTTTGAAGTTGAATGGCTGATGGCAGCTCATTTATTCTGGAGAAAGGGAGGTAGTGAGTCTTACCACAATAGCAATGCCTGTCACTGTGTAGATGTTCAGCACTGGAAGAGGCAGGACAGGTTCATACTTTAGAAGCAGTTACGGAATCAGGAAGTTGACATTTTTGAATGCATAGAAGTGTCTTTCTCTCTCGTTCTCTTTCTCTTTCTCTCCTCTATCTAGGCAGCTTTTATGAGCTTGCAACCTCTCTGAGGGGAGGAGCTAGCTAGGGTTATCCCTGGAATTAGAATCTGGCCTATCCCCTAATGATGAATTCTCATCTCACAGGGAAAATTAGGGGCTGATAGAGTTTCTATAATGGGGCTGAATGGGTTTTGAGGCTATTGGCAAGTCTGTGGAATTCCTGGCTATTGCCACTAGAAAAATGGATGAGCCAAGAAGGCAAAGAAAATGGAGCCAATCTTAAGTACTTAAGATGACTTCAAAAACACCAACTGTACAAGGCCAAAAGCAGCTACATCAATATGCTGATACTCATATACCAAGAAAAAAAGTTTAAGTGAAACAAAACATAGAAAGCCTCCCTACACCCCTGATATGTTGAATAACCTTCCATTAAATGTTAATTAGAGTAGCACCCTTGCCACCTTCAACATAAACCTAGATAAATGGATGGACATCCTCAATTTCTCTCCCAATCTATTTTGCGTTATTGTCCATGAGGTTGGCAGATCAGTTTGTTTTGGCTAGGCTTATAAGGTCATCAGACTGATTGCCTAGTATTTACTTAAGAACCAATTATAAAAGCAAACAGCATTATACAAGCATTGCTTTTTTGTTTGGATCTGTAATTGGTGAAATATAATGGAGGAGGTTATTGATAAGAATTTGAAATACAGCTCATTAGTCCAAGAACATGTCAGAGGTTATTATAAATGGAGTGGGAAGCTATTGTTCTTGACTGTGGAGATAACTAGAACGTTAAAATACAGAACCCAACAGTGAATAATAAGGTCAAGGCTATTGAGATGCCTGAATGCAGTGATGCATACAGGAGAGCCATGGATAAACAATTAATCTGCTACATAAGACTGGGTTGAGGTGACAGTGGAAACGCTGCATAGAGAGTCTTAGGCTTTATTTTAAAGAATGTTAAGACTGATAGAAGTTATGATGAAAAGTAACTAAATAATTAAATAAGTGAGTAAGTATTTTATAATGCAAACATCCCAGGTGGTATTGAGTGGTAGAAATAAAAATTAAATGTAATGATGTTAAGGTAGACAAGAAAAGCCTGAATGAGGGAATGAAGAAATTCAGTCTACAAGACTATAAAAAGTTGTACACTAATTACTGACCAACAGACAGTGTTAGCTATTTCAGCCCAAGAAAACGAGTAATAGAGTAACTGTAGAATGCAGAATGTAGACTACAGTACTGTTTCCTGTTATGGAAATGGTATTACTATGACACTGAAGGGAAGAGAACAAGTATGCATAGAATGCCAGTGTCTTGTCATGTTTACCTTTTGACAAAAATAAAATCCAGCCACTTCAGATCTAGTAGATCTATATTAGATGCCTGTCATTGAGGATGTACTAGTGATAAGTGCTGCTATTACACAGGAGGAGACCTGAAACTGCTAGTTTTTATAGCTTTTATATGGACTAGTTGTAAGTGTACAGCCTAAAGGTTTCAACAGTTATATATTGTGTTTGTTGCTGGAAATTATCTAATTTCAGTTTGAAAAGAAGTTTCCATTTGTTTTGTGTAGATATTCCAGCTATTACACATCCACATGTTGGATGCAATATATGAAAGACATCTTGGAACCATCAAGATTCAGTTCTACATCTGAAGTTTTCTGGGCTTGCCTGCAATTGACAAAGAAAAGAACTCTTAACTTTAAAATAATTTTCCCGAACAGGAACGTGTTAATAAACAAAAATAAATAAATAAATAAATGGAATGTTTTTTTTTCCTCTAAGGAAGCTTATTTGCCCAGCAAAGAAATCCCACAAGCTGACCATCGATTCTCGAAATCCTCAGTGAAGTGAATCCTTTGGTAGTAGGAAAGCTCAGGAGGGCTTGGTGCCCAAATCTGTCTTTTTAATCAACTAAGCATGAGTTGACTGATGGTTTGGGCAAGTAGAAGGTGCCATGAACCTTTGGTAGTATGCCAGCTGTTCTTTCCTTGGCAGGGTATACCCCATTCAGCTAAGGCTACTGTGCAGTGAATAATATGATGAACATCTAACATTTTGTACAATCACAAAGTTTTACACTAATTTTATTGGCTCTTCCGATGGACTCATTGTTGCTAGTTGCAGTGGATACTCACTCAAAGTGGCCTGAAGTAATCTGCATGGAGTTAGCAACACATTTATTGTTACGGAAGGTAATCCTTGCAGGAAATGGCTTGCCTGAACAATATTTAGAGACAATGGTTCACAATTTACATAAAACAATTTTATAATATTCAGCAAACAAAATATCTTTATGACTTTATGTCTGCTCCTTACCATCTAGCCATAAACTGCCTCACTGAAAGATGCATTCATTCATTAAAAAATGCCATAAAAGTAAGAAAATCTTATAGAAGGTCCCTAGAGCTTAAAACTTAAAATTGTCTACTTGCTTCTTGTAGTGACATACATAAAGCCTGCAGTTCCTTGACGAAGCCCAGCGTTAAAATTTATACTTATACACTTTAGCATGGAGTTAGATGTGCTAAGACAAGCCCATTATAAACATTTTCAATGTAAGAAATAAATAATACTAAGACATTTCATAGCAAATATCTAATGGAGATAATTGTTATGATAAATGCCAACTGCAACAAATTGCTTTAAGGAATGGACTTCTCATATACATGGTTGATACAGAGCATATTATATGAAGAAGTCATATAGAACAATGAAGACAGCCTCATTAACCTGTCTACAACTTGTAAACAAAAATGTAATTCTTGATGTCCAGCCTTCAGCAATGATAAGAAAATGTAAGTGATAACAGATAACAGTCACCTAAATGTAGAAGGGTTTAATGAAATCCAAAGTGGTACCCTAGGATGGATGTCTAATCAAATATGTAACCAAAGAAGAACTGATGACTCAAGGGATTTTCAGATAATGAATACTAAAAGGTTTTGCACTCCAAGAGAGATAATAAATCTGACTTCTGACCAGAGACAGTCACAGATGGAAACCTTCAACCAGTTCTGCACCCCAAGAAGGATGACCAATTTTTTTGTACTCCAAGACAGCCTGAAGCTTAATTCCAAAAAATGCATTATCATCCCCTTTGGAAAAAACACAGTTCCCATGAATTACCACGTTGATAGGAGTCCACTGAACACTGAAGTGGCAATAAGAGATCTGGGCACTCAGGTAAACAGCCACCTCACCTTCGACCACCATATTACCACTGTGGTCAGAAAGCCCTTCTATGTGACACATCTTATAACCAAAGGTTTCACATCCAGGAAGAAAGAGGTCATCATCCCTCTCTACTCATCCCTCATTAGACCAATCATCGAATACAATACCCCATTTGGCATGTATCTGACAAGACACCTACAACAGCTGGAGAGGCCACACAAGCACCTCACAAAAAGGATCCTAGGCCTTAAACACATGTCCTACATGGACAGACTCAAGAAACTTCAGCTGTTCTCAGTCTCTTATTGTCTACTCCACATGGACAGACTCATGAAACTTCAGCTGTTCTCAGTCTCTTATCATCTACTTAGAGGTGATCTCTGCTTGACTTACAAAGCCATGTCCAACCCAGCCCTACTTGAAATGCTACACCTAAAGAAATCCCAATCCTTCCACTTCACACTCTACAGAGATCACAACCTCATTACCACAATTAATAGAACATACTGGAGGGACAGGTTTATCTCCCAAAGACTGCCTATACTCTGGAATAAGCTTTCCATTCTTGTCAAGAAGAGCACCTCACTGGCTCTCTTCAAGAGAAAGCTTGATGAGTGGATGGGTAACAGACAGTTCACTCCAAGGATCATTCCAGTTGTCCTAGTGGATATGGGCACTGTGAACTAACATCGGGTGGCACAGTGTCTGGGCAGGTTTTGGGGGGCTAGGCTTGTAAAGGCTCCAGGGCCATTAGCCTAGTACACACCTATGAACCCATGAACCTATGAACAGATTTCTGTCAAGCCAAATGGAAGCCCAGAGAGTGATGTATGCAATAAAAGATGTTTATGCTGCAGTATCCACAGCAGATGGAACCCCTGAGGTAGCTAAGTACATCAGTACTGAAAGTGCAGAGTAGACATAAGGATGCCATCCCGAGCACCATAAGCAGCCCCCACTCTGAAGATGTGACTATTTGGGTGACAGTATATGTGTGATTAAGAAGGATTTTGTGTATTGCTAAAAAGAACATGGAAAATTTATCAGCAGCAAATGTATTCTTCTGCACATAAGTTAATGCCATTTCAGGATATAAATTATTTTTCTACATACATGCTAACCATCTTCAGCCCCGAACCAAAAATGATTCATTCAGTCCTTATCATAGAAATAGCCAACCCATTTGTTCCTGAACACAGAGAGAGCAAAGCAGTCCATTCATTCAGTGATCTGGGCAAACATCAGTAGTTTGATTATTTCTCTTAGTAGACAAGAGTCAGGAACTGTGAGTAGGTAATAAGTGTGAGGACTGTCTATAGCAGATCTAGTCTCACTGCCCGAGCAGCAGCAGGAACTTATAAAATTACTGCTTCCTGTGTGGATGCAGTGTTTTAGTTGCACATACCTGGCCAAGCCCCTAGCTAATATGCAGCACTGTTGTCACCCTGACCTATAATGCTTAATATTATGCCCCAACATTCCTGGTACAGTCAGTATTGCTGTGGGTCAGACTTTCATCAGTGACAGGCAAGTTGGTATCGGGCACCCGCTCCCATCCTTCCTTGCACAGCTACAGTGCCAGAGAGCTCAAACATTAGCATTTAGCCTTAAAATTCTAATTTCAGAGTTCAAGGACATTGATTCAAAAGAGATAATTCCAGTCTTAGCCACATAATTATAGAGCTTTGCTTATGAAATTACCTTATTACTTTATTGATGCTCAGTTTTCTTTTCCATTGAACCAAATGTAAAAGGGAAGGAGCACTGAGTAGGGATATCTACCCATGAGCAGGATTTATATACATACATGCACATTCATAAGTTTATGGGTTCTTAAGTACTTGCCAGACTACTGATCCATGAGGATTTTTGGAAGTCAAGCCCTGCATTTCCATGATGTTTTTAGCTCTTATTGTTAAAGCACCAATTACCCAGAGCCAGGTAGAGCATTTACATGTTACTTAATGAGGGGTGAATTTGTGGATTCTTCTCCATTCATCTTATGTTCAAATACTGTAAGTAAAGTACTCTGCTTTATATGGAGAGAAAGACAATCCCAAAAGAAGTGGTATTCCTTGTGATACATATCTATCTGTAAATAATGTTCTATTTATGTTGTAGAAAAAATTAAGATCTGCTGAGTGGGTGTTTATACCACCATTGGACTTGGGTGTACAGTAGATCTGAGAAGCTAGGATATGTTGACACACTGCATGCGAGACTGAACTTGCCCATTTGAAGCCTATATGACACTGAGAAGATGGACAAGGATTTGAGATGGTCAGTGTAGGTTTTATTATTTAGGCTATTGATTTCTGTTGGTAAGAAAGTATTGTGGTCATTCTCAAGTTGTGTTAAGTGTACTTACTAAAGAAAGCATAACTCAATGACCAGCCTAATAAGTGCCAAATACAGTGAAATGATCATATCCTTGGACCTAGATGCCATGCCATTACTTGTAGATCTCTTATAATAATAATAGATAGATGGTTTTAAAAGGACAACTTGTTGTTCACCTAGATGGTATAGTGGTCAGCGTAGCTACCTTCCAAGCCATTGCCCTGGGTCTGATTCCTGGCCAATGAAAAAAGTCTACATGTTTAGACACTTGTCTCTGAGCTGCTGCAGAGAGATAATGCTGTGATGTGTATTTCCTCTTGTCCCCCATTGGATAGAAAGCTGGCTCACAGACTTCACCCAGGAAGTTAGAAATGGGGAGTCTCCCTCTACAAAGAAGCCAGTCACAAGTAGAGACCCTCAGAGATCAGGCCTTGGACTGCTCCTTATTGGCATTTACTTTTCTAAAGTCAAGACCAATGTCAGTGGCCTGACTAAATTTTCAGTTGATTGCAAATTAGAAGCTGTCATTGAATCCCCCACTGACACAAATATTCTCCAGGAAGGGATAACACAGACAAACAACTGGCATCAGAGCCATGGACTAAAACTAAATGCCAAGAAATGCATAATACTATATTTCAAGAAGTCATCCCTTTAATTTTAGCAAGGGTGTTTTTTATATCTTCAGAATTACATTTATTACTATGTGAAATGCATTTTTCTTTTACTGTGCAGTCTGTTTATATTTGGGTTTCATCAGACAGGTTTATTTTTAAATTTGACATAGTACTTACTATGGAGAGGGAGAGTTGCATCAGTGCAGCTTTTCACATGTGCATAGAATTTGGCAGTAAGGGATTTGGTATAAGTGGTGGGGTCATGAAATTAGAGGATGTTGCATTTTGCTATGCCATCACTCAGTTTTAGTAGATTAGCCTTTGCATAATCTCTGACTACTGAGTTATTAGATGCTCCCAGCTTCAGTCTTATGGTGAATGTGACTGATTTATGGTCCAGTATGAGTGGGGAGGAAGTTAGAAGTGATGGGGAATAGAGTTGCCCCATATTGGTAAGGACAAAGTGCAGGATTTTGTCTCAACTGGTTAAGATGCAGATGAACTGGTCTGGAGAGTTCATATTTATGAAGTCCAGATATCTCTGGGTATGAATGTTAGGGGATGTATAAGTCTCCCAGCTGTTGGAGGGGTAGTTGAATTCCCCTAGGAAAATGGTGCTTGGCCTAAGGCACAGGGACTCCATATTAGTCAGTTAGGAGCTATGGTACAAGGGGGCCATATAGTTAGCTATGATGTGTTAAGGGGGTTTGTTAATGATAAGTTGAATACGGAGGAGTTCAAGGCCATTATCCTATCTCATGAGCCTGGATATGAGATTTTGTTTAACGAATATAGAGACATTTCTGCCTTTAGTGCCTTCATTTAGTCCAGTGGCCCTGAATACATTATAGGTGTTCAAATCCTCTTCCTAGCATTGCACAACACCAATACCTTTACATTAGCCATATTTTGTTTTGTTAAAATGGAAGTTTTTTAAATATGGCCATTGCCTAAAAAAGGCACTATATAGGCAGACAAAGTGTTAGTTAACACATGAAAGCTTTAGGAAGACAGGTGCAGGCCATCCCAAGCAAAACAGTTAGGACTGTCTGCCATCTACTCCCAGGCTGTTATGTATTGGTCTCTCCTTGAAGGATACCAGCAGCTAAGCCAATTGTTGAGGTCAACAATCTTATGTTCAGATTGCGACATCATTCTTAGTGACTGAAAAATGCTGCTCAAGGCTAGGTTCATATCTGCCTCATTCACATATTCTGAAACCGCCATTGTGTCTCTTTTCATATAATCCAGGGAGCTATGTCTCAAGTTGTTTACTTCCATGTGTACTATGACTGTGTCATGTGTATTCCTGTGGTACAAGGACTTGATTGCATTTGTGATGTGAATTCTGGCACAAGAAAGACAACTAAAAGTGACCCTCTCCTTATTCAGTCTGGCTAGTGGTACACCACTGTGTGGCTTACTATGGAGTTACCTATGACTAGGATATTGGATTGTGTGGCGATATGGCTCATGGGCTTTTGAGTTTAAGCACTGTGGATCTTAGATGCATGTTTTATGGTGTGTGCTGCCCAAGCTGACTGTTTAAGGTGGATGAGGGCACTTGTTTCTTAGGTTACATTTAGGAGATCTTTGTGGTTTAGGTATGTTGATTTTAAGAGCATCAGCATATGAAAGTGTTTGGTTTCATCTGTACTGTATGGGATAAGTCTAATGTGCTGGTGTGTGTTACTGACAACCAGTTTGCTGCTTGTAGCAGCTTTAAGTGAGTACTTTGTCTCCAATGATATTGTATATCTACATCACTCACATGATGTATACCTTTGTTTAAGTAGTAGGTGGTTGTCAGTAAATTTGAGACAATTGCTACATTGTCTCAAGATGCCCATTTTAACCAAGATGGCTACAGGGACAATTGGAAAGTACAAAGCCATAGTTCCAGGTGACTACTAATGCAGGCTGAAGGAGGAGTAGTGCTTATGAGGCTTGGAGTTAATTACTGTAGGTGCTATCTGTCTGGTATTGGATATACAGCCAGTCTCAACACATCTGCACACAGCAAAGAATAAATGACATTAGCTCCTTCTCTCACCAGAAGCAAACGAGTAGGACTGATCCCAAGCTGCTTCCTGAGAAGTAGTATTAACCCAGCTGTTGCTGTGCTCAGTGCACATGCTATAGACTTCTCTTGGTATATAGCATGCATAAAAACATACAGCAGGCAAACACAACAGAAGACCAAGCTACAAATAGGCCCTGAAGAGGTTCTCACCAAAACAACAATATACCATTCAGTGAAGTTCCATAAACACTGACCCATCAGACTCCAGCAGGAATCATCACATCTCTGCTCCTTCTTTCACCAGGAACAAAACAGTAGCTTTGTGATTTGCCTTTCTGTATGAGGATGTAGTAAGTAAAGGCATCAGTCTGTTGTTTTTATTCATTTATAAATTTTATCTTGTAGCAAGGTACTTGTAGCAAATATGTAACATATCCGATATCCATTGCTTTGTTCTGGATCCTTAGTAATGCATTACTGTGTATATTTCCACTTTCCATTTAGAAAAGTATTAATTTACAGTTGACTTCTTTCCACACAGGTTATCTTTGCATGTCCTTGGCTTTCCCTGCTGAATTCTGAATTGCTTGCTGCAGTATTTTACAAAATCCTTTAGTAGTATTGCCCAGATATTTATTTATTTATTTTATTGTTATTTATTTACTGGGACGACTGGGTAGGTACCCATTTTAGTGGATACCCAGGGAGAAAAGCTCCAAAATATTACAAGACATTTTTAAGAACTATAATTTTACAATCTTCAAAAATTATACAATCACATCTAGAGTTTAATAATTATACCAAATTAGACACAACATAACAACATTGGTTAACAATATATCCAATTTATGTGACAACAGTTTAATATTTAGAGAAATGTTGGTCATTTTAGAGAAATTAAAGGTAAGTTAGTATAATAGAAGCAGGAAATGCAATATGAAGTGAGAGAAAAAATAGGGTTATGGCTTATTTCGAATGAGAGTCAGGGTAGTGAAACTGACTGACGTAAGGAAGTGAGCGAAGAAAATAGTGTAAGGAGGTGTAAGGTATGAACAGGCATCTGTCCATATTTAGGGATCTAGTTTATCCCGAGGTTGAGAGAGAACAGAGCCAGATTTTGGATAGGAAGTCTATCAGAATGGTATTAAAGGACTGGAGGGTAGGTATTGACCTGATGGATACAGGTAAGGAGTTCCAGGCCTTAGCAACATGGTATGAGTACAGGCCATACCCAGTAGTTTTGATAGGTTTGTGGACAAAAAGACATTTTTGGTCATTGGATTGTAATGACAATATGGAACATAAATGTGTAGATCATATTTAAGGTTGGACAACAGATAGATGGTGATGGATGCTGCAAAGTTCATAGGTAAGTACCAGGATGTCTGCCTTGTGGGCCATTTTAAGCTTAACCAGATTTCCTTTTTGTGCTTGAAATAACCTATCCCATTTGCATAAAGATTGTCCTTACTCATCCTATGGTCAACAATTATATCTTACCCTAATAAGAATAAGTGGGTAATATAGTTGGTAAGAAGCTGTGTATGTGTTAGATGATGGGGTAGTTTTAAATCATTTAGGCTTTTTAGTGCTAGACTGGTAGGCTCTGAAAGAGGTAGTTGCTTCAAATTTAGCCTCTTTATTATAGCATTGTCCAAGTTATGCTTTTTGTGATGCATAGAGATTAGTAAGCATGTGAGTACCATAAAGTAGAGAGGAGATTACATAAGTAGTGACAAGTGTAGTTTTACATGTATTTGTGAGAAAGTTTTTGGTTATATAAATCAACCTTAGATCCTGGTGATTCTTTTTAATGCAATTTTATATGTGCAGTTGAAATTTAAGATTATCATCCACTATCATCCCTAATAATTTGCTATGAGGACTGATGTCAATGGTTGTATTATTAAGAGGGATTTTAAATTTTGTTTCTCACGAGAGTGGGATTTGGGGAAAAAAAGAAGTAGTTTATTTTTTCAGGGGTTGTGCATGAGTTGTGAGTTACAAAGACATATTTCAGTGGGTATTAAAGCTTCCAGAGTATTTTTTTATAGATGTGCCAGGTTGCCTGATGTGCATATAAGTGTGATGTCATCTGTGTATTGTATTCGGGAGGCCTTGTTGTGTGCCTTTGTTGAAGGTGTTGGTGACAATGTCAAATAGGAGAGGACTAAGGACATAGCCTTATGGTACACTTCTGGTGGCTGGGAGGTATGGAAAGAGGGTGGAGTGCCATTTTACTGACTGATATCTATTGGACAAGTAGCTTTTGAACCATAAAAGGGTGGGTTGAGAGAGATCTAGTGAATACATTTGAAGTAGAAGTTTTCTGTGACAAGTCTAGGAATAAGGAGGAAATTAGTTTTCCTTCATCTCTAGCTTTATTTTGAGTATCTATAAAGGTAAGAATTGCAGTGTTAGTACTACAGGAGGGATGGAAGCTGTGTTGTGTGAAGGACAGGAGTTATTCCTGCAGGAGATAGTTTGTAATTGTTTTTGAACACATTTTTCAAGCATTTTGGAGAGGGGGAATAAGATTGCTATAGGTCTAAAGTAAGTAATGTTTGGCTGAATTTCCTCCTTTGGGTAGAGGGAAAGTGTGTGAATTTTTTTCCAGATAGAAGGAACATGGAATTCCTGGACTGACCTTTCTTATGGATTTAGACAGAATAGGCAAAGCTATTGGCTTCTATTTTAAGGGACTCACTTGGGCGGTCATCAGTTGAAGTAGAGCATGGTTTGAGTTTAAGAGTAGTTATGAATAGGATGTGATCACAGGTTTCAAGGTGAAAGTGGATGTGGTGACATGTATCCGTTGGACAGGTTTGGGATGAGATGCTGGAGAATCCTTGGTTAGGGGCAGTATATTATCTATTAAATAAGAGTTAAATTCTATTGGAAGTTTGAGTGGTGAGTTATTCGGAGAGGGTTTAAGATTGAATTTTTGTCCAGGATGAAAGATTTCTTTAATGGCTGATCAAAATTTTCTAAGGTCATGTTTACTGTTGTTCTCAATGTTGCTATAGTATACTTTTTGTCTTCATTTGTTTGCTTTTTATTATGACTGGGGAGCATTCTGAAGTTCTCAATACATTGTAGTTTTTTTTTTTATTTTTGCCATTCTTTCCAAACTTTTTATCTACCCTGCATTAGCATTCTACTCTTTCTGGATAGTCAAACTGCATTATGTCCAACCAATTAATATTGCTATCATTTAAGAGTATTTTTTCCATTGGAATTGTTATGGATATCTATGAGTTTACCTGTATTATCACCAGAAGAGAACTAAAGTGCAGTAATGCATATTTGCTTATTTTCAGAAAAAGTAAAAAGAAGCTCTTGCTCTGGTTTGTTGTAGGGGAATATGTGGTAGTTGGGAAATATTAAAGCAATGCCATGTATCTTGTTATGAACTGCTGATATGTATATTGTTATGAACTATAGCACTCTTTTTATTGTGGATAGTGGGTGAGGGTCATAAATACTAACCCTTGTAGTAATTTTATTTACAATAAATTTTACTGAATTAGCTTAATATACAACAGCCTGACATGCTGTAAGATACTAACATGGAACAGCAGGAGGAGAATATGTCTGGGTGTGAGAGTGTATATCTATATCTATATATACATATTATATATATATATATATATATATATATATATGAGTGTGTGTGTGTGTGAGTGTCTACTTTTAAATTTCGAAATCCGAAAACCTTGAACCTCTAAATCCCCAACGTTCAGAAGTTTGAAATTTTGGAATTTCAAAATGTATCAATGGAGATTGCCGTATAGTGCGAAACGGGAACTTTACCATTCTCTTTACTATACTGCAATTTTGGAGTTGGTATATTTAAGTAGCAGGGGGTGTGGGGCGCACAGGAGGGCTAGACCCCATGCAAAAACAGGATTTCTGAGCTTTTCTTCTTTTAGGTGTTTTTTATTTTTCATTTTAAGATTCCAAAATTTTGAACGTCTGTACAGGGATTTTGAAATTTAAGAGAAGACTCGTGTGTGTGTGTGTGTGTGTGTGTGTGTGTGTGTGTGTGTGTGTGTGTGTGTGTGTGTGTGTGTGTGTGTGTGTGTGTGTGTGTGTGTGTGTGTGTGTGTGTGTGTGTGTGTGTGTGTGTGTGTGTGTGTGTGTGTGTGTGTGTGTGTGTGTGTGTGTGTGTGTGTGGCACACTGAGGACGCTGTGAGCGAAACCGGTCACCGGTTTGTGTTATGGGGCTGTGGAAGTCCTAATAAATCACTTTCTGCTTGAAGCTGACTTTGCGATTTATTTTTCTGAGTGCTGGGATCTTTTGTGGGGTATATATATATATATATATATATATATATATATATCAGAACATTAACTTTTTGGAAAGTCAAACTCCACATAGTTGAAACCATATGACTGACTTTCTGAAAAGTCAAAATATACAAAATCTCCCCCTGCAACATCAACACCCCTGCAAATTATATATAATAATTAATAAATAATTGTTGTTTTTTGTTGTTCAGTCATTTTTGAGTTGATGTAAAAATGATCACTTTGTCAGTGTTTGCTGTGTTTGCTCTCATGAGCATTTGCAAATGGCTGATTCACTCATAATATATATATATATATATATATATATATATATATATATATATATATATGGGTTACTTAAATTTAATTGATTTTTTTTCATTTTTGCAATAAATGGTGAAAAAGCTGATCTTGCTCTATCACAATTTTTTTCAGCCAGATTCCAGATCTGCAAGGTTTGGGAAATTTGCTCTTATCCCACTGTAGTGCAATCTCAGAGTTGGTATATATAATTAACAATGAATGTATGTTTGTAGGGGGACTTGCCCCCTGCAAAAAAAAAAAAAAGATTTTTTGTGTGTGTGTTCTATGTTTCATTTTGAATATTAGATATTCAATGTTTAGGCATTCATTATTTTGACATTTCAACGAAATATCATAAATCCACATATTGATAGATAGATAGATAGATAGATAGATAGATAGATAGATAGATAGATAGATAGACAAACAAATAAATAGCTAGCTAGCTAGATAGATGAGTGTGTGTGCGCGTGTGTGTGTGTGTGTGTGTGTGTGTGTGTGTGTGTGTGTGTGTGTGTGTGTGTGTGTGTGTGTGATTTATATCATATGATCACATTTAAAAGACTTTCACAGAACAACTTGGAGTTGATATATATAATATGCAGGGGATGAAAACATTGTTATTTGTATGTATATACATCTCCATATCCTATCCTAGAGACCATAAAATGAATTGTATGGGATAGGACTGTTGAAGTCTTGCTATAAGTATATGTGAGTTACACTAGTAGTATAATATTGTTTATGAAATAGAAGAGTAACTCATTAAAGCACTATAATCCTAATCCATTATACAAGTATTTATTGTAAAGTCTGGCAGTTAGTACTGAGGACTAAAGTTCTAACTTGTTACTGAGCTCCTTCCTTTTCTAATGGTATAAGGTTTGAATCTTTCTGCCTTCATTTGCCTAGTGTATGATCTTGAGCAATTCACTAAACAAGGCAGTGCTTTGGGGCAGTTACGAATTTGTGCTAGGCTCTTTTATGGTCTCCTGGACTTTATGCCTTGTATTTACCTATGACCCTATTTATTGTCCACTGTTCTGTGTTAGCACTGCTTTGTGTTGTGGGTCAGATGAAGTATATTATGTCTTCACCATACACATCTCTCAAGTGTCCAGAATTTTATTGCTTTTTTCCTCATATTTCTGCACTGCTTCTCACAAAAGTTTTAATTTCTGGTAAGTCACTGAGAATTGCAGTCAGTCAATAATGCTGTACATGTGGGTTTTATATATATATATATATATATATATATATATATATATAGATATATATGTATATATTGTATAGAAGATGCATGTTGATGCAAAACCCATTAAAGTAAATATATGCCATGTGAACACTGAACATTTACCAGACTTAAGAATTTGTGAGTTAAATAGCAATACAATGGACCACATGAGAGCATATGGATTTGAAAATGAACAGTATTAATTCATGTATGTTATGTGATATAAATACATATACTTATGTACAGATATATATATATATATATGTGTGTGTGTGTGTGTGTGTGTGTGTGTGTGTGTGTGTGTGTGTGTGTGTGTGTGTGTATAGAAGAAATAAAGGAGGAAAAGCTAGCTCTAAAATTAAAATATATATATATATATATATATATATATATATATATATATATATAACGGAAGAATAAACCAAACCAACTACAGGTGAAGTGAACACTGTTAGACATTATACAAAATATATATTTCTCCAACAAGCATGAGTGTCACATGCAGACTTCAGCATTTATACCCACATATTGAACACTACATGCGCATTCAGAACATCAGCCACAAATGCAGGCAACTGGTGAAGATGAGAAAGGCTCCCACTGACTAAGGCCTGTTAGCATGATATGAAAGATGGCTACATTTTGTTACTATAAATGTTCTTCTGAAGAAATTTCAGTTGCCACCCATATTGGTATGTATCTGCACAAAGTGCTAAATCAGACGAAACACACAGAGACATGCAAACCACTGCAATGAAATGAGTGAATCAAGAAACTGTAAACAGATGTTTTGTTAGAAACTGCAAAACACAAAATGGATGTGATTACATGCTTATAGGGACCACTGGATAAAACCCTGACTGCAGCACAGATGTCTTGGGATTAAGTAACCTTGACTGCAGCACAGATGTTTTGAGATTAAATAACCCTGAGTGTAGCACAGATATTTTTGGATTAAGTAACCCTGACTGCAGCAGCAGCACAGATGGTTTGGGATTAAGTAACCCTGACTGCAGCACAGATGTCTTGGGATTAAGTAACCTTGACTGCAGCACAGATGGCTTGGGACTAAATAACCCTGACTGCAGCACAGATAGTTTGGGATTAAGTAACCCTGACTGCAGCACAGATGGTTTGGGATTAAGTAACCCTGACTGCAGCACAGATGTTTTGCGATTAAATAACCCTGACTGCAGCACAGATAGCTTGGGATTAAGTAACCTGGACTGTAGCACATACGGTTTGGGATTAAGTAACCTTGACTGCAGCACAGATATCTTGGGATTAAGTAACCCTGACTGCAGCACAGATGGTTTGGGATTAAGAAACCCTGACTGCAGTACAGATGTCTTGGGATTAAGTAACCCTGACTGCAGCACATATATCTTGGGATTAAGTAACCTTGACTATAGCACATATGGTTTGGGATTAAGTAACCTTGACTGCAGCACAGATATTTTGGGATTAAGTAACCCTGACTGCAGCACAGATGGTTTGGGATTAAGTAACCCTGACTGCAGTACAGATGTCTTGGGATTAAGTAACCCTGACTGCAGCACAGATGGCTTGGGATTAAGTAGTGGCCCTTGGTTTGGAGGATTCAGCAAGGGATGGTGGTATTGAGAGACTATTGTCAGCTCTCCCATCATGGAAATGGATGCTGGTAGCCTATTCCTGCAAAATTAACAGACATAGAAGCTACGTGTGTCAACAAGTGGAATACAGAGCTAAGGATGAACTCTGAGTAACCATCTTTTGCACACTGTAGTACATGTTTGACAGATCTGCTGTAGAAAGCATGGGCTCAGAGTGCTAACTTTCTCTCAGTACTCCTTGTTCAGCCTGCTATAGCAGTGATAAGAGTCAAGGTTAAGAAGAAAGTCCCATTAGTTGCTTGGCAGGGTCCATTTCCAGTTGCTGAGTGAAGGAAGGAGTTGATAGTTGTCAGGCAATGGGAACCACTGCCACAGTAATAATAACATTGTAAACTAATACACTTACAACCTCAGGCATTTAACAAACACACCACAACAAAGACTATACAAAGAACAGGGAATAGGAGAACAGTAATGCAACCATGACAATACAAGATCAATACAAGGAAACACAAAGGTACGATGATGATGAAGATTATTATAATTATTACTATTATCAGTGACATTGATGCTGTTGATGGTATTATTATTAATATTATTATTAACAGTGGTGGTGGCATTATTATTGTTGCTGTTTTATTATTATTATTCTTGTTATTGTACTTTCATCCATGTTCATCTCATGATTTTAATCTCATGTTCCAGTTATAAACCATTCATCCCCCCAATGCATTTGTTCACCAAGACTTTCAAGTGACTGCAGCTTGTTGATGGTGCCAGCTTCTTTATAGTAAAGGCTAGCTGGACTGTGGGGAAGATGGAGTCTGTTCTTCACCATACCTTCACCAGGCAATGATGTGAAACACTTCATGTGTATGTGCTTTTAAGCTCTCCGGTATGCTATTCCCTGGTTGGGATGTTGTGTTGTTGCAGGTATGTATTGACTGTGTGTTTACTAATTTCATTTAGGTGTCAAACACCACTACATACAGACCTACAGAAAGCACTAGCCATCACCTCACTACCCTCACTGAAGAAGTGCTGATACTAGTTAGTCTATCCACAATTCACCAGCCAGTTTTCTGATACCTACGCTGCAGTTTAAACCTAAGTCACAGATAGCATTGTCAAATACTCTTGTCTGCACCAATGGGATAGCTGCAAAAACACAAAGAAATTCACATGATCAGTGCACAGATGAAATATATACATACTTCAGCTAGGCAGAGAAATGCCATTACACCGCAGCCATGCAAGACAAACTGATCACAAAAGATTATTTCTTTTTAACTTATGTAGTTATTCGACATTGATAACCATGACTGTGCACTAATCTGCAGACTCTTTTCAGGCACAGCTTGGGCCAAAAAGCAATAAAAACTTTAATGTAAAACGGCAAAAAAATATATTCAAGTATACAGGCAGAAGTATAAATCTAAAAGCATATCAGAAGAAATTCTGTCCAAGCATACAACTTGGAGTAAATAAAAATCTGTAGCAAGTAATCTTGAGTGTCCACAGAGGTAACTCATAAAAGCAAAGCAGTCAGCTATGCATTGCAAGTAACATAAAGAAACAAACATACCAAAATCTGTACTATAACATAAACGATTGTAATGAGGAAACATAGCAGCAGTACATAGTAAAATACCAGTGATAACGCAGTTGCTTGCAGGAAGGTGAGGTACCTAAGACTACTGGTTCTGTTAGAAAGTCACAGTTTTCAGATATTCAAGTATTCACAAGCACATTCTTTCATTAGGTGTTCCTTTAGCAATACAGAAAACAATGTTTTCACTATTTGTGCTTTTAACATTGTCAGTGAGGTGTTTCCAGACTGCAAGGTGTAACATGGCAAAGGTGAAGGGCAGATCTGTAAAGAGTTATGCTCAAAGGTTCTCTCAGTGAATAATGACTGATTCTGATTTGGAGTTTTTTCTTATGAGCTAGGCAACAGCTATCATAAAATACTTTGAAAGCTAATTTACGTAAAAAATAAGTTTGCAGTTTTTTCAACTGATATCCATCTGGCTCTATATAATGCACTGCAGTGATGCCCTAAAGTGAGAATCTGATTGATAAATCTTAGTATTATATTCTCAGTTCTTTGCAGAACATAAGTATTATGACTAGACAAGAAGGCTAAAATAGAACTGCGTATTTCAGCCTAGTCAGCATGATGTTGATGGTTATAACATGTTTGTCTTCAGTTGTAAGAAGATGATATATTTTACAGGCAACTTTTAACTGAGCATACACTATCTGAGCCTGTTATTCAGCATGGGCTGTAACCTAAGTATCTTTGTTGAAAAGCAACATGTAGAGAGTGGGCATTTAGATCATATATAGAGGGAGGAGTATATTTAGCTAGTTTCTGAAGTGTCCAACAGCATGACTGTAGATTTCTTTGTTTTCTAGGAAGGTTTACTGTTTTGTGAACAGTTCCACAAAAAATAAGAAATTCTTTTGCAGGAAGTTATTAATTTCAAAGCAATTTTCATTATTCTGGTTATCATAATATTGTCAGTGTACGGGAAGCAGTTTAAGTTTGACAAATCCCATGGAAGATAATTAATAAATAATGAGAAGAGAAGAGGTCCTAAGATTGACCCTTGATTGACCACAGCTGTTAAGAAATCTGGGTTTTTAGATTTTTGTTACAGATATGAAATACCTATTTATAAGGTAGTCATTGAAACATGAGCAGACTTCAGTAGAAACATCTGCTTGTTGTAGCTTGTGAAGAAGCAATGATTCAGCAGTAATTATAAGTATTATCAGCAGACATAACAACCAACTATACATGCAATATCTTTTAATTAAATGGGTGTAATATATGCATTTGTCACACAGATCACAACCCAATTATACTATGTCAGTAGATAATATGTTATGTGTAGCCATATACTATATGCTATTTTTAGTATCTGCACATTGAAGGTGCATGCCGTATGTGCTTAGTGCATGTGTCAATGCGCTTTACAAGCAAAACCCATTGTTGGGGATAAATACATGCATGTGATCTAAAGGTGTAGCTACACCACACACATACACACACACACACACACACACACACACACACACACACACACACACACACACACACGTGAAAATATATCAGTTGGGTAGTGCTCATTGAAAGTCCACGGATATTAATTGTGATCCTCACCATAATGAACAATATAAATATGAAAATACATATTAATTCTGAGATTACCATGTTTCTAAGTATACCCTTACTCCTAGGAACACTGATCTCTGAGTCTGCATATGTAAATAGCAGAGGTTTGGGGGTACAGACCTACTCAATGCAGGCTGCATATTGGGCTGGAGAAAAACGTTCTTGAAAGTGCAGCAGTGAGTAATGGAATTTGTTGCTACTTATGACAATCACAGTTTAATTTTCAGACATTTGAAACTCCTACTATTAGCTCTTAGGAAGCAATTTTGGATGAACTACACCAAAATTGTGAAGCCTGAGCAAAAATTCTGAGGATGCAACCAAAGGACACTGAGTTTTATACTGCCTTTTTCACAAAATAAAAGTAACTGGTGACAGAAGAATCATATTTTTTTTTTATTTTTATTTTTATTTAACATTTGTTGACCGGGAATGTCTGACTAAGTTCCACAGAGCCTGTTTTCAGCAGAGGCCCGGGGAGAAATGCTCCAGATGCATGTCTTTGGAATGTGGGAGGAAACCGGAGTACCCGGAGGAAACCCACGTGAACACAGGGAGAACATGCAAACTCCACACAGAAGGCACCCCAGCTGAGAATCGAACCAGAGAACCAGTTATACATATATATCTATACAAAGTACTAGTGCTATTACAAGTATCTGTAAGAAGTGCAAGTGTTATCACAAGTATCTGTAAGAAGTACTAGTGTTATTATATGTATCTATAAGAAGTATTAGTGTTATCATATGCATCTGTAAGAAGTACTAGTGTTATTTTATGTATCTATAAGAAGTATTAGTGTTACCAAATGTATCTGTACGAAGTACTAGTGTTATTATATGTATATTGCATGTATTATATGTATTATATGCATCTATAAGAAGTATTACTTTTATCATATGTATCTATACAAACTACTACTGTTATTGTATGTATTTGTAAGAAATACTAATGTTATCATATGTATCTGTAAGAAGAATTACTGTTATCATATGTATCTATAAGAAATACTGATGTTATCATATGCATCCATAGAAGTACTAGCATTATTATTATATATGTGTAAGAAGTACTAGCGTTATCATATGTATCTATAAGAAGTATTAGTGTTATTATATGTATCTGTAAGAAGTACTAGTATTATCATACATATCTATAAGAAATACTAGTGTAATCATATGTATCTATATGAAGTACTAGTGTTATATGTATTTGCAAGAAGTACCAGTGTTATATGTATCTGTAAGAAGTACTAGTGTTATTATACAATATGTATCTATAAGAAGTACTAATGTTATAATATTTATCTGTAAGAAGTACTAGTGTTATCATATGTATTTATAAGAAGTATTAGTGTTATCATATGTATGTATAAGAAGTACTAGTGTTATTATATGCATCTATATGAAGTACTAATGTTATATTTATCTGTAAGAAGTACTAGTGTTATTATATGTATCTGGAAGAAGTACTAGTGTTATCATATTTATCTGTAAAAAGTACTAGTGTTAGTATATGTATCTATAAGAAGTATTAGTATTATCATATGTATCTGTAAGAAGTAGTAATTTTATTATATGTATCTATAAGAAGTATTAGTGTTAACATATATATCTATACAGAGTACTAGTGTTATTATATGTATCTATAAGATGTACTAGTGTTATCATCTGTATCTATAAGAAATACCAGTAGCATCATATGTATCTATATGAAGTACTAGTGTCATTAGATGTATCTCTAAAAAGTACTAGTGTTATCATATGTATCTGTTATAAGTACTATTGTTATTATATGTATCTATAAGAAGTATTAGTGATATCATATGTATCTGTAAGAAGTACTATTGTTAGTATGTGTATCTATAAAAAGTATTAGTGTTATCATATGTATCTATATGAAGTACTAGTGTTATTACATGTATCTGTAAGAAGTACTAGTATTATCATATGTATCTGTAAGAAGTACTTGTGTTATTATATGTAACTATAAGAAGTATTAGTGTTACCATATGTATCTGTAAGAAGTACTATTGTTATATGTATCTATAAGAAGTATTAGTGTTATCATATGTATCTATATGAAGTTCCAGTGTTATTACATGTATCTGTAAGAAGTACTAGTGTTATTATATGTATCTGTAAGAAGTACTAGTGTTATATGTATCTATAAGAAATAGTAGCTTTATCAAAAGTATCTTTATGAAGTACTAGTGTTATTATATGTATCTGTAAGAAGTGCTAGTGTTATCATATGTATCTGTAAGAAGTGCTAGTGTTATTATATGTATTTATAAGAAGTATTAGTGTTATCATATGTATCTGTAAGAAGTAGTAGTTTTATTATATGTATCTATAAGAAGTATTAGTATTAACATATGTATCTATACAAACTACTAGTGTTATTATATGTGTCTATAAGAAGTACTAGTATTAGCATATGTATCTGTAAGAAGTATTACTGTTATCATATTTATCTATAAGAAATACTGGTGTTATTATATGCATCTATAGAAGTACTAGTGTTATTATATGTATCTGTAAAAAGTACTAGTGTTATCATATATATCTATAAGACGTATTAGTTTTATCATATGTATCTATACAAAGTACTAGTTTTATTGTATGTATCTGTAAGAAGTACTAGTGTTATTATATGTATGTATAAGAAGTATTAGTGCTACCATATGCATCTATATGAAGTACTAGTGTTATTATATGTATCTGTAAGAAGTACTAATGTTATCATATGTATCTGTAAGAAGTATTAGTGTTATATGTATCTAAAAGAAACAGTGTTATCAAAAGTATCTATATGAAGTACTAGTGTTATTAAATGTATCTGTAAGAAGTACTAGTGTTATCATATGTATCTGTAAGAAGTGCTAGTATTATATGTATCTATAAGAAGTATTAGTGTTATCATATGTATCTGTAAGAAGTAGTAGTTTTATTATATGTATCTATAAGAAGTATTAGTATTAACATATGTATCTATACGCAGTACTAGTGTTATTATATGTATCTGTAAGAAGTGCTAGTGTTATCATATATATCTATAAGACATATTAGTGTTATCATAGGTATCTATACAAAGTACTAGTTTTATTGTATACATCTGTAAGAAGTACTAGTGCTATTATATGTATTTATAAGAAGTATTAGTGCTATCATATGTATCTATATGAAGTACTAGTGTTATTATATGTATCTGTAAGAAGTACTAATGTTATCATATGTATCTGTAAGAAGTACTAGTGTTATCATATGTATCTATAAGAAATGATAGTTTTATCATATGTATCTATCATATAGGTAGGCTCATAGGTTCATAGGTAGGCACTAGGCTATTGGCCCTAGGGCCTACACAAGCCCAGCCAAAAAGGTACCTTTGCTTTTGCCACCCAAGAAAATTATTTTCCTGTGCCTCTGTCAAGCAGAGCCACAGAAGTGATCCCCGGGTGAATTTCCTATTCCTCATCCAATCATCGAGCATTTTCTTGAAGAATGCTAATGAGGAGCTTTGTTTGATATAGATAGGTAGTTTGCTCCAAAGTATGGGAAGTCTCTGGGACAGGAATCTCTCCCTCCAGCATGTCCTGTTTATTGTGGTGACAAGGTTTAAGTCTCTAGAGCATGTAGCTCAGAGGGATTGGGATTTATTTAAGTGGAGCATGTCCAACACCTCTGGGTTTGACATAGCTTTGTATGTTAGGCAGAGATTGCCTCTGAGTAGGTGATATGCGACAGAGTAAAGCTGGAGATTTTTGAGATGGTCTGCGTAGGGCATCTGTTTGAGGCTGGTAATCCTCTGTGTGAGGTATTTCTGTGGCCTTTCCAGTTGTAGATGTCTTGTGAGGTACATACCTAAAGGGGTGTTGTACTCTATAATGGGTCTAATGAGTGATGAGTAGAGGGGAACAATGACCTCTTTTTTCCTGGATGAGAAACCTTTTGCGATGAGGTGTGCCATGGAGAAGGATTTCCTGACTACTGTGGCGATGTGATTATCAAAGGAGAGACTACTGTCCACCTGTGTCCCAAGGTCTCTTATCACACTTTCAGTGTTAAGTAGACTACCACCTATGTGGTAGCTCATGGGTAAAGAATTTTTACCAAACGGGATGACAATGCACTTTTTGGCATTGAGCTTGAGACCATGGCTTTGACACCAGGCATCTGTCGCAGTGAGGCCCTTTTGTAGGATATCCACATCATTAGGAGTTTCAATTATGGCTCCTAGTTTGCAGTCATCTGTGAACTTCGTTAGCCAAAGACCTTCTGTGTTAGCCTGTACTTTTGAAAAGTAGATACCAAACATGAGGGGACCCTGAACTGAACCCTGTGGTACTCCACTTGTCACTGGTCTAAAGTCAGATTTGGAGTCTGCTACTTTTACAGTGTGGGTTCTGTCAGTGAGCCAGTTGGCAACCCATCTTGTGACTTAGGGATTTATACCTAGTTTAGTGAGTTTATCTATAATTCCAGAGTGGGGGATGGTGTCAAAAGCCTTGGTGAGATCTAGATAGGCTGTGTGAACCACCTTACCTTTGTCTACAGCTTTTGTGACTGCTTCAAAGAAGTTTATCAGGTTTAGGAGACATAATCTGCCTTTTAAAAACCCAAACTTGAGTTTGGAAATTATCAGTGTCTTTGTTTATAAGTTCCATGATGATACGGTCCATGGCCTTGCAGACCAGGCTCGTTAGGCTAATGGGGCAGTAGTTCACGGGGTCTGTGGTGGCTCGCCCTTTGTGGAGTGGGATAACCATCACTGTGCGCCATTCAGCGGGTACAAAGCCTGAGGTGAGGGTATGATTGAACATGGTGCTTAGGAGGCATGCCAGTTCATTCTGTAGTTCATGTAGAACGCAGCCTGGGATGTTATCAGGTCCCATGGATGCTATATTCTTGGCTTTGGAGAGTGAGGTATTTACCTGTGCAGCCATGATTACAGGAACTTTGCATTCTTCCGGTATAGAGATGGGCCCTTTAGGGAGTGAGGGGGGGGGGGTAAAGTTAGGACTGAACCTATCTGACAGGATGTTGGCAATATCTGTTGGGTCTGTATATTTAGTGCCATTGTGCTATAACTCAGAGCAGATCTGAGTGTTGCTATTGAGATTCTTGACATAGCTATAGAATGCTTTGTGGTTGTCTTTAGAATCAGTGGCGATTTTGTTTTTGTAACTTGCTTTGGAGGATTTTATGAGGGATTTCAGCTTCTTACTGAGGCTGACCAGGGAGTTCCTCCAATCATGGGATTTTACTCTTTTTTTGCAACAGTTTCATTTTTCTGTTGTAGAGTTTGTTTATGGCAGGGGGCCATCAGATTGGCTTCCTTTTTTGGAGGATAGCATCTTGGTTCTGTTTGGGATAACACGATCCATGCACTTGTGTAAGTGCTTATAAAGTGCATTTGTGTAGGATTCAGCAGTCGTACCTGTATTGTCCATCTGCATGGGTATCGTGAAGTTTGCCACTTCTGTTTTAAGAAGCGTGAAGTTGGCTTTGGAGAAATTTTTTACTGAGGTTTCCCAAATGGGGGGTGGGGGCGGGATGTGGATGTCTAGGGTGATTAGCTTGTGATCGGATCTGACCAATGAGGAATTGACATCTGGTGTGGAACACTGGTCACACATGTTGGTAATAACCAGATCTAGGATGTTGCTGCCCATGGTGGGGGTGTGGATAAGTTGATCCAAGGTTTTGGAATTTATGAATTCCAGAAAATGTTGAGCAAAAGAGTTGGTACATGAGTAGTTTTCACAGTTAATGGTGGGGTAGTTGAAATCGCCCATTATTGGGTGTTGAGTTGTACCCTAATATTTTCTAGTGTATCAAGAAATGAGGAGTGGGAATCCTGGGGCATGGTGGGGGATCTGTAGCAAGTTACAATTTGGATTGTGGTCTTGCCCAGAGTTAGTTGCACTTGGATAATCTTGGATGCATTATGCTGAGCAACTAGCCTGGAGGTGTGGATATCCTTAATGAATATGGACATGCCGCCGCCTTTAGTGTTTTGGTCCAGTTTAGGTGGCCGAAAGGTGTGGTATGAATTATATCCTGGTAATGCAGGGGTGCTCTCTGGAGCCTTGAATCAGGTCTCTGTCACTGCACAGATGTCGATGTACTCCATTTTATGGAGTGTCTTGAGTGAATGCATTTTGAGGTTTAGACTTCTAGCATTGAGTAGCATTACCCTCAGATTTTGCTTGCTTGTACCTGTTACGGTGGTGAATTTGTCATTTGAACCTTCCCAAAAAAGGCACTATAGGGATGGCAAGAGCCTTAGCCAGTATCTGGAATACCAAGGGTGACAGGTGCTGGCCATCTCTGGCAAGGCATTGTGCTCTGTCGATCATGTCATCCCAGACAGACATATACTGGATCCCCTTAGAATGACACCAGAAGCTTAGCCAATTGTTGAAGTCAATCATTTTGTCCTTGTACAATGTTATTCTGGGTGATGGTAGGATGTTTCTCAGGGCTAGGGTCATACCTGCCTGGGCTAAAAAATCAGACAACTCCTCCATGTCTCTTTTCATGTAGTCCAGGGAGGTATGTCTCAGGTCATTCAAACCAACATGGACAATGACAGCGTCATATTTGTACTTGTTGTGGAGTGACCAGAGTGCGTGTGTTATGTGGCGGATCCTGGCAACCGACAGGCAGCTGACGGTAACTTTCTCCTTGTTTAGCCTGGTGAGTGGAACATCAGTGTGCCTGACTATAGAGTCACCTGTGACTAGATGGTTGGGTACATTGTTATGCCTGGTAGGCTGTGGTTGAGTGGCACACTGAGTTTGTGGGCTATGTGTCATTTGGGTTGTGTTGGGGGGTGGAGGTTGCTTGTATTTCTGCTTTGGAGGTCTCTGTTGCTTGAGCAGATTTTTGTTGAGAGCCTCCTTGAATGTAGGTGTGTGTTTTATGTTGCTATGTGTGTGTTTTTGTGGTGTAGGTTTTGAGGGGCTATGTGATGAGTGTGGTGTGGTGCAAGTGTTTACCTTCTCCTCTTGACTGTCTAGTCCAGTCTTGGGTGAAGAGAGCTTTGCTTCCAGTTTGGCTATATAAGTGCATCTCTCACAGGTTGTAGTGTTGGGTGGTAGGAGGAGAGGGTTGTCTGTGTACATGAAGCAATTTCTGCATTGCCCCAAGATGCCCAGATTCATCAGGTAGACAAGAGAAAACACCGGGAGCTGCCCCTTTGACATGCCTGGATAAGTGCTTATTTATTAAGTACTAAAAACTGTTTTCTTCTAGATAAGTGAGGAAACTTGAGGGAATCTATAAGAAGTACTAGTGTTATTTTATGTATCTGTAAGAAGTACTATTGTTATCACATTTATCTGCAGGAAGTACTAGAGTTATCATATGCATCTGTAAAAATACTGGTGTTATCATATATATCTATACGAAGTACTAGTGTTATTATATGTATCTGTAAGAAGTACTAATGTTATCATATGTATCTGTAAGAAGTACTAGTGTTATCATATGTATCTATAAGGAATTATAGTTTTATCATATGTATCTATCATATAGGTAGGCTCATAGGTTCATAGGTAGGCACTAGGCTATTGGCCCTAGGGCCTACACAAGCCCAGCCAAAAAGGTACCTTTGCTTTCGCCACCCAAGAAAATTATTTTCCTGTGCCCCTGTCAAGCAGAGCCACAGAGGTGATCCCCGGGTGAATTTCCTATTCCTCATCCAATCATCAAGAATTTTCTTGAAGAATGCTAATGAGGATCTTTGTTTGATATCGATAGGTAGTTTGTTCCAAAGTATGGGAAGTCTCTGGGACAGGAATCTCTCCCTCCAGCATGTCCTGTTTATTGTGGTGACAAGGTTTAAGTCTCTAGAGAGTGCAGCTCAGAGGGACTGGGATTTCTTTAAGTGGAGCATGTCCGACAGCTCTGGGTTTGACATATCTTTGTATGTTAGGCAGAAATTGCCTCTGAGTAGTTGATATGCAACAGAGTAAAACTGGAGTTTTTTGAGATGGTCTGCATAGGGCATCTGTTTGAGGCTGGTAATCCTCTTTGTGAGGTATTTCTGTGGCCTTTCCAGTTGTAGATGTCTTGTGAGGTACATACCTAAAGGGGCATTGTACTATATAATGGGTCTAATGAGTGATGAGTAGAGGGGAACAATGACCTCTTTTTTCCTGGATGTGAAACCTTTTGTGATGAGGTGTGCCATGGAGAAGGATTTCCTGACTACTGTGGCGATGTGATTATTAAAGGAGAGACTACTGTCCACCTGTGTCCCAAGGTCTCTTATCACACTTTCAGTGTTAAATATGGGTACAGAATTTTTACCAAAGGGGATGACAATGCACTTTTTGGCATTGAGCTTGAGACCATGGCTTTGACAGCAGGCATCTGTCGCAGTGAGGCCCTTTTGTAGGATATCCACATCATTAGGAGTTTTGATTATGGCTCCTAGTTTGCAGTCATCTGCGAACTTCGTTAGCCAAAGACCTTCTGTGTTAGCCTTTACTTTTGAAAAGTCAATACCAAACAGGAGAGGACCCAGGACTGAACCCTGTGGTATACCACTTGTCACTTTTCTGAAGTCAGATTTGGAGTCTGCTACTTTCACAGTGTGGGCTCTGCCAGTGAGCCAGTTGGCAACCCATCTTGTGACATATGGATTTATACCAAGTTTAGTGAGTTTATCTATAATTCCAGAGTGGGGGATGGTGTCAAAAGCCTTGGCGAGATCTAGATAGGCTGTGTGAACCACCTTACCTTCGTCTACAGCTTTCGTGACTGCTTCAAAGAAGTCTATCAGGTTTAGGAGACATGATCTGCCTTTTAAAAACCCAAACTTGAGTGCGGAAATTATCAGTGTCTTTGTTTATAAGTTCCATGATGATATGGTCCATGGCCTTGCAGACCAGGCTTGTTAGGCTAATGGGGCAGTAGTTCATGGGGTCTGTGGTGGCCCCCTCTTTGTGGAGTAAGATAACTGTTACTTTGCACCATTCAGCGGGCACAAAGCCTGAGGTGAGGGTATGATTGAACATGGTGCTTGTGAGGCTTGCCAGTGCATTCTGTTGTTCATGTAGAACGCAGCCTGGGATGTTGTCAGGTCCCATGGATGCTGTGTTCTTGGCTTTGGAGAGTGAGGTGTTTACCTGTGCAGAAATGATTACAGGAACTTTGCATTCTTCCAGTATAGAGATGGGCCCTTTAGTGGGTAAGGGGAGGTAAAGTTAGGACTGAACCTATCTGCCAGGATGTTGGCAATATCAGTTGGTTCTGTATATTTAGTGCCATTGTGCTATAACTCAGAGCAGATCTGATTGTTGCTATTGAGATTCTTGACATAGCTATAGAATGCTTTGTGGTTGTCTTTAGAATCAGTGGCGATTTTGTTTTTGCAACTAGCTTTGGAGGATTTTATGAGGGATCTCAGCTTCTTACTGAGGCTGACCAGGGAGTTCCTCCAATCATGGGATTTTACTCTTTTTTGCAACAGTTTCTTTTTTCTGTTGCAGAGTTTGTTTATGGCAGGGGACCATCAGATTGGCTTCCTTTTTTGGAGGATAGCATCTTGGTTCTGTTAGGGATAACACGATCCATGCACTTGTGTAAGTGCTTATAAAGTGCACTTGTGTAGGATTCAGCAGTTGTACCTGTATTGTCCATCTGCATGGGTGTTGTGAAGTTTGCCACTTCTGTCTTAAGAAGCGTGAAGTTGGCTTTGGAGAAATTTTTTACTGAGGTTTCCATAATGGGGGGTGGGGGAGGGATGTGGAAGTCTAGGGTGATTAGCTTGTGATCGGATCGGACCAATGAGGAATTGACATCTCGTGTGGAACACTGGTCACCCATGTTGGTAATAACCAGATCTAGGATGTTGCTGCCCCTGGTGGGGGCGTAGATAAGTTGATCCAAGGTGTTGGAATTTATGAATTCCAGAAAATGTTGAGCAAAAGAGTTGGTACGTGAATAGTTTTCCCAGTTAATGGTGGGGTAGTTGAAATCGCCCATTATTAGGGTGTTGAGTTGTACCCTAATATTTTCTAGTGTATCAAGAAATGAGGAATGGGAATCCTGGGGCATGGTGGGGGATCTGTAGCAAGTTACAATTTGGATTGTGGTCTTGCCCAGAGTTAGTTGCACTTGGATAATCTCGGATGCATTATGCTGAACAACTAGCCTGGAGGTGTGGATATCCTTAATGAATATGGACATGCCACTGCCTTTAGTGTTTCGGTCCAGTTTAGGTGTGGTATGAATTATAGCCTGGAAATGCAGGGGTACTCTCTGGAGCCTTGAACCAGGTCTCTGTCACTGCACAGATGTCGATGTACTCCATTTTAAGGAGTGTCACGAGTGAATGCATTTTGAGGTTTGGACTTCTAGCATTGAGTAATGTTACCCTCAGATTTTGCTTGCTTGTACCTGTTACGGTGGTGAATTTGTCATTTGAACCTTCCTAAAAAGGTACTATAGGGATGGCAAGAGCCTTAGCCAGTATCCGGAATCCCAAGGGTGACAAGTGCTGGCCATCTCTGGCAAGGCATTGTGCTCTGTCGATCATGTCATCCCAGGCAGACATATACTGGATCCCCTTAGAATGACACCAGAAGCTTAGACAGTTGTTGAAGTCAATCATTTTGTCCTTGTACTGTGTTATCATTCTGGGTGATGGTAGGATGCTACTCAGGGCTAGGGTCATACCTGCCTAGGCTAAAAAATTGGAGAGCTCCTCCATGTCTCTTTTCATATAGTCCAGTGAGGCATGTCTCAAGCCATTCACACCAACATGGACAATGACAGAGTCATATTTGTACTTGTTGTGGAGTGACCAGAGTGCATGTGTTATGTGGCGGATCCTGGCACCCGACAGGCAGCTAACAGTAACTTTCTCCTTGTTTAGCCTGGTGAGTGGAACATCAATGTGCCTGACTATAGAGTCACCTGTGACTAGAGGGTTGGGTACGTTGTTATGCCTGATGGACTGTGGTTGAGTGGCACACTGAGTTTGTGGGCTATGTGTCATTTGGGTTGTGTTGGGGGGTGGAGGTTGCTTGTATTTCTGCTTTGGTGGTCTCTGTTGCTTTTGCAGATGTTTATTGAGAGCCTCCGTGAATGTAGGTGTGTGTTTTATGTTGTTATGTGTGTGTTTTGGTGGTGTAGGTTTTGAGGGGCTATGTGATGAGTGTGGTGTGGTGCAAGTGTTTACCTTCTCCTCTTGACTGTCTAGTCCAGTCTTGGGTGAAGAGAGTTTTACTTCCAGTTTGGCTATATAAGTGCATCTCTCACAGGTTGTAGTGTTGGGTGGTAGGTTGAGAGAGTTGTCTGTGTACATGAAGCAATTGCTGCATTGCCCCAAGATGCCCAGATTCATCAGGCAGACAAGAGAAAACACCGGGAGCTGACCCTTTGACATGCCTGGGTAGGTGCTTATTTATTAAGTACTAAAAACTGTTTTCTTCTAGACAAGTGAGGAAACTTGAGTGTATCTGTAAGAAGTACTAGTGGTATATTATGTATCTGTTAAAAATACTGGTGTTATCATATGCATCTATACGAAGTACTAGTGTTATTATATGTATCTGTAAGAAATACTAATGTTATATGTATCTGTAGGAAGTACTAGTGTTATTATATGTATCTGTTAGTAGTGCTAGTGTTATTATATGCATCTGTTAACAATACTAGTGTGATAAGCTGTATCAGTTAGAACTATTAGTGTTATCATATGTATCTATATGAAGTACTAGTGTTATTATATGTATCTGTAAGAAATACTAGTCTTATTATATGTATCTGTAAAAATACTGCTTTCATATGCCTCTATACGAAGTATTGAGTTATTATATGTATCTGTAAGAAGTGCTAGTGTTATCATATGTATCTGTAAAAAGTACTAGTGTTATTACATGTATCTGTAGGAAATACTTGTGTTATCATGTGTATCTATATGAAGCACTAGTGTTATTATATGTATTTGTAAGAAGTACTAGTGTTATCATATGTATCTGTAAGAAGTGCTAGTATTATATGTATCTAGAAGAGGTACTAGTGTTATCATATGTATATGTAAAAAGTACTATTGTTATTATATATATCTATAAGAAGTATTAATGTTATCATATGTATGTATAAGAAGTACTAGTGTTATTTTATGTATCTTAAGGAAACATTAGTGTTATCATATGTATCTGTACAAAGTACTAGTGTTATTATATATATATATCTGTAAAAAGTACTAGTGTTATTTTGTGTAGCTCTAAGAAATATCAGGTTATCATGTGTATCTCTACAAAGTAATAGTGCTATTATTGCTATCATATGTATCTGCAGGAAGTACTAGTGTAATTTATGTGTCTCTAAAAAATATTAGGTTATCATATGTATCTCTACAAAGTACTAGTGCTATTATTGCTATCATATGTATCTGCAGGAAGTACTAGTGTTATCACATGTATCTGTAAAAATACAGCTGTTATCATATGCATCTATATGAAGTACTAGTGTTAGTATATTTATCTGTAAGAAGTACCAGTGTTATTATATATATCTGTAGGAAGTGCTAGTGTTATTATATGGATCTGTAAGAAGCATTAGTGTTATCATATGTATCTTTCAGAAGTACTACTGTTATTTTATGTATCTATAAGAAGTACTAGTATTATCTTCTGTATCTGTAAGAAGTACTAGTGTTATTATATCTATCTGTTAGAAGTACTAGTGTTATATGTATTCATATGAAGTACTTGTGTTATATGGATGTGTAAGTACTAGTGTTAACATATGTATCTGCAAGAAGTACTAGCGTTATCATATGTTTCTGTAAGAAGTACTAGTGTTATATGTATATGTAAGAGGTACTAGTGTTATCATATGTATCTGTAAGAAGTACTAGTATTATTATGTGTATCTATAAGTAGTATTAATGTTATTATATGTATCTATACAAAATACTAGTGTTATTATATGTATCCGCAAGAAGTACTAGTGTTATCATATGTATTTATAAGGAGTATTAGTGTTATCATATGTATCTATAAGAAGTGATAGTGCTATTATATGTATCTATGCACAAACTTCTGTGCTTGGCGTAACCATTCATAAATTAGACATAGTTTTGGTCACTGCTGAACAGTCAGGAGGTAAACGATGTAATACATACACTCTCTCTGCAGCCAGGAGCATGATAATGGTATTACATAACATGCTGTGTAGAACATACAATGTATAAAGTAGACAAAACACTGCCAAAGTAGAGGGGTAAACAAGGATAATGCATTCTAGATAAATATTTTAAATGGAGCCATATCCTAAAGAATGAGCATTGTTAAACAGCTACAATTCATGCTACAGAGTGCTTGTACCCTTATGAGAAAGCTGTCCAATATCAACATGATAAATGTGGCATCTTGTGCAGCTAGTAATTGAAGTTGAAAAGTCTACCTCACAGTTTTTTAGGTTTCCTAAAACAAATAGTAAACAAAGCATCTGAATAGTAGGTATGAATACCATACACTGAATTGTTATTAGAGACTCCACACTAGTATATGTATCCATGCATGCCATATCTAGCAACAGATAAAATGTAAGTACCACAGGTAGTAGCAGATGGGGTGAGAGAGGCTAAATATGGTATATAGAGTGACAGGTCAGGTGTGTACTTTATGGAGCAAGTAATGTCATAACAAATATGCACAGTAGGCAGCTGACAGAAGTAACCTGAAAGTTATATTTTCAAAAGTGATAAGGACATCTATAGTAGTTTAAGACAATGGCAGAATGGCAGCTGTTGACATTTTTTACTGAGTGGCTGGAGACAAGATAAACATAATCATGAGGACTAATGTACATCACACATCATCCCAGGAAAGTATGGATGTCACAGGATGTAACATAGGTACTGTGATTCTCAGGTGAAACAAGCATGTATGTCATAGGGTAGATTGCTCATTTGCAAACAGCTAGTTTATGATGCATGTCTACCACAGTGTACTTAGGTGCATTCCACCAGTAATGGTAGATTGAAACTTCAACCTCTGAAAATCATTATGGTCATTACAGTAAAAGGTGAGAACAAAAAACATGTTGTCATATTGCTTGAGTCTGAATGATTATATTTAGCTGCAAAGTGTACCCAAGCATGCCATGCCTCATACTAAAATGTGGAAGAAACATTGTAATACAAATGATGTGAGAGCCTCAAAAGCTATAAATTTCGCATGCATATTAATGACACATGAACTAATACAGTGGATCTTTGTTCTCAATGTATATGGGTATCCTCATCACTAGTGGACTAGACACCAAAATATGACAGGTGCATGACATAGCCTTTAGATGGAATGACATGTAGGCTAGAGGGGTACAGCAAACCCCACTACAGATAATGATTACATACAATTTTTTAAATGTCTTGGACTTGTGCCCATGCCCAACATGATTATAGACTACACATATTTTTTGCACCTTACATGAGTCTGAGCATAAGCAACACATTTTATCAAACAACAGCAGTAACAATATTTATCCTAACAATGCACCAAGATATAGCAGTGGAATAAAAGATTTGCTGTTCACTGAAGTGTGCATTTTTAATTTGTTACCACGCTTCCCAAGTCAGCAGAAAAATATGTGCAGTCTGCCTCATACTTATAGTTTATGTAAACTCCACCTATGTCCACATTCTCCCAAAAGACACCTGGATTTTACATTTATGCTAATATATACATACTGCACATATGAAATGCATAAACAATTCAAAAACTATGCAGCCACCAAAGTTAAAGCAACAAAAAAGTAAAATAAAAAAAAGGAGTAATGAAACATTCTAGGTCATGAGCTGCAAATAAAATGTAATCTCTATCACTTGCCTGTTATGACTGGAAGACCAAGATTCTGTAGGTTCTATTGCCACTCCCGCTACTTATAGATATTGCATTGCAATGGTATGAGGTGCGGTACTCCAAAGTTGTCATTTTCGAGTGATAAAGTAAAAAAAAGCTAAAGTCATATCTCGCTGAGTTGAAATAACATATACATGTAAATGATCGCATGGCACTTATCTAAAAAATAACAAGGGAATTTTTTCATTGTCCTCTGCAAATTTTACCTGACTAAATAAATACCACCTCAGATATCCCCTGAAAAAAGTTGAAAAGCCTAGTGGGACTAATCTTGTCAATAAAAGCAAATAAATAAATTAAAAGATATAGAAATAAATGAATGAATAATCAGTAAGTACATAAACACTATGCACACATACACATGCACACACACGCACACACACACACATACACACACACACACACACACACTACAGTATTACAGTATTACATAAATACAAGTTAAACTAAAAATGAAAAACATCACTGTAATTAAATCCCATTGATTATTCTCTAAAAAATGTAACTGCACAAAATCAGCACACAAAATGCATAGACAAAATCTCTAACCACCTGCAAAAACATAAAAGAAAAATGTTTTTGGTTTTATTTATTTATTTATTTTTTTTATTTTATGTTCAGAATTTCAAATCTTCGATCATATGATCCTTGGCCATATGATTTTCGAAGTTTTAGAACTTTGATCATTTGAAGGGGATCTATATATATATATATATATATATATATATATATATATATATATATATAAATATATAGATTATAGATATAGGCATTTGAAAGACATGCATTGAATGGGCGTGCCTTCGTTGGGCATCGGGCTGGCAACTCGACACCGTAAAAACCAATTGCCAATCATTAGCGGACCGGAATTACGCTGTGGCGGCCCCTAACCGGGAAAAGCCGAAAGACAAACAACAACAACATATAGATATAGATATATGTGGAGCTACTTCTAAAGCTCGAAGTTTCATAACTTCAAATTTCAAATGGCCGAGACCAGAAGATCAAAGTTTTGAAACTTCGAAAATGAAATAAAAAAATAAATAAAAAATAAAAACATTTTTTTTTTACATTTTTGCAGGGTCAAGCCTCCTGCACTCCCCCCACATCCCATGCTAAATAAACATGCCAATTCTGAGATCGCACTACAGTGAGGAAAATGGCAGATATCCTTTGCCGAGCTGTACAGTGATATGCCCCCTGTACCTCTCACACCCCCTGCTTATTAAATGTACTAACTCCAAATCATACTATAGTGAGGAAAATGGTAAATTTCCCATTCCGGCTGTGTGGTGATCTCCATAGCTAAAATAGATTCAGGTGTATACACAATTTGCATACTATTCAGACCTCAAATGTATGGAAGAGAACTCCCACAGATAAACAGTGATTAATTGTGCTATACTGCACTGTGGTACAGTGAGGAGATATCCATCACAGAAATTATATGTAAATAACAGCATAATGACGTAAATGAAGCCAAGCAGAAAAATGAAACTAAAACAACGTGTAAATGTATGGCAAGCAAACATAGTTATACTTAATAGTCACAATGGAGGAATTTATACAGCAATATGTGCCAGTATATAAAAAAGCAAAGCATATCAAATATACAAGAACTGCAGAGAGTTAACATGCTTAGGGTCAGAACATTAGTCAGAAATAAGAATTTAGTAGGCATTAATGATGTCTCTATCAGCTGGTATGCCAGAGGATTCAACTGACACCAAGTAAAATATTGCTGGCAAAGGGTACTATTCTATATTGTTACTTCCTGAAGATTATTGATTGGTTCTATATAAACTGTGACACAATATAGAGCTTGATATGCATTTTCCACATATGTAATCTACAGGAATGTGTATATTTCTTGTCCTGTGGTGGTCAAAGCACATTTAGCACTTTCCATTCAGCCTACTGGCACAGAAGGATCAGGAACATCATTGGCTAATAACAGTGAGACTGAGAAGGACTAAGCATCAGCCTCATCTCTAAGACAGCAACAGGTGTAAAACATGGCAATGCATGCTGTCTGGAGCATAAACACAATTGCTATTGTAATACATCTCTAAAGGGCTATAGAACAGCTTAGAGAATTCTTTCTGATATAAGCTTAGGGTGAAAACAAAATTACTATGACACTATGTAAGTATTATACACACTGCTGGAGACATTAATAGCTGTTATCAATCCTTTAAGAAAACAATACGCACTGTTTTCATGTATGCTGTAATATTACCATAAATGACTGAGCTACAGCCTATTAAGTGATGTCTTGTGAAACTTTAATTTGATAAGAGCACAATAAAGCTCAATAAACAGAAGCATATTTCTGAGATATTAAAACCAGTTAGCAAGCCGCAATGCTTCCACATGGACAACTAGTGCAAAGGCTCAAAAAGCAAACTATAAAAGATCCAAAAACAGCCAGCACCACATGTGAGGGGAAAAAGACTTTAATAAAATCAAACCACAGTCAACAGACCGGTTTCAGCCCAATGGCCTTTATCAATGTATAGCATTCACTGTAGTTTACGCTACTTATATATAGAAACTAAAGAAGTTACATAATGAAAAGCACCCAATCAGCAATCAAATTACAAATGGTCATTTAAACAAGGTGGAAATCATCCCCTCAGTATCACAATCTAAGCTTTCTCTTTTTTATTTAGAATCATATGCCATCCAACCTTATAAATTCCTATTTCCATATATTTTATCAATGAGAATAAATTGAAATTTAGCAGTAGCATGATTAATGGTATATCTGAATAAAGCATTTGTAGAGTGCTTGTTTCTGATATTACTAAGGTGTTCAGAAATATGTAGCCTCATAGGTCTTTTTTTTTGTAAATACTTTTATTCATTTCCAAAACAAGAAAACATGAATGCAGGTTATTTATGACAGTGAAATATTTACAAATTATTTACAAAGGTTGGCTAAAACCTCTAAACAGGTATCAAACATTAAAACTAAAATAAAGTATTTACAAGGGTGTCTATTGTTGGCATATAATTGACTTTCTATACAATTGTTTCCTGATTATAATCTGCTACAGTCATTACTCTCCAGTATTTCAGTTACTTTTTGCCATGCTATATATAATGATGTAGTTCTTTCAGTTCTTCCTTTAATAGTGCTCATTTCCAATTGCGATACTGCTGACACCATATTCATGAATTGCTTAAAAGTTGGAGAAGCTTTGGATTTCCAGTTTGATGTAATGTTCTTCCTTGCAATGGCTAGAAGAGTCCACAAGATTACATATTTTGTTCTTGGTACACAGTCAGGTACAGGTGCATTAAACAAAATAATAGATTTGGAAATCTGGAATTTGTCATTGAATACCATTTGCAGAAAATAATTCATTTTATCCCAATATGGTTTAATCAAATGGCATTCATAGAACATATGTTGCCAGTCTGCTTTTATTGATAAATTACATCACCAGCAGCCAATATTTTTCTTAAACATAAGTTCCATTTTATGAGGGATTACGTAAGATCTGTGTATGAATTGCCATGTAAAGAGTCTCCAATGTAGTGAAAGTGATGTCTGCTTTGGAGAGAGAAGAATTAATTTTTTGTCTCTGTCATTTGGCACATGTCCATTAATTGATCTATAATAATTCCATATTTTGTCATTATTATAAGTTTTTATTTTTTTGTTTGTTTTACAAATAGATGATAAGTATCCCTTTCCAGTAATGGGTTGATTCATTAGTAATATTATATGTTCTATAAGATTAGAAACATTCTGTCTTACTGATGGTTGCATTGTTTCTTGTTTGCTTAATATATACTGTCTTAATTCTTGTACATGTAGCCATGAACTATTTTTCAAATTTAATTTCCATTTAATTTGGTCTATTGTCAGAAGTTTTCCAGAGTTTACCAACTGATGCCAATATATTAATCCCTTTTCTTTAAGCATGTTGACTACTTCTATATCAAATGTTATTACATTACCTTGTGTGTACGCTACTGGATATAATAAAAATGACCATGCTTTAATATCAGGATTGCTATTAATAAGATTTTGGAAAAAATTTAATGTATAAGCAATGTATTTGGAACTTATATTTTTATACTTATGTATCATCATATATTCCTTCATCAGCCATAGAAAATTGCTTGGTATGAAATCAGTATACTTATTTGCTACTACAAATACTGATTTTAACCAGATTCTCTCATGAACTAGCTTCCATTTTGATGTATATTTTGTATTTAGCCATAATGATATTGTTTTAATAACAGATTAATGCAAATATACTTCTATGTCTGGTAAACCTATGCCACCCTTATCGCAATCATCTAGATGATATTTCATAGCTATCCTTGGTTTTTTTGGATACCATAGGAATCTTACCATTAAATCATTTAATTGTTTTAGGTGCGATTTAGCTGGTGGCAAAGAACAAGCTTGTATAAGATAAAGAATATTTGGAAATATGATCATTTTAATTATATAGAGCCTTTCTTCCATTGAAAAGAAGAACTTATTCCATCTTTGTATTAGACTTTTAATATTATTTAAGGTCTCTTTGTAATTTATTTCAATTGTAGTATCTAGGTTGTTAGTTATTATAATTCCCAAGTATTTAATTGTATTATCGGTGGGGATATATTTATGGTATTTTTTATTTAGATCTTTTTTATTAGTATTTATAAGCAATACATTTGTTTTGTTCTCATTAAATTTAAAACTCGAAACATTTTGAAAGTTTTGAATTGAGTCCCATAATGCTTTTAAAGAGCTATTATTATTCTTTAAGGTAATTAAAATATCATCGACAAAAAGTTGAATTTTAAGTTCCAGGCTGTTGTCTAATTGTATTCCTTCAATATTTTTATCCATACATATATTATTTGCTAAGGGTTCCATGACTAGCGCAAACAATAACGAAGAAATAGAGCAGCCTTGTTTTGTGCCCTTTGTTATTTTAATAGATTTAGACAGACAAGATCCCAGTTTTACATAAGCCAATGATTTTTCATATAATGATTTTATTAACAAGGTGAAGTTGTTTGAGAAGCCATATTCTTCTAAAACTAACCATAAATAATCCCAGTTCACTCACTCAAATGAGTTATTTATGTCTAAACTAATAACATTCATTTTGTTTTTTGCGACGTTTATATAATCAATTAAGGAAAGAATTATTTTGATGCTGTCATAAGTGTTCCTATCTTTTATAAAACCTGTTTGATCCTCCTATATAAAAAATGGTAGTAACTGTTTTATTCGAGCAGCATGTATTGCCATAAAAATTTTATAATCTATATTAAGAAGTGAAATGGGTCTGTATGATGAACATTCACTGGGATCTTTACTTTGTTTCAGAACTGGTGATATTAATGTGTACTTCCAAGAAGGAGGGATGTCTTTAACATTTTTAACTGATGTAAAGACATTCAATAACAACAGCAATGTCTCATTAGATAGTAATTTAAACATTTCTGGGGTGATATTATCTATACCTGGAGCTTTGTTTAATTTTAGCTTATTTACTTCAGCTTTAAGTTCAGTCATTGTTATTTGCTTATCTATTAGTTGTACCTGCTCCTCTAATAACCAAACTTTAACATTGTTTTTAAGAAAAGCTTTTAATACTGAATGTGTTTCTATTTTCTCATTTTTATTATTACGTTTATGAAAGAATAGCCTAAATGCTTCTAGTATTCCTTATAAATCAGACACTTTCTTTTTAGTTTCTATATTATGTATTTCCTTGATTTGATTTGTTTTAATCATCTTTTTAGTCCTATTTGCTATTCTTTGTTGGTTTTTAGGGTTCATTGAATAGTAACATAGTTTAATTTTTTCTAAGTTGATCATTGTTTTGTGGTGTAGCGTCTCTGAGTATTTTTTATTAGTATCTTCCAGTTCTTTTATTAAGTTGGTGTTTCCATTTTGAATATCAAGTTTTAAATTATCCACTTTTGACTGTAATTCCATTAATTCCTTATTCCACTGTTTTTGTTTAATTTTATACCATCCCACCGCTCTTCCATATAGGTATGCCTTCAGTGCATCCCATATATATATTTCAGATACATCTTTCGTAAGATTCATATCTAAGAATGCTTGTGTCTCTTTAATATAAAATTCCTTAAAATCTTTGAGATTTGTTATGTAGGATGGTATTCTTGTTACTAATATCCTTCTCTTGAAACACAAGTCTATCTCAAACGTTATGGTGTTGTGGTCCGAAAATGGACATGAAATTATCTTGACTTTATTTAATTTAGTGGTTAAATCTTTTGTTATGTACACTCTATCTATTCTAGAGTATGTATTATGTCTATGGGAAAAATGTGTAAAGAATAGTGAATCTGGGATAGCATACTCATTTATGTCAACTATATTAAAAGTTTCAACAAACTCAGATAATAACTTTGTTAAAGGTGATCTCTTACGTGTAGTTTTAGTGTTTGTGTCAGTTAATTTTATAATGCAATTGAAATCTCCAGCTACGATTAAATTGCCTTTGGAATATTGTACTATGTCATCTAAGTGTTGTTTGGCCACTCTAAATCCTAGTCCTGGTATCCAATAAATATTCACTAATGTATATACCATTTCATTGATAGATAGTGTCACTAGACAAAACATTCCTGAGTTGTCATGAAACGTGTTTATGATTTTAGGCATTAAAGCAGTGTTTTTCCACAAAATTGCTACTCCCCTTCGCTTTTGACTATAGGTGGAACTTACTAGTACTGTATAATTTTTATTGTTTATTTTATTTATGTCTTCCTGTGTAAGGTGTGTTTCCTGTAAAAATACTAGTTGTACTTCAAATAGCTTTAAATATCTGTAAAGACTTCCACTTTTGCAGTTATTTAAACCATTTACATTAATAGATATACATTTTGCAATTGGATTTATATTAGCTTTGCTTTTATCCATAGTCATATACTCGTAACAATGTGTAGATGTGTGTACATGAAGAGAATGACTTGTTCTTTCTTCTTCCAACAGTATTACAATAGATTATAGACACCCAATAAAAGTACTTTAGAAGATCATAACTGAAAACATTATAAGATAAACAACCACCAAACCCCTCCATGAGAAAAACATCTCATCCTTGAATGATCTAACCATTCAAGCGATCCCTCTAGATCTGCATTTTAGCATCCTCCCCCAGCCCCGCCACATGGTAGTTTTATAATGAAAAGTATCTTATATATCTTTTAAGTATACATGTATTTGTATTTACATATTACTTAAATACATTCTTTATCGATTTTTAATATTTTATAAAACACTAAGGTAACACAACTATACCTAGATTTAATACTTAACTACTTTGCTTTGTTTAAATTGTAAAGAAAAATCTCTTATTTTAATATATCTTTTGTAAAGCAATAACGGTTATGCATCTTAAAAGTAATATGCTTGCTGTTTATCTCCCTTATAGTATGAGTGGCATTCACAGTTATCAAACTTTTGTAATGTTCTATATAAAAAAAATGTTAAGCATTATATGCATCAGTTAACTACACTACAACTTAATTAAAAAATGAAATGTCCGTAACAATGAATATAATATTACACTTTTATTGTCATTTATCAGTAATCTTATAGTTTTCATTTAATTCAAAAAATCATATTTTAGTGGCATGAATGTTACTAATTTGTTTTTGGCATTGGTATTATATAGCTTAAGACTATATTTCCAGTCAGTTCCTATATATTATTATTGCCACTGGCATATTTCACCGCTAATGTACCACATATGTCAAATAGCAACTCATAATCCTTATGATATTCCAGGATTTATCTACAGTGTTATAACTGTAAGGTTGGAAAATATAACAAGCAATGTAAACTTTAAACATGCTATAACACAATTGTTTGGAACTTATTACTGTCAACCCATCTACATACACGGGAAAGGATAACCTTATATGGCCACCGACCATTTACCTTCTTTTTTCTCTTCATCCTTCTTTTCTCCATTTTTTAATAAATATTTATTTCTATTGTGGCTTCTTTGAATTTAGTGAGGGAACTCAATATCATATTATAGATAATATGGAACATTCAAACCGAGAACATGCCCAATATAGAGACATATTCTCAACTCAAGTGGTCCACGCCATATATTTATAACATTGCAGTCAGAAATATACTAATGAATAAGCAATAACCAGCAGCTTTGCAGCATGTGTGTTTCTCTAACAAGTATATACCTATAGGATATTAAAAAGAATAGATAGCAAGCTCTTCTCTCATAATCAACAAATGCATATAGCCTGGTATTTACTTTCATAAACAGAAATTAGACCTGTTATTTATATGCATATCGTTTACCAACAGCAATATATTAGTAAATGCCTATGCTATTCAATTCATATTTTAATACTTGTCATATTTAAAAAAACATGACATATATAGATACTATAAAAGTGATTAATATGAGATATAGCTGACAATGGCTTTAGTGTTTGTGATGATATATAATATATATTCAGTATTATAAATAAAAGTACATTGCATGTCTATTTGTAATCTAAGGTTCAAGGCAGATCAATTTAGACATACCAGACAATCTCTTTAGCCTTGGTCATATGATGGGAGTTACTGTCTCTCTACACAACCATTCATTTTCAGTGAGGATGTTCAATATTAGTGTAACTTGCCTTTAATAAAAGCATACTTATAATTAGCAGTTCTTTTCTATGTATATATAATAATATCATAAGCAATTCTATGAGATTTTTTCTTGCTCATTACTGCTTAATGACTGTGCTACTCGACCAATTTAATATTTGCAGTGTATCTTAATAATTAAACAGCAACTCCTTTTTACCTTTAAAATGCCTAATAGCAAATAGCCACATTCATGAACCATAATTGAGTTACTGTCCTTAAGGTTGAGTACACTAGCTGCAGTGTGTTTACAAATATGTTATATAGTTCTAGTCAAGGACTTAAATATATTACATTTTCATAAAATTAAGTTAAATTATAGTAATTTACTTGGGTGATGTTATTAGAAAAGATTGTAGTAAAGTCTGTATGTGTTAACTATTCATACAGTTTGTTCCAAGTGATATACTTCTTTTTAAGCCTTGTGTGCTGTTTATGTGTACAATTCAAAATGAATAAGAAATGTTACAATATAATAAAACATCATGCATGTGTTGATACCGTCTAAATTTGTTAGGTACTTCAGTGTACTTTTAATATTTGTTAAACTGTAAAAGCACTTTACCATCTCATAAATAGTGTGCTTGTTACTTTAAGTAGCTTAAGAGCTTAAACAACACCCATACTGCCTTGTTTCAGTACTGACATCACTCAAGACTGGTTACTTACGTTTTGTGCTGTTCGTACATTTGTAGAGGATTTAACACACACTAATGGATTCTAACTGAAGAACCTCCACTCTAGGGATGGTAAAATAAGAGTTCCCAGCTCGTGACTATGACGGGAAGCCAAAAACAAAGTAAGTAAAGCTTTTAGAGCTTTTTAAACTGAACACGAGCTCATTAAACTGCTATTAGTTTTCTTAACATTAAGGGCAGATATACAAGCCAAACAGTTGTTTGTTAGTCAAAAAGGCACTTTTAGCATCAAAGAATAGATAGATAACTACTTTTCAAGGCACTTTTTGACAGTTATTACTGTCAGCTTTTATATATTATTATGTGAATTAAATGCAACAGTTTAGATATTTCATGCGGCTTAGTGTAAATAATATAAAAATAATCATGTTCATTTAAGCACACCACATTAATATGTCAGTGTAAATGCATCATATTCTATACTAGCAGTAAAAGGCAGGTAATTTATAAATGAATTATCTAAATATCATTTAGAGTTAGAGAAATCATGACTGTAACTATGTACACTGTAGTAAAGAAAGATATGTTACCTTGCTTTCTTTAGGGTTGTTTCCTTTAGTTATAAAATGTCCTGTTTATCCTGTATTTATATTGCTTCAAAGACTGACACATATGTAAAGCATGAATGCTTTTAAAGAAGAACTTTTTTACCTTACAGAGCAAATAGAAAACAATAATGTTTTTGCTTTTCATGTGTCTCTTAGCTTCTTCTTCTTCTTAGCAGTGCTCCATTCATTTTTTCCGCATGTCTCTTTACCCCAAAGGAGCTCCAATCCATTTCTTCCAATTTATCCAAGGTTTTATTAGCTGAAAGATAAGAGACTGTTGCTTGTAGAGTGTCAAAAGTTTTAGGACCTTCAGTAAAAAATATTTTTATTCTTTCAGGGAACAGCAGATGCACTTTAATTTGCCTTTTTTCAATTCCTTTATCAGAGGGAGACATTATTTTCTTGCAGTTATAACTCCAGCAGAATAATCATTATCAAATCTGATTATGTTGTCTTTGTATTTAACTGGAGAAGTTGACCATGCTGTCTTTAAAATAAGTTCCTTGTCCTGTGATGAAAAAAACTTTACTATTATTGATCTTGGGTGATTTTTTGATTTGATGGTTGATGAAGCAGCTCTTAAGGATCTATGGGCTTTCTCAATTCCATAAGAAAGAGCTTCAGGCAATTTTAAAACTTCTGGTAACCAGATAGTAAGGAAAGTCACCATGTTATCTCCCTCTGTTTTCTCTGGCAGCCCATAGATGCGATGGTTATTTCATCTGGACCTGTTTTCTAGATCCTCTATTTTATTTTGTAATGAAGCATTTTGTTTTGTTAAAAAATGTAGCTGAAGATCTTGTTCTGAGAGTCTGCCCTCAGTGTCATTTAGGGATTTCTCTATGTCAGCTATTTGAGACTTCTGTTGCGTCATTATTTCTTGTAGTTGCTGTATTTGTTTTGTAGATCTCTCTTCAAAAGTGTCCAGTTTGGTATTCATTTTGTCAAATTTTACTGATAAGTCTTGTATAGCATTTAATAAAGACTGTATCTCCTTTCTCATCATCTGGTCCTGTGTGGTATTCTTAGAAAAGCTCATTTCCAGTAGATTCAGATACCTTCCTTTTTGTTTTTGACAGGAAAAATAATGTTTAAAGCCAAATGTTTTGCAATGTAGACTTCTAGCGATGTTAGTAGAAGTAATTCAGCAAAATAGGTTTGTCTACAATATCTAGTTTTTTAAAATTTCCTGTCAGAAATATCTTTTGAGTGCAGAGCTGAGAAAAGATGCTGCCAACCAGTCTACATCCTAGCCAAGCCCTCCAGCCTCATAGGTCTTGACATCTGACCTATTTAAAATGCTGAACATGTACAAATGGCAAGATAAATAACCCAATCACTGCTATAATTGGCAAAAATATTAATCTTAAAAGTACGGGGTGTGTTTTTACTGGTGAATTCCTTCGTTTGATGAACATCTTTACAAAATGAACAATGGCCACAAGGAAAACAACTAATCAATTTACTACCATTCAATGTGCCCTGAATTAAATTTGTAGATGATGAATTGTGTTTATAATGACTGAAATAACTGCCTAAAATTTTACCTCTATGAAAAGAAAATTGACATTTTTTGCTCAACAGAGCACCGAGTCTATCATCAGCCAATAAAATATACCAGTGTTGTTGTACCAAATCCATAAAATAATGTGCATTCCTACCAAAATCGGTTGCTAGTCTGATGTTATGATCAGAATTTTTATTCCGATTATGATATGTTAATAATCACTTCTGGATAGTTTTTGAACCTCCTGACTAGTTTGGCCCAAATGTGTTGGAGAATAACCATGTGCAGTAAACCTTGTTATTAGATCTTTATCATGATACTCAAGGTCTTCTTCATTGGAGCAGATATGACAAATCTTCATGAACTGAGATTTTGGGATATTTCTGATAATGTGTTTGGGATGGCAGCTAGAGGTATGTAATAATGTGTTAGAATGGAATGGTTTCCGATATATAGAGGTAGCTAGAGTGTCATTAGATTTTCTACTCTGGGCTACATCAAGAAAAGAGATAGACTCCATATGACAGTTGGCTGTAAATCGAATGTCCCATTTGCTTTCATATAAATAATGAACAAACTCCTCTAGTTATATGGCATCCAATTTCCAAACCATCCAGGAATCATCCAAAAAAACTCTCCAAATATCTATTTCATGAAGAAATAGATTATAGCTACTATCATAAATGATCATTTGTTTAAGATATCCCATAAACAAATCAGCATATATGGGTGAAAATGAAGCACCCATTGCTGTACCTTTAAGCTGTAGATAACAATTTTCATTAAAATAAAAAATCATTCTTAGTGAGGACGTGTTCTGCTAAACACAAAAGAAAAGTATTAAACCCAGGGCTATATAATGATATTTTATCCAGCCAATATTATAGTGCTGAAAGACCAGCCCAATGAGGCATACTAGTGTACAAAGATGTAACATCAAGAGTACACATCAACCATCCATGTTCTAATTGAGTATCAGATATGATGTCAAGCCCTAACACCGTTCAATAAAGGTTTCAAAAACGTGGTCAAATAAACAGAAAGTGATTCTGTAAGGGAACCATTACCAGACACAATTGGTCTGCCTGGTGGTTTATTGACATCTTTATGAATCTTTGAAAGTAAATATAAATACTGTGATATTGGGTCTTTAACTTTCAGATGAAATGAGGTCTTTTCAGATATTATACCCTCACTAACCGCATTTGTAAAAAATAATCTATCTCCATTTTAAACCTTGAAGTAGGATCAATAGACATCGCTATATAGAATCTGCCATCCTGCAGCTGTCGATCAGCTTCAGCTTCATACATGGACCAATCCATCACCACTATAGTGCCACCCTTATTTGCTTGGATGACTACTATGGTCTTATTCTTCCTTAACCTAGCTAATGCTTCCACTTCTGGCAATGTAAGATTGTGAGGAAGAAAATTTCTATTCATATTAGGTCCAAAATGTAATTCTTTAAGAATACATTTCTGAAAAATGTCTACATGTTTGTTCATGGGTGGAATAAATGTAGATTTATGAAATTTAAAACCAGGTGTGGAGAAAGTTGTAATATCAATCATTTTTAAAGTACAGTTTGAGGTTAAGTAATCTACAGAATGAATGCAAATCATAAATGAAAGTATCCTCAGAGGCAAAATAGCCAGGAATAAAATTCAGTCCTATATTCAGTACCTTATAATCCACATCAGACAGCATAATAAATGAAATGTTGAACACATTATTTATGGTTTCTTCAGTTTCAAAAGGTGGAACGATGCTTCTAGGGATAGATCTGAATTTGTGTTTCCTGCCCCCCCCACCCACTGCTAAAGGGACTATATTAGTACCATGTTCTAAATCAACCTGTTCAAAAGAAAACATTTTTTTTATGGGCTGGTGATGTTTGTTGTATTTCAGTTTCTGTATCAGTATGGGAAGACGAATCTTCCTCTGAGGTGTTATTAACAGTTTTCTTAAGGATATATTTCTTCCTTTTTCTTTTTTGTCCTGTTTGTGAAAAGTCATTTTTAACAAATTTAACACTTTTGGCATACTCAAAGGGTCTCCCCTGGTAAAATCTCTATTCGATTTTCAAAGTTTCTTTTCTTTCAATTCTTTTTCAAATTCCAACAATTCTACACTCAACTTACGAAAACAGCTTTCATAAATTGTTTCTTTCTCATACTGTTTGGCTTCTTCACAAATCCCAGCAACTTCAGAAATATGAACATCTATTTTGCATTCATAAAACGCATGTAATATTTTTACAAATTCCATGGAAGTATTCAGTTGAATCTCTGACCAAGCTGATAAGACCATGTTATCTGGTTGACCCACTAAGAGTTTTATACGGATTCTCAGACCCCTAGGAGAAATGCCTTTTTCCAAATATGCCTTAAAAAGCTTTAGATGCCATACACATGATCTGAGAATTGTCATGCTCTTAAAAAGCTTGTCAAAAATACATGTACATAAAACATCTGTAGCAGATTTATTTTCTTTTGCCCCATCATTGTGGGCTGCAAGCCCAAATACCTGGATATCTTCCTTATCCTCAGATAACCCTTTAAGAATATTTATGAGATCCATAATGCATATCTCAGTATATAGTGTGATGTCTATATAGTATAAATTTAATAAAGCCAAATTGAAGCAGGGTGAAAAATACAGATGATTAATTCAGCCTACGTTCACAAAACCTTACAGTATTCAATAAACATCCACAAAATGTTAAATAGCTAGTTGTAAATACACATCAATGTAGATTGAAAAAAATAACCTTAATGATTTACATATGAAAATAATTTTTTGCCAGTACAATGGAAAAAATACTGAAATCCATTAACAGTTTACTGAATAACTAGCCTAATAATATTTGTCCCATCAGTCAGCTGAAGGCGGGCAGGATTCAAAATGACCAACAGTCGACACATATCAAAAATTAGTACAATATGAGCCCCTTGTTGCATTAAGCTAAGACTGCATTAAATATATATTAATGATGACAATATAAGCACAAAAAGCTAAGCTAATATAATAGCATTATATTCTAAATAAAAAAGAGAAAGCTTGGATTGTGAGACTTGGGGGGGGGGATATTTCCACTTGGTTTAAATGACCATTTGTGATTTGATTGCTGATTAGGTGGTTTTGATTATGTAACTTCTATAGTTTCTATATTTCTATATATAAGTAGAGTAAACTACAGTGAACGTTATACATTGATCAAAGCCATTGGGCCGAAACTGGTCTGTTGACTGTGGTTTGGCTTTATTAAAGTTTTTTTTCCTCTTACATGTGGTGCTGGCTGTTTTTGGTTCTATTAAAATCAGTTTGTCATAACTTATGAATATAAATAATTGTGATTTGCTCTCTGATCGTAAGTGAATTTAAAAGTACTGTATTTCATTTTTTCTGTTACCTAATTGTGTGTTTCACTGACTATAGTGTGCTGTGTGTCTCTCTGCAGTTAGTTCCCCACATACCCTCCCTGTTCTTGTTTTGGTGTTAGTGTTGGTGGCTCTGGAATTGCCCGCCTCTCCTGTAAGTCTGTATTTGAACACTCCACCTGACTCCATCTCATTTGCTCACTTAACCGAGTACAGTGAGATCATATTCTGAGTCTAGTGTTCACTTTACTTAATACAGAGAGGAGATTTGAGGCCAACCCACTTAGGTTCTTCCTTCCTTTCTCCTTGCACTTTACTAACAACAACAAAAAAATTTGCACTTTATTCATCTGCTTTTACTGTATTTGTATTTTTGACTACAACTCTGATCTGAGATATATAATAATAAGTATCCTTTTCTGTGCATTTAAAGTATTTTTTTATTGTATCTGCCCTATTTTCTGAAAAAAAACAACATATACTTGTTTCCCGCCTTTCTAAGCTAGTATAATCCAGTTTTTAGGTTAGTGCTGAATTCAGGGCTGTGTTACAAATCTCTGTATTTGCCCATACCTTACTTGGATAGAAGGAATGTTCTCTTTTCACCTGTATGAGAGGGGAGCTTTGAGCAGCCTATCTGTCCCTGGAGGAGTGCTTTCACCCCAGAAATTAGTAGCTTATTGGCCATTTTAGGCTAATTTCTATCTCTTTAATTTCCCTGCTATAAAAAAAATGCATTTGTCCGGTTTTGCGCACTGGGCAGCGCTGGTTAGCTAGGCTATAACTATTCCCGGCTCCACAAAGTTTCCTCTTCAATTTTTCCCTTGGAATTAGACAAACTTTCAACTTAAGCACTCAAGTCATTCATTTCTTAGCCCGACATTTGCTCAAAACTCATAGCAAGCACTTATAAACTCAAGCACTAGATCCCCCTATACTGTACAGAAGGACAAGGCTCTCTATTCGACCTTACCAGCCATCCAGTAAAACAGTTCACTGTACCTAATCCAGGCATGTCCAAAGGGCAGTTTCAAGTGTACTCTCTAGTCCACCTGGTGAATCTGGGCATTTTGAGGCAATGTTACAACTGCCACATGTACACAGACAACCCTCTCCTCCTACCACCAAACACTAATACATGCAAGAGATGTAATTATACAAGCAAACTGGAGACTAAGCTCTCTCAATCCAAGACTGGATCAGACAGTCAAGAGGAGAAGGGAAATACTTGCATCATACCACCAGTCTCACATAGACCCATTAAACCAGCACCGGCAAAAAACACACATAAATACCCGAAAACATACTCAGAGACTCTAAATAAAAATCTGCAAAAGCAACAGAGACCTCTAAAGCAGACATCCAAGCAACCTCCACCCCCCAAACACAAACCATGAAACACATACTTCACAAAACCAGTGTGCCACGCAATCACAGCCGTTAACTCAAAATATCATACCCAACATACTAGTAATAGGTGACTCTATAGTCAGGCACACTGATGTCCCACTCACTAGGCTGAATAAGGCGAAGGTTACTGTTAGCTGCTTGTTGGGTGCCAGGATTCGCGACATAACACAAGCACTCAGGTCACTCCAGAACAAGTACAAATACAACTCTGTCATTGTCCATGTTGGTGTGAATGACCTGAGCCGTACCTCCCTGGACTACATAAAAAGAGACATGGAAGAGCTCTCTGATCACATAGCCCAGGTCGGTATGACCCTGACCCAGAGTAGCATCCTGCCCTCACCAAGAATGTTACCATGGTATAAAGAAAAAATTATCAATTTCAACAATTGTCTAAGTTTCTGTTGTCATTCAAAGGGGATCCAGTGTCTGTCCACCTGGGATGACATGCTTGACAAGCCATGCTGCTTCACTAGAGATGGCTTGCACCTGTCACTCTTAGGCTTTTGAATACTGGCCAAGGCTCTTGCCACCCACATAGTGCCTTTTTTAAGCAAGGCTCAAAAGACAAACCCACCACCGTAAATAGCACAAGTAACGAAAAGCTGTGGTTAATGCTACTTAATGCCAGAAGTCTAAACCTCAAAATGCATGCACTCGAGGCACTCCTCAGTATGGAGAAAATCAATTTATGTGCAGTAACAGAAACCTGGTTTAAGGCTCCAGAGAGCACCCCAGCACTACCAGGCTACACCTCATACCATATATTTTGGCCACAGAACCTGGACTGAAATACAAAAGGCGGGGGCATATCCATATTCATCAAGGATACCCACACCTCCAGGTAAGTGACACAGCACAATGCTTCAGAGATCATCCACGTGCAACTAACAATGGGCACAACTGCAATTCAAATTGTAGCTTGCTACAGATCACCCACCATGTCCCAGGACCCCCATTCCGTGTTTCTGGAAACACTGGGAAACATAAAGGTCCTACCAAACACCCTAATATTTGGTGATTTCAATTACCCAAACATTATCTAGGAGAACTACTCAAGTACTAACTCCCTTGCCCAACATTTCCTAGAATTTATGAACTCAAATGTCTTGGATCAACTGGTCAACACTCCCATCAGAGGTGACAACATATTGGATCTGGTCATCACCAACATGGGTGACTGGTGTTCCACACCGAAGGTCAACCTCTTGCTGGTTAGATCTGACCACAAACAATTCACTTTGGTTATCCACATTCCTCCCCCACCCCCGGTCAAAGAAACCACTGTGAAAAACTTTTCAAAAGCAAACTTCACGTTACTTAAGACCGAGGTGGAAGGTTTCAAAGCCCCAATGCTAATGGATAATGCTGTCCAAGCTGTAAAATCCTTTACTAATGCATTTTCTGGGCACCTACAAGAATGCATGGATCGTGCTATCCCAAGCAAAACCAAGACTCACTCCTCCAAGAAAAGGAAACCAGTCTGGTGGACCCCTGCCATAAACAAGCTATACAACAGAAGGAGGAAACTAGTACAGAAAAGAGTAAAATCCCAAGAAGGGAAGACATCCCTTATCAGTACCAGCAAAAAACTACAATCCCTCATAAAATCATCCAAGACAATCTTCGAAAGAAAAATTGCCAAGGACTCCAAACATAACCACAAGGTATTCTTTAACTATGTCAAGAATCTAAGTGACAAGGCTCAGATGTGCTCAGAGTTAGTGCAGAATGGCACAAAATACACTGAACCGACTGATATCGCCAACATCCTGGCAGACAGGTTCAGTGCAAACTTCACCACCTTCTCACCCCCAAAAGGGTCCATAACGATACCAGAAGAATGTAGAGCCCCTGAAATCACAGACACTCAGGTTAAAACAGCCCTCTCCAAAGCCAAATACATAGCATCAATGGGATCAGACGGTGTCCCAGGCTGCATCCTACATGAGCTCAAAAACAAACTAACTCCTCACCTAAACACACTGTTCAAACTCAGCCTCTCCACAGGCTACATACCTATAGAGTGATGCACAGCAACGGTTATTCTGCTCCACAAAGGTGGAGCCACAACAGACCCCAGGAACTATCTCCCTATAAGCCTGACTAGCTTGGTCTGCAAGGCTATGGAGCGCATCGTCATAGAACTCATTAACAGAGACATTGGGGACCTCCAAACTGGACCCTACCCAGTTCGGCTTTGTTAAAGGCAGATCATGCCTCCAAAACCTAATGGACTTCTTTGAGACAGTTACCAAGGCTATAGATGAGAGAAAGGTGGTACACACAGCCTACCTAGACCTCGCAAAGGCCTTCAACACCATTCCCCATTCTGGTATTATAGACAAGCTCACCAGCTTGAACATAACCCCCAACATCACAAGATGGGTTGTCAACTGGCTCATGGACAGAACTCACATGATGAGAGTTGCGGGAGCTAGGTCAGACTCTAAACCGGTTACAAGTGGCATTCCCCAGGGCTCAGTCATAGGACCCCTCCTGTTCGGCATATACTTCTCAGAGGTACAGGCAAGCACAGGAGGACTATGGCTGACCAAGTTTGAAGATGACTGCAAACTAGGGGCTTTTATTGACTCTCTGGCTGACACAGACATCCTCCAAAAGGGTTTCACTGAGATGGATACCTGGTGTCAAAATCATGGCCTCAAGCTAAATTCCAAAAAGTGCATAGTCATGCCCTTTGGAAAAAAGAAAGTACTCACAAGCTACCACACAGATGGTCACCCCCTAATACGGAAAATGTAATTAGGGATCTGGGGACCCAAGTAGATAGCAATCTCTCCTTTGATAATCACATTGCCAAAGTAGTTAGAATATCCTTCTATGTGGCCCACCTATCACAAAATGGTTCACATCCAGAGCAAAAGAGGTCATTGTGCCCCTCTACTCATCACTCATCACTCATCAGACCAATCATAGAGTACAACACCCCATTTGGGATGTACCTTACAAAATACCTGCAACAGCTGGAAAGACCACAGAAGTACCTCACCAAGAGATCACTGGCCTCAAACAGATGTCCTATGCAGCTCGTCTGAAGAAACTCCAGCTGTACTTGGTTGCATACCACCTACTCAGAGGTGATCTCTGCCTGACATACAAGGCCATGTCCAACCCAGAATTGATGGACATGCTCCACCTAAAGAAAACCTTATCCCCTCAAGTCACATGCTCTAGGGATCTAAATCTCACCACAACAATAAATAGGATGTGCTGGAGGGATAGATTCTTGTTCCAGAGACTTCCCATACTTTGGAACAAGATTCCAATCTACATTAGGCAGAGCTCCTCACTAACACTCTTCAAGAGAAACCTTGACGAGTGGATGGGAAACAGAAAGTTTACCCCGGGGATCACTTCAGTGGCTCTGCTGGAAAGAGGCACAGGTAAATAATCTAAAGGGGTGGTGAAAGCCAATACATTCTGGCTAGGCTTATAAGTGCCTTTGGGCATAGTACCTACCTATGAACCTGTGAACCTATATTATGTGAATATGTAGACAAACAATGACTGCATGTCGAAATAAATGCATTGAACAATCATTCCCTTCTAAAGGATATCATGGTACATTCAAAAAATAAACCATCCTGGTGGGCTACTGATATTTAAAACATGTATTGCAGAAGGGGGAAGTGCCTTAAACTTCCTTGCATTGCTAGAATGCCAGTGCATCGAAATAATATTCTACCGTCACCCAGAATGATGCGTCAATGCAAACAGAAAATGATTGGCTTTAACAATTGGCTTAGTTTCTGGTGTCACTCCAAGGGGATCCAGTACCTGACAGCCTGGGAAGACATGATCAACAGACCATGATACTTTGCCGGAGATTGCCTGCATCTGTTCCCTTGGGCTTCAGGCTTCTGGCAAAGAGCCTTTCCTTCCCATAGTGCCTTTTTTAGGCAATGCTATGAGGTCAAAACTACCAATATGAAAATTTCATTAAAATGCAAATTAAAGGTCATGCTGCTAAACGCTAGAGCCCAAACATGAAACTTCACTCATTGCAAGCATTCTTAACCCTGGAAGATGCTGACATTTGTGCAGTCACAGAAACCTGGTTCAAAGCTGCTGACAGCACCCCAGCCATACCAGGTTACACATCCTATCATACATTCAGACCCAAAACAGTGGGCAGCAAAGCAAAATGAGGGGGAGTTTCAATATATATTAGAGACATATACACCTCCGGGCTAGTCAAACAGTATGATGCACAGGAGACACTCCAGGTGCAGTTAACCATTGACAAGACCCCTATTCAAATCATAGTTAGTTACAGGCCCCAACTTTGACTCAAGATGCCCATTCCACCTATCCAGATGTCTTCAGATCTATCAGTATTCAACCCTTTACCCTGATTCTGGGCAACTTTAACTATCCAACCATAGAGTGGAAGAGCTACTCATGCCAAAATACAAATTCCCAGAGATTCCTTGATTTTGTCAATGCAAATGCCTTGGATGCTGGTCGACATCCCCACAAGAGGTGATAATAACTTGGACTTGGTATTAATTAACATGAATAACCACTGCAGTATCCCTACAGTGTCATCCTCCCTGGTAAAATCCGACTACAAAGTGGTCACTTTCGAAGTCACCATCTCCCTCAAACCCCCCCCCCCACCCACCAGCTAGGGTCAAGCAAAAAATTTCTCCAAAGCTGATTACAACCTCCTGAGGGAAGGTATAAGCAACTTCACAGCCCCCTCCATAGGAACTCGCACAAATGTCCAAATGTCCAAACCTACACCAAAGTACTATTATGAGCATTTATATAGCTGCACAGAATTAGGAATGCCTGACAGGACAAAATTATCCTCCTCAAGGAAGAGTAAATCTGTCTTGTGGACACCTGTAATAAATAAACTCTATAATAAAATGAAACAATTGCTGTCCAGGATTAAGAAGGAGCAGGTGCCTAATTGGACGCAATATCTCTTTAGCCTGAACAAGCAAATAAGAGCACTAGTGAAATCCTCCAAAGCAAACTTAGAGTCCAAACTGGCCACACCTACTAAAGATAATCATAAGGCCTTCTTCACATATGTTCACAGTCTCAAAGGAAGCACTTACACCTGCTCAGAACTGGTAGTCAAGGACACCACATACACAAACATTGTAAATATAGCCAACCTGCTGGCAGACAGGTTCAGTGAAAACTTCATCCCTCTGTCCCCCCATCAGTAAATCAGGACATCACCAGCACCTGTCCCCTTCCCCTTATCTCTAGGGAGAAAGTCATCATTGCCCTTTCAAAGGCAAAAAAAATACAGCCTCCATGGGACCCGATATCATCCCATGTTGCATACTACATGAACTCAGGAAGGAACTTGCAGCACCATTAGGCACCCTATTCTTCCAAAGCCTGAATACTGGGTTCATCCCAGCTGAGTAGAGGACAGCCACTGTCATCCCTTTGCACAAAGGTGTAGCATCCACCAATCCAGGAAATTGTAGACCCATCAGCCTAACTAGCCTGATCTGCAAGGCCATGAAACAGATTATCATGGACCTCATTAACAAGGACATTGGCAACCTCCAAACATTCAATCCCACAAAGTTTGTTTTTATCAAGAGGAGGTCATGACTGTTAAACTTGGTCGGATTCTTTGAGACAGCCACCAAAACCATGGACAAGGGGAAGATGTTGCACACTGCCCACCTTGACCTGGCCAAAGCCTTCAATACTATTCCCCACTTGACTATAATAGATAAACTCTCTCAACTAGGCATCAATCCATATGTTACTAGACAGGTAGCAAACTGGCTCAGTGACAGAACCCATCTAGTCAAAATAGGGGAACCACTTCAAGCAGTAGACCCATAATGAGTGACATACCCCAGGGATTGGTCTTGGAGCCTCTATTGTTTGGGATATACTTTTCTGAGGTGCAGACCAAAACCAGTGGGCTATGGCTGACCAAGTTTTCAGATGACTGCAAGCTAGGTTCTGTCATCAATTCCCCTAGTGATGTGGACATCCTCCAAGAGGGTCTCCCCCAAACAAATGACTGGTGCCAGAAACATAGCCTCAAATTGAATGCCAAAAAATGCATAATCATCCCCTTTGGGGAGAGTGATATCCCCACAAATTATCACATTGGTATCAAGATCCTAAGCATGCAATCAGTTGTGAGGGGACTTTGGCACCCAGGTTGTTAGCAACCTGACTTTTGACCACCATATTGCCTCTGTTGTACGGAAGACTTTCTACATGGCCCACATCATTAGGAAGGCTATCTCACCTAGGGACAAGGAGGTCATAACATCCCTGTATTCTTCCCTTATAAGACCCATTATTGAGTAAAACACCCCTTTCAACATGCACCTCACAAAGCACATGCAGCAGCTGGAGAGACCACAGAGGTTCCTCACCAAGAGAATCCAGGACCTCAAACATCTACCCTACACAGATAGGCTAAAAGCCCTGTCCCTCTACTCAGTCTTATACAGGCCTCTCAGAGGTGACCTCTGTCTGGCATACAAAGCAATCTCATATCCACAAGTCAAGCTCCACCTGAGTACCCCACATGCAGGACCTCAACCTGGACTGTGACATCAATAGGACTTGTTGACGGCACAGATTTGTGTCCCCGGGACTCACCTTCAGTGGAATAGACTCCCTCTCTACATCAACCAGAGTACCTCATTATCCCTTTTTAAGTGCAACCTGGATAACTGGATGGGGAACAGAAAATACACCCCTGGGATTCCACCTGTGTCCCAGCTGGACAAGGGCATTGGGTGCTGACATGTCAGAACATGGGCTAAATTCTTGGCTAGGCTTGTAAGGGCCTCAGGGCCAATAGTCTAGTAACTTCCTATGATCCTATGATCCTTTGATCATAAAAAAGCCTTACTAGGAAACTGAAAACAATTGCAAAGACTAGTAAAGCATCACATGAATTAAGACTAGCAACAGAAGCAAATGTTAATTACATGCCATTCTTCAGTAAAGTCAGAAAAAAAATAAGTTTGCAGTAAATTTCTTCCATGAAACTACCATTCCCACTGAAGCATTTCCTGAGTCCCCCCATTATCACTAATGTACTCTCAAACACCAGTAACACTTGCTCCATAGGCCTAGGCAGCATGTCGAGATGTCTACTAATTAAACCGTGTTAAACATGACTTGATGATCCCCTCCTCAAATTGTTTATCCTAAGCCTTGCTACAAGTTATATCCATGAATCTTAGTGTTCTTCTGTAGAAATGCCCATCCATAATGGCAGATCTACCATAGACCCAGGGAGTTATAGAACCCTCAGCCTTACAAGTCTCTTCTGTAAACTATAGAGCACATCATCACTGACCTCATAAAACATGGCGTCAAAAACCTAATTAAGATGGACCCACTACAATTTGACTTTGCAGTTTCTGCTTACTGAATCTGGGTCTTTGAGAAGGCTACCCAGGAAGTCACTAGTGGTCAAACCATCCATACTGTCTACCTTGATCTGGTCAAGGCATTTGATAGCATACCTCATGATGGAAGTTTTGTAAGCTGATTACTTTAAACATAAATCCCTACTTGGTAAGATGGAAATCCAACTGGCATAAGGACTGAAAGCACATGGTCATAAGTGGGTGACACCTCCTCAGACAGAGTGAAGCTGACAAGTGGTGTCCCCCAGGGAATTTGCTGGGCCACCTTCTGTTTGACATTTATTTTTCAGACCTCCACACTAGGAATGGTGATCTCCGGTGAAGAAAGTTTGCTTATGACTGAAAGTTGGAATACATATACCCTCCAAAATGAATGAACTAAAGTCAATTTTTGTTGCATAGCAAAAGGGCTCAAACTAACCAGCATGAAATGTAGCGTCATCCCTTCAGGAAGCAGAAAACACTGCATCTTACCATACTGAGAACACCCCTTTATTATATGACTCAGGGTTCAGGGATCTGGACACACCTCTTTATTATATGAATTGGGGGTCAGGGATCTGGACACACCCCTTTATTATATGAATTGGGGGTCAGGGATCTGGGCACACCCCTTTATTATATGAATTGGGGTCAGGGATCTGGACACACCCCTTTATTATATGAATTGGGGGTCAGCGATCTGGACACACCCCTTTATTATATGAATTGGGGGTCAGAGATCTGGACACACCCCTTTATTATATGAATTGGGGTCAGGGTTCTGGACACACCCCTTTATTACATGAATCAGGGGTCAGAGATCTAGACACACCCCTTTATTATATGAATTGGGGGTCAGGGATCTGGACACACCCCTTTATTATATGAATTGGGGGTCAGGGATCTGGACACACCCCTTTATTATATGAATTGGGGGTCAGGGATCTGGACACATCCCTTTATTATATGAATTGGGGGTCAGGGATAAGGACACATCCCTTTACTATATGAATTGGGTGTCAGGGATCTGGACACACCCCTTTATTATATGAATTGGGGGTCAGTGATCTGGACACACCCCTTTATTATATGAATTGGGGGTCAGGGATCTGGACACACCCCTTTATTATATGAATTGGGGGTCAGGGATCTGACCATACCCCTTTACTATATGAATCAGGGAGTCAGGGATCTAGACATACCCCTTTAATATATGAATCAGGGGGTCAGAAATCTGGACACAACCCTTTACTATATGTATCAAGGGTCAGGATATGGACATACCCCTTTACTATATGAATCAGGGGTCAGGAATCAGGACATACCCCTTTATTATGTGAATCAGGAGTCAGGGATTGGGAAATTACCCCTTTACTATATGAATCAGGGGTCAGGGATCTGGACATATTTCGGCATTCTCCAAGTGTAGTACCTCGCGGGTGGTTCTGCGCAGGTTAGGGCGTGTCCACAGTGACTGGCAGGTCATCGTACATCTGATTGACATGTTACAAAAACACCTGTTATTCAGTTGTCCAACATCCGAAAACACCTTTTATTGGGCTGTCATTATTCAGTAAATGTTACAAAAACAAAAAGCATCCTGCGAGGTACTACACTGTTAGATTACCTCTCCTTCTGATTACTTGTCCCCTAACCGGGAAAAGCCGAAAGACACAACAACTATGTTGAACCGTATTTCATGAAACAAATTGTGCATCTTGCTTTTTAGCACACTTGCAGTTTCCCCGACTAGCTCTTAATATCAGTTCATAACCTTTAATGCAGTTACGCGTAATGAATACTGTGGATAATGAATTTTAGGCTGAATAGCGTGTTTGTTAATGCTGAATGCGTACCAGCCGGGTACTGTCAGCACACACTTTATACCTGTTTAGGGTTGCCACCTTTTCAAATGGTCATCTGCCATTTTTACAATTTTTTTGTCAGGACACTACTGCCCAAAGAGGGACTGTCCCTCGCAATGTGGGACAGGTGGTAACCATATACCTGTTAAACTGGTCCCTTTTATTTAATAAATGCTGTATGTAAGTAGCGTTTTACTAATATGGCTACATACACATGGAATATGTTGTACTGAACACAATTAGAACCGTGATAGGCACATAGATATCTAATTTGGTTCCTGACTCCACACAGTACTTGCCAGGGTTGCCTAGTGCCTCAGATACCTGCTTTTTACACTATCTGACCTTGTTTATTGACGCTGTTTATGTTTTCATTTTTACATAACAAACACTAACCTTGTCTCCTCTCATATCGCCTAGCAACCCGCAGATTTCTACATTAAGTCAAAACTACTTTTGTTTTGAAAGCGTTAACATAAGAGTTAGTTGGGAATGACAGCTTTTGCATCACGAAAATGACAACCGAGTTAATACTCACAGGCCGTTCTTCTCAGCACCCGCAATGTACCCAGTGATTATGTTATAAGCTTGACTAATGTGTTTTCGCTGATTTGCTTATATGAAATGTTTATAATGAATACACTACATTTGCAATGTTATTCCTTAATAAGCGCTACGGTGTAATACTGTAAAAAGGGTAAGATCCAATAAAAAAGTGTTTCCATTGATTTGATTATATGAAATGTAATGAATACACTATGTTATTGATTGACAGTTAGCGATACGGTGTAATACTGTAAAAAGGGTAAGATTCAATAAAAAAAAAGTGTTCTGTCCATTTCCAAGTTACCGCTACGGTGCAATGAATTTCATGTGTAATACTGTACATAGTACTACTGTAAAAATGCTACAATTACTCATTGTAAAGCAGGAACAAATAAATATTCATGCGCGCTGGGCCAGGAGGTGTGTTTGGGGCGGGTTTTGCTACTGCGCATCCTGCGAGGTACTTCACTTGGAGATTACCCATATTTCTTTACTATATAAATCACTCCTGTTTGTCTGTGCTGTTGTATGTCTGCCCATCTGCCCTGCATAATAACTTACTCTCTTTCCCACCCATCTTTGCTTTCATAAAAAATGTTCACATAATCCGCTATGCTGTCAGAGCTTCTGAAACCTGTACTGTTGTCTTTTCTAATGTACAATGCACATATGGTGCACACAGCACTGTACAAGCTGTGATACACAGAGGTACTGCATGCTATACATGCTACACCAGCTTACAGTAGGCATGCATGCATGCCCATGTTTGCAGGCTCAGTGACATGCCATCTGTGAGGGTGGCACAAAATAACTTGACACAGACTATTTGTAACTTATCAAAGAGTCTTCAATCATGAGCACTCCTGCAAGTATGGTAGTGCAAGGCTCAACCCAGTAAGCATCCAGAAAACACAGCCAGCACTTGGAGAGTTAGAAAATCCAGCATTTAATTCATAAAATAATAGCAAGACAAACCGGTTTTGACATAAGACGGAAAGCCTTCATCAGTGTGAATAAAGCTTCCACCAAATCCTTGTTAAATAAGCTCCATACCAACAAACAGTGATTCTAATTGGCTGATCATAACTGACCATTAAGTCCAGGTGGGAATAATCCCCCCAGTCTAGCTATCCATTTTTTCTCTTTATTATCTAAAATTGTATGCCAGCCAATAACATTATTTCTTTTGCCCTTAATAACATCAATAATATTAAACCTGAACCTGGCAGATGGGTGTAACAAAACATGCTTATATAAGGCATTACTGGTCCTTTGATGTTTAATATCACTGAAGTGTTGACTAACCCAAAACTTAAAAGGCTTAGATATTTGGCCCACATAAAAAGCACCACCTGAGCAGGTGGCAAGATACACCACCCAATCCGAGGAGCAATTAGCAATAAAACAAATATCATATACCCTGGCTGTATTGCGAGTACTGAAGCTGCTGATTCGATTAATCCTGCTGCAATGCACACAATGACCGCATGGATGACATTCAATAGCAGCCTCCCCTGCTAGTGTTACTTGTGTCAGCTCCCTGTCTCTGGTCAATCGATGCTTATAATGATTCAGATATGCCCCCACTGTTTTCCCTCTCCTAAAACCAAAATGGCACCTGTCCTTGACTAAGTGCCCAAGTTTATGATCTGCCTGCATTATGTTCCAGTTACGATAAATGACCTGACAGAACATGTCCATATTCCTGCCATATGTAGTAGTAAACCTAAGCTGAGTTGAAGTATTTCTTGATTTGTCCTTGTATTTCATTAATTCAGACCTATCCTTCCCCGATACCTCATGGCAAGCCATAGTAATAATCCCAGGCTTGTAGCCCCTACATTTAAACCATATCCCTCCTGGAATTCTCATATTGTGTAGCATCAGAACAAATCCGTTTGAGCCTAATGAATTGTGATTTAGGAATGTTGCGTGTAACATGTGGCGGATGAAAGCTGGTAGCATGTAATATAGAATTATATTTGGGGAATTTATGGAAGACCTGAGTATCAAGGGTCCCATCCAAATTCTTGATGACCAGAACATCTAAAAAGGTGACCAATTTCTGGTCATAATGACATGTAAATTGTAAACTCCATTTATTATCATTCATATACTGAATGAACTCATTAAGGTATTCCAAGTCACCCTTCCAAATCAGCCAGCAGTCATCCAAATAGCGACACCAGATGTCAATCTCGGGTATGTATATGTTGTGAAGGGGATCACAAATTAATTGTTGCTCCAAATAAGCCATGAATAAATCTGCATATATGGGGGCAAAAGATGCCCCCATGGCTGTACCCCGAGTTTGCCAGAAACATTCCTACTGATAATAAAAGATGTTCATAGTTAGAACTCTTTCAGTAAGCCCAATAAGAAAAGTATTAAACCCAGGTGGGTATAGCTCAGAGATCTGTAACCAGTATTCAACAGCCATGAGGCCAGCTCAGTGTGGAATATTAGTATATAGGGCTGTGACATCCAGTGTGCATAAATACCATTCTGGTTCTGTTTGGGCATCAGATAGAATCTGTAAGAATTCTGGTGTGTCTTGTATTCTTGCTTGAACATATTTCAACAAGGGTCGCAGATACTTCATAAGAAAAACTGACAAGGGCTCAGTGAGGGAACCCCTCCCCAAAATAATGGGTCTGCCTGATGGATCCATTAAAGATTTATGGATCTTTGGTAAGAAATAAAGATATTGTCTGCTGGGGTCTGTCACCATTAAATGTTCGGAAGTGGCTTTGGAAATAATACCCACCTCGACCGCCAAGTTAATAAAAGTATCAATTTGTTTCTTGAAGGAAGAACTGGGGTTGAGAGGCATGACCATATAGTATCATCAGTCTCCAAGTTGTCTATGGGCTTCAGTATTATATTGGCCCGAGTCCATTACCACCACCACCCTGCCCTTGTCAGCAGGCAACACCACAATGTCAGCATGATTCATGAGCTCCTGCAAAGCTACCCATTCATGACTGGAAAGATCATGCATTTTAGGAATACCCTTACCATACTGTTCATGTAGATCTTGGAGGACCTTGTGAACAAACAATTGTACTGTGGGGTGCATAGGTGACATAAAATTAGACTTCCTGAACTGAAACAAATCCTCATTAGCATTGTTCAAACCATCTTAAAAAAAATCTTTAAATTCAACAAACGTGCAAAAGAATAAACATCATTTACAAAATCCTCCTCATGTACAGTGAAGGCCGAGACAAGATTCAAGCCTTTATTCAATAACACATACTGGTTGGCTGTTAAAACATGTGAAGATATATTGAGTACATTCTGATCTGTCACTTGTTGCTCATCATGCGTAATAAGGTATCCATATTTGGAATATGTGTTGTGTTTTTTATGTTTGCGCCCTGCCCGGCATCTTCTGACTCTAAAGGGGCATCACTATTAGTGCATTTAGGTGTAGGTGAAAGCTGCATCTGCGCTGCCTCAGAGTCCATGAAGGAAGAGGACTCATCCCCAGATGTACCCCCAAAAGAAGAGGTGGATTTCTGTAAAATGGATTTGGGACGTTTCCTTTTACCAAATTTGAGCACTGGATCGGCAAATTTAACATTTTTGTATGGGCCAAAAGACCTCCCCCTCTCGTAATCTATTTGACCCCTATTAAATTTGAGAAGTTTCTTCTCCTTCAACTGCCTTTCTATAGATAGTAAATCCTGACCAAGTTGCTGAAGGCATGAATGTTAAGTGGCTTGCCCCTCAAATTGTTTGGTTTGTTCACTGAGTAGCGTAACCTCATTCAACCCCTGATCAATACATCAATCATAGTAGGAAGCTAATGCCTCCACAAACCCCATAGAGGCTTGCTGCTGTACCCTGGCCCATTGCTCCTCCAACTCCTGATCGATTAGATGAACTAAAGGTTGTGTCTGCACTCTGAGTCCCCTGTGGCTAATATTTTTGGCCATATAGGCCTTACAAAGTCTCAAGTGTCAAACATTAGACCGTAAGACCTTCATACTCTTAGACAGTTTGAGGAATATATCATTACAATCAGGTGTGTATATACCCTGGTCAGATGTTGTTGAAATACTATTCTGATTGTCAAGCCCAAAAATGCTTTGATCATTACGATCTGAGGATAAACCATGTAGAAGCTGGTTCAAATCCATATTCATAAACTAATAATAAATATAGATATGAGACAAACTGAAATGTCAGCTAAAAACCATATAGTATGATAGGCTGAGTAAATGCATATCCCATAAAACAGAAAATATGTATAGAAAATAACAAATGTAACACCCCCTAAATTGGACACAAAATGACTGTTACTATCTTAATAATAAGAGTAATGACCTATGAGGCCCCAAAAAAATCATATGAGAAAATACTCACATTGTTAATCAATAAATGATCCTGCTCCACCTATCCATGACCCACATGGATTATAAATGAAACCAAAAAGTGGAGGCAAATACAGCCTAAATAACACAATAATAGCCACTGAAATACTGAAAAATATCCTGTGCACAACACAAAAAGCCACAAAATATGACATCAGTCTCGCTGTGCGTCCTGATTATATCATATCAAGATGAAAAACCATTATATGTCAGGAACCCAATGGCAACCTATACCGATACATATGTGCACCCATCAAAAGTATAGAAGGGCTATGTGTCCCAATGGTCTGTAAAAAAATGTAAGCACCATAAAAAATAAATAGACAATAACTGGATCCAAAACCAATAACAGTAAGACATTAATATTGTGTCCGAGTAGAGAAGTGGGATAAATCAGTCAAACAGCTTACCAGACTCATGTAATAATTAAACATGTCACGTGTGTCATACATAAATGATTACAAAGGCAATGTATATACCTGATCGACACAATAAACGAGCTGTTCAGCCTCAAAAGGTGCTGAAACATGGCCCCAAGGTTAACAGACCAACCATAATGCCCATATGTCAGCATTAGAAATATACTAATTAAATCTAAAATAATGATAGAGCCTAATGTACATTGTTCCAAGTCAATTACACTGTGGTCAGTATGCCCTTCACAATATTTGACAAAAGGTGCAGATTTTTTTGCTGTTTAGTTTTTTAATTCATCTGTGTGTCATCATTTTGTGGAATATGAATCAGGAGAAGAATATATAGTATTGCTAAAGTCATACTTTTAGTGACTGCCTCATGAATCTAGGCACTTGAACAAATCCCAGCTATGTGGTGCAACAGTGGAATGTCCTGACTATGACTCAGATGACCTGAGATTATTTAATAGCTTAGGAAGCTAGAAGAGCCAAAGGGAAGTGGGGAAGATTCAAGAGAGTAGCAACTACATGCTAGCCTGGGAGGAAGGGCTGTGGTGGTTCCTCTCCCTGTAGTGACGTGGTGTACTAGGGAAGTTGTATAGGCCCTTCTATTGAGAACAGATCCCAGCTGGGGGGAGAGGTGAGTTTGTCCATGCTGTTGCCCTTATAGATTCATGTCAAGGATCAGACACACAAGGGGAAGAGGTAGTTCCTCCACAGTGAGAAGGAGCCTATGTCAATGTGAAGGAATGGGGGTTAGGGCACATTAAAAATCAGTTACCTAAAGGCTACCAGGATGATGGCTTCATAACTGACTCTTGCTTCACAGGGAATGAATAGGCTTAGAATAGCTTTCAGCATTGTGAGGAATGAAAGGGTCAAGAGTTCACAAAGAACTACTGGACAGCATGCAGCAAGGGAAAAAAATAGTTACATGAACATCCCCTTCATTTTTCAAGGACTCCATTATACTGCATGTTTGTATATATCCCTGCTGTAGCACTCTTCAGCTGGTATATGAGGCTCATAAAATGTGGTTTTCTTCAATGGCTGCAGCATCAACCCATGTATGGTGCAGTTACTGCTGTCATGTGTTCTTCTTTTTGAAGTTGTGTTTTCTGTGCCCTACTTACAAGTCAGAGTCTGAGGGATATCACTGTTGTTTTCTGCAATATGCATTTTGTTCTCCACTATTCTTTACCCAGATTGTGATCCATGTGTTTCCCCTGTTCCCAATGTATAGATGTTATGGTATTTTGGTACAGTGCACAATTCAACAGTCTTCTTCTCACATGCAGATCTCCTTCTACATTCTACACAACTGTCTTCTACCATGCTGCCCAGTGGTATTTATGTGTGGACCCTACCTTCACAAGTTTTGTATTCCATATCTATCACACAGAACTATCTAACAAGATGTTTATGTGGCATTTTTCCCTGGCTAAATGTCCAGATTTGTTTCTGGGGAGGTGTAGACATATACTTGTGATTCTACAATTAATATTACAAAGTTTCTGAAGATTTTGGAAATGCTAATCCTTTTGCTTTGTGCATGCAATATCTCTGTGTCTCAGTGGTGCTATGATTGCCATGAGGATGTGGACTATTGCAACAAGCAACACTGGCAGCTATACCATAACAGGTAGTGCCTACATGGCTCAACAACTTTCTTGGAGGATTTTAAGGACTATTGCTTGTATTCTGATATGCTGCAAAAGGCAATAAATCCCACACTTATGAAACTGATGGCATGGAAACTTTCACAGATTCTCCTGTACACAATGGAATGCTCTCATGGCAGCATCCATAAGGCAATGAACACTTTTGCATCCAGTGGAAAAATTTACCCATACAGATTCTTGCAGGTGCTGTTGCACATTATGTACACCATCACTGTCTGCACTGTAGCTCTCAATAAACTTTTGGTCTGCCAGACCATTTAGACACTAACACTCCGCATGCAATTCACTCATGTTGGACATGCTTTAATGGCTACACAGAGGCAGCTACTGTTCCTGCTGATGTAAGTTCTGTAATAAAAGCATTACCTATAAACTTAGCAAACCGAATGTAAATCCCTTTGCTGTAAGATGGGTTGCCTACTGGCTCACAAATCAGACACACACTATCAAAGTGAGTGACTCCACATCAACCAGCAGACCTGTTACCAGCAGGGTGCCACAGGGGTCAGTGCTGGGCCCCCTACTGTTTGATATATACTTCTCAGAAGTTCAGGTCAAAACTAAGGGGTCATGGCTGACCTAGCTTGCAGACAACTGAAAACTGGGTGGAATTATTGACTCCCCATGTCATGTCAGTATAGTCCAAGAGGGTCTTATGCAGACCAATGACTGGTGTCTTAGTCACGGTCTCAAACTGAGTGCAAAGAAATGCATCATCATTCCCTTCAGCATAAACAATGTCTCTTTACATCAAATCAACAACAATACCCTAAGCACCCACAAAGTGGTAAGGGACCTGAGATCACAAGTTGACTGTGACTTTAACTTCGACCACCATGTGTCTACTGTAATAAGGAATGCTTTCTATGTAGCACACTTGATTAGTAAAGACATCACCTCAACAGCAAAAAAGGTTATAATCCCTCTACACTCGGCACTAATCCAGCCCATAATTGAGTATAATGTCCCATTCAGCATGTACCGTACAAAGCACCTGCAGCAATTGGAGAGACCTCAGAGTTTTCTAACAAAAGACCAAGGGACTCCAGCAGATGCCTTACACGGACTGAATAAAGTCGCTGCCACTATACTCTGTATTGTATAGACTTCTTAGGGAAGACTTAGACTTATACCTGGCTTACAGAGCAATCTCAGACCCAAACCTAATAAACTTGCTGCATATTGATAAATCAAACAGGATTAGTGCTACCCTTTCCAGGGACCAAAATATGACCTGTGACTTTAAGAGGACATGCTGGAGGGACAGATTTATCTGCTGTGTCTTTGGAATAGGCTCCCTATTCAAGTGAAACAGATCACCTCTGACATTGTTCAAGAGGAACCTGGACGAGTGGATGGGGCACCATAAATTCTTACTGGGGATAATGCCTACAACCTTCCTGGACATGGCCAGCCATTACTAAATGCAATCTTGAGTATTAACTAATATTTCTATAGGATTACATTGGGGTGAAATTACTAGGCTTGAAATAACCTCTGGGTCAATAACCTAGTAATCTCCTATGATCCTATGATCAGCACAAAAGAGTTTCCTTACCTTACTGCAGGCATTTGCAGCATTCCCTTTCACCTTACTGCAGGCATTTGCAGCATTCCCTTTTATCCTTCTAATTTTGTGATACTATTCATCCATTGCTGTCATGTGCCTAAGAAGATATTAAGTCTATTTGATGAATACATTTTGCTGAATGCCCAGTTTATTAAACACAGTCAGGTTCTGCTGCGGTCTCTATTTTCCTATAAAACCTGTTAGGATTATAACAAACCAGTCCAAAGCATCTGGTCAAGTTACTAGTTAGTACAACCTTAACAAACAAACTAGTTCACTGAAACTCACTTCTGAAAACTTAGGGAATGAGTGGCAATGGACCTCAACAGTCTATGACCTATGTTAGTACTTCCTAGATTCCCTGGAGCATGTTTCAATGGAATTTTTTTGTAGATCTGAAGCTTAATGACAGTAGAATTTGACCAGAGAATATTCTATGTAACATCATTGCAAAGCATGTCATTGATTTTGCCTCCAAGGTGCAGAATGACTTCATGACTGCATAATTTAAAGGATGGCATTGAAATACAACCTCGCTATCTATATGGATTGCCCCACCAGAGAAAAACATATTTGTCAGGTACCCAGTATTTGCAATAGTAATGTTTAGGAAAGTGATTAATTAAGCTTGCCTTGGTAAATTATTCTAGGATGAACTATGCCACAATAATTTTACAAATTGCACCCATCTATACCTGTGTAATGCTTTGTATTTTCCTATGCTTCCTTTTCTTTCCCATGGTGCATTTTGGCATTAGCCCCATTGGTGTTGGACAATCTATTCTTATGGAATGCACATCTGAGTGTGATCTTTGGATTTAGTAGATAGGTTATGTAGGTTAGCCTTGTATATGACTGTGTTTTATGATTATCTATATTCTTTAGTTTAGATTTTGCAAAGTAATTATATAGTTCATTTAGCCCTAAACTAAGTCACCCCTCCAAAGTGGGGAGGAAATCTCACCTCAGATACATGGTTAAACATGTTAGCTACTAATCATACAAAGCATTTAAAGAGAAATGCAAAGACAAATACAAAGTTGGTAGTTGCTTATTTTAGTTTGATGAATCACATTAATCAGCTCTATCACATCTCATGGTTACTGTTGTAAAATATGTCATTTCAGCAAGAGAACATTCTTCAGAGAGACATTAGTGCATTGACTTCAAATTCATTTAATGAATAAATGGATTATAAGCCCTTATTATAATATGAGTCTGAGCTCACTGCCAGACTTATGTTACATCCATCTTAAATCATTTTGCAATGCTTGCTTTAAGAAAATTGTTTTTTTTTCTTTCTTTATTGATAGACCCTCCTATTCAATTACTGAATGAACAGCTTTCAGTTTCAGAATAATTTGTTAAGCATTTTTTTCAGGAATCTATGATGTGTCAACTAAGCTAATCTAAACAACAGCCAGTAATAAACAACTTAATTTAATCAACTAGCTTATGTCATACAGGATGAATATCAACTATTTAAATGTCAGAGATACATATGAATCTTATTAGCATTCCATTATGATACAAAATGTGCTGGTTAATTGTTTTGATTACTTTAATTGCACAGGTGCACTTTGTAATTCTTAATTAGTGGATATTTGTTCTAATGTATGCTTCCTATGAAACCTGTGAGGATTATAGCAATAAGAAATATTTTTACTTGAACATTATGGTTACCATAAAATAATTTATTATTTTGCAGGGCTTTAGTTAACATTACATAAACAAACATTGTTAAGCAGATGGACCCTATAAAGAAGGGTTTTGCTCAAGTACTGAGACATAACTGTGTTGTATTAGGGCAACTTAGTTATGTCACTTGCTGTATCTGGGTTCATCTGCCAGTTTGATTTTGAAGTGTATCATGAGCTTGCATCCTCATTAGGCTAAACCCCTCTTGTAAATTGTTGTCCACTGTTTGGGCTATAATTGAGATGAGAAAGGTCAAGAACCTATGACAAAGAGTACACAAAACCTTGTAACAATAGTTATTTACATTATGTAACAGCATGCAATGTGAGTAAACATAATATTTATTTACTTATTTGTTTAGTTAGTTATTTTAGTAGGTAGTCATTATACATGGTAAGTAGCTTGAGTAGTGACCCTTTTCAGTAACTACCAGAGCCTTTTGTTAAATTTCACAAACATGATAATCACAGCAGAAGATAATGCAAGGTAATGTCCATAGATTTCTTTCTAACAGCAGATATTACAAATTATTAACAAAGTATACTTTACTTGCCTAGTTTAAACAGATATTCTTATATGCATTTCTAACAGAGACATTCTCATATATGCTTCTAACAGAAAAGTGACCATTCTTAATATTCTCTCATACATTTCTTTCCAGCTGAGGTTAATATATCGAGGCACTGATTTTCATTTTTGTGTTTTATGGCAATTCCTTCTTCCCCCTTATCTCTGAGTAAATTACAACAATGTTAATGTTTAAATTCCTGTAAGAAGGTGCACAGATTACATCACCTGGATCCCTGTATAATCAGAAGTTAATTAACTAAAGCAAGTTACACAGGGAGGTACACATTCAGGCAAGTCTGTACAAAGACTATGATGCAGGCAGCAGGAAGAACAACATAGCCATGATGAAATTAGGATGTAAGTAATGTAATAAAACAGCACAAAGGCAGAGTAGTGCGAGCCTTAAAACACATTAGCCTTTAAGCCTAGGAAGTTATGTGTCATTCAAATTACTTCATGTATGGCAAGAGAGAAAATGAATGATTTGTGAAAAAGTACAGGTACAACTGATGCAATAATCCTTTAATGCAATACTCCAAATTTTGATTATTAAGTGAATTGCAAATGCACAGGAAAACAATGTTTTCTACTAAGTAACATTGGACTATATTGATCCTAGCTGTATCTTTAAACTTTCAATTCTCTGCCGTCTTCTATGGAAGGTACATTTATGCCAACTGGCTTTGATTTTCAGCGTAAATACCTATCATACTTTTTTGCTGGCATTTTTGTTATACTATTTATATGCTGAATGCAGTGTGTCTTGTTTATCTCTGTTTAGTTATTACGTAGCATTCCTCAGAAAACAAACAAAAAAAAAACAAATATACACTCTATGCCATTTATGATTTTCTCATATAATTGCATGGGCTTATTTTCTGTCTAAGCAGTAATGATTGCAGCTTATTTTTGTAACTGGTTGCCATTTTTCTTTATTTTATTGATCTCACATATTGTATATTTATAAAGTGAGACCAACAATAACACTGTATACAGCATACTGTATACTATTATGCCTTACAAAATTTGTCTAATACACTCACCCAATAATCACAAACAAAGTAATGCAAGTAAAATGGAGTTATGATGTATATTAGTTAAGCATAAATGTGTAACTGTGCAGAAAAACAAATAAGAGGTTACTTATTAAAATATGGCTATTTGAAAAGTCAAAAAAGTGAACTGTGATACTAGTAGTCAATGGCGTGAGAGCAGTTAAAGATTTTAATTAACTATATTGACAGTATATAATGCATACTATGCAAAATATAAGCCTTTGAAAAGGGAAATCCTTCAATATTTAGATGGCTAAGGACCCCTTCTCTTCCCTAAGTTTAAATAATCATATACACAAAGTACGAGCAGTCACAGCAACCCTAAATGTACATGATTTAATAATGCCCAAGGCAGACCTAAGGTTTTATGCTATAACAAATGCACTTCAATAGGACATCTGCAAAATGCTTGGTTTTCAGAAAAAAAGAAAAAAATATATTGAAGAGCAATTTGTCATCTTATTTCATTGAATTTGTTTTGAATGAGTGTTATACTATTATTTTATTGTGTTTTAGTCCAACATAATCTAAAAGTGGAGTAAGGAAGCTTGTCCCTTTCCCCATGTTGTGCAACCTCTGATTAGGTGTGCTTAAGCAGCAGGTGGTGCGGGGGATAGATACCTCCATGAGGGGTGCAGAGATGGCTTGCCTCCTGTTAAAAAGGATTGTTTCTGCTGTGTTTATTTTCAAATGTGTGGTCAATGTATTTTTATGATATTTTTGTTCACTGTTGTGTATTAGAAATGAAAAGTAATATATACATATGTATATATATATATATATATATATATATATATATATATATATATATATATGTATTCATTGTATATTTTTCTGTATCTGTCTATATATATATATATATATATATATATATATATATATATATATATATATATATATATCTGTTGAATTCAAAATAGGAAAAAGGTTATGGATGGATGAATCTATCTATATTTGTTTATATATATATATATATATATATATATATATATATATATATATATATATATATATATATATATATATATATATATATATATATATATATATATTTATAAAAAGTACTCTGAATTACATCTGCATGCACCAAAAGGTTGACAGCCAGTTGACTGACCACAAAAGGCTGACATCAGCAGATAATCAACAGGTGTGATAGATTGATGATCTCCAGGTTGGGGAATAGTCCCTTTCCCCAGAGACTGTGCAATCCTGGAGGTAGTATATATAATTAGTAGGGGTGTGGGGTGTGCAAGGGGCTCTCTTCCCTACTAAAAACAATGTTATTTTATTTTATTTTATTTTTGGTTGCATGTAGAGAAAATTTTACCTTTTGTGGTTTATATTCTTGCCATTGATGCTGTGGTGTGTTGGCATAATTCAGTAATCCCATATGTTATATCAGGGTGAAGCTCTAACAAGGGTAAAAGTGCTCATCTCTTATTTTTACTTAATTAACCGTGGTTTACGAAAAATTAAATGCTGATGTTTGTGCTTGTGCCTGCTTGCTGAAAACAAAGTCTGATTAATGCACTGAACTTTGTAGACTATTAGCATTGAGCACTTGTTCAAAACTCATAGCAAGCACTAATTAACAGTAGCACTAGACCCCCCTATACTGTCCAGAAGGCCCTATATTTGTCCCTACCAGCCATCCAGTAAAACAGCTCACTTTACCTATTCAGGCATGTCCAAAGGGCAGTTTCAGATGTACTCTCCAGTCCAACTGGTGAATCTGGGCATTTTGAGGCAATGTTACAACTGCCTCATGTACACAGACAACCTTCTCCTCCTACCACCATACAATAATATATGCGAGAGATGCAACTATACAGCCAAGCTGGAGGCAAAGCTGTCACAACCCAAGACTGGAACTGACAGTCAAGAGGAGAAGGAAAATACTTTCAACACACCACCAGTCTTACAAAGACCTACTAAACCAACCCTAGCAAATAACATACATAAATACACAAAAACATACTTGGAGGCTCTAAATAAAAATCTGCAAAAGCAAAAGAGACATTCAAAGCAGACACCCAAGCAACCTCCACACCCCATCACAAACGATGAAAACCTACTTCAAATAATCAGTGTGCCATGCAATCACAGCCCTTAAGACAAAATAACATACCCAACACACTAGTAATAGGCAACTCTATAGTCAGGCACACTGATGTCCCACTAACTAGGCTGGACAAGGAGAAGGTTACAGTTGGCTGCCTGTCAGGCACCAGGATCTGCCACATAAAACAAGCACTCAGGTCACTCCAGAAAAAGTAGAAATACGACTCTGTCATTGTTCATGTTGGTGTGAATGATCTGAGACGTACCTCCCTGGGCTACATGAAAAGAGACATGGAAGAGCTCTCTGACCACGTAGCCCAAGCTGGTATGACCCTGACCCTGAGTAGCTTCGTGCCCTCACCAAGAATGATGCCACGGTATAAGGAAAAAATGATCAATTTCAACAACTGGCTAAGTTTCTGGTGTCATTCAAAGGGGATCTAGTATCTGTCTGCCTGGGATGACATGCTCGACAAGCCACATTGCTTCGCAAGAGATGGCTTGCACCTGTCACCCTTAGGCTTTCAAATACTGGCCAAGGCTTTTTCCAGCCCCATAGTGCCTTTTTTAGGCAAGGCTCAAAAGACAAACCCACCACCATAAATAGCACAAGTAACCAAAAACTAAGGGTAATGCTACTCAATGCCAGAAGTCTAAACCTCAAAATGCATGCACTCGAGGCACTTCTCAGTATGGAGAACATCGATATCTGTGCAGTAACAAAAACCTGGTTTAAGGCTCCAGAGTGGACCCTAGCACTACCAGGCTATACCTCATACCATACTTTTTGGCTACAGAGCCCGGACCGAAGCACAAAAGGTGGGGGTGTGTCCATATTCATCAAGGATACCCACACCTCTAGGTTAGTGGCACAGCACAATGCCTCAGAGATCTCATTGATGTGCAACTAACAACGGGCAAAACTGCAATTCAAATTGTAGCTTTCTACAGATCACCCACCATGACCCAGGACCCCTATTCCACATTTCTGGAGACACTGGAATATATGAAGATCCTACCAAATGCCCTAATATTGGGGGATTTCAATTATCCAAACATTAACTGAGAAAACTATTCAAGTACTAACTCCCTTGCCCAACACTTCCTAGAATTTATAAACTCGAACGCCTTCGATCAACTGGTCAGCACCCCACCAGAAGTGACAACATATTGGACCTGGTCATCACCAACATGGATGACCTGTGTTCTACACCTGAGGTCAACCCCTCCCTGGTTAGATCAGACCATAGACTAATCACTCCTGATATCCACATTCCGCGCCCACCCCCAATCTAGGAAACCGCCGTGAAAAACTTTTCAAAAGCAAACTTCACGTTACTTAAGACCAAGGTGGAAAGGTTCACAGCCCCCATGCTGAAGGACAGCGCTGTCCAAGGTGCTGAATCCCTTACAAAGGCAGTCTATGAGCACCTGCAAGAATGCATGAATCGTGCTATCCCAAGCAAAACCAAGACTCATTCTTCCAAGAAAAGGAAACCAGTCTAGTGGACCCCTGTCATAAACAAGCTATACAATAGAAGGAGGAAACTAGTGCAGAAAAGAGTAAAATCTCAAGAAGAAAAGACATCCTTGATCAGTATCAGCAAGAAACTACGATCCCTCATAAAATCATCCATGGCTAGCTTCAAAAGAAAAATTGCCAAGGACTCCAAAGATAACCACAAAGCGTTCTTTAGCTATGTCAAGACCTAAGTGGAAACTCTCAGATCTACTCTGAGTTAGTGCAGAATGGCACAAAAATACACTGAAACAACTGATATTGCCAACATTCTGGCAGACATGTTTACTGCAAACTTCACCCCCCCCTCACTCCCTAAAGGGCCCATAACCATACCAGAAGAATGTAGAACCCTGTCAATCACTGACACACAGGTTAAACAGTCCTATCCAAAGCCAAAAACACAACTTCTATGGGACCAGACGGTGTCCCAGGCTGTGTCTCACACAAACTCCAAAATGAACTAACCCCTCACCTAAACACACTGTTCAAACTTAGCCTCTCTACAGGCTATGTACCCATAGAGTGGTGCACAGTAACAGTTATCCCACTCCACAAAGGTGGAGCTACAATGGACCCTGGGAACTATCACCCTATAAGCCTGACTAGCCTGGTCTGCAAGGCTATGGAGCGCATCATCATGGAACTCATTAACAAAGACATTGGGAACCTCCAAACCATTGGATCCTACCAATTTGGCTTTGTTAAGGGCAGATCATGCCTCCTAAACTTAATGGACTTCTTTGAGACAGTTATCAAGGCTTTAGACAAGGGAAAGGAGGTCCACACAGCCTACCTGGACCTCATAAATGCTTTCTACACAATTCCCCATTCTGGTATTATAGACAAGCTCTCCAGCCTAACATAACGCCCTACATCTCTAGATGGGTTGCCAATTGGCTCATGGATAGAACCCACATGGTGAGAGTTGCAGGCTCAAGGTCTGACTCTAAACAGGTTACAAGTGGTGTCCCCCAGGGCTCAGTCCTTGAGACTCCTCCTGTTTGGTAAATACTTCTCAGAGGTACAGGCAAGCACAGGAGGACTATGGCTGACCAAGTTCGCAGATAACTGGAAAACTGGGTCCATAATTGACTCTCCTGCTGATACAGACATCCACCAGAAGGGTCTCACTGAGACGGATACCTGGTGTCAAAATCATGGCCTCAAGCTAAATGCCAAAAAGTGTATAGTCATCCCCTTTGTAAAAAACAAAGTACCCACGAACTATCATATACATGGTAGTGCCCTAAATACAGAAAATGAAATAAGGGATCTGGGGACCTAAGTAGATAATAATCTCTCCTTTGATAATCATATTGCCAAGGTGGTTAGAAAATCCTTCTATGTGGCCCACCTAATCACAAAAGGGTTCACATCTAGAACAAAAGAGGTTCTTGTGCCCCACTATTCATCACTCATCAGACCCATCATCAAGTATAACGCCCCATTTGGGATGTACCTTACAAGACACCTGCAACAGCTGGAAAGACCACAGAAGTACCTCATCAGGAAGATTACTGGCCTCAAATGGATGCCTAATGCAGCCCGACTGAAGAAACTCCAGCTGTACTTGGTTGCATACCGCCTACTCAGAGGTGATCTCTGCCTGACATATAAGGCCATGTCCAACCCAGAATTGATGGACATGCTCCACCTAAAAAAAAAACAAATCCCCGAGAGCCACACACTCTAGGTATCTAAACCTCACCATAATGATAAACAGGACTTGCTGGAGGGATAGATTCCTATCCCAGAAACTCCCCATGCTTTGGAACAGAATTCCAATCTACATTAGGCAGAGTCCCTCACTAACACTCTTCAAGAGAAACCTTGACGAGTGGATGGGAAACAGAAAATTTACCCCGTGGATCACTGCAGTGGCTCTGCTGGACAAAGGCACAGGGAACTAATGGCTCTGCTGGACAGAGGCACAGGGAACTAATCTAATGTGGCAGTGAAAGCCAACACATTCTGGCTAGGCTTACATATGCCCTCAGGCAGATAGCCTAGTACTTACCTATGAACCTATTAACATTTTCAGCACTATCTATTCACTTTTGCACAGTTACTAATAAAATAACTTGTCTATGTAACAGACAACATGTACGGTAATGTCACAGTTTACAGGTTTTAATGTCTCAGGTTAAACTTTTCAGGCAGCATAAAAGATAATCTCAAGTTACCTCAGAACAAATGTGTTCCTCCATGTACCAGATCTAACAAAAATTCAGATCTAACATCATACAATTTCATTGTTCTTTATATACATTTTTTGAAAGCAGTCTTTGGAATTTGCAGTCTGTTAAAGTCAGTACTTTGGTATTTTCTGATGTCATACGGTCTGTTCATTGTATTCTTTTTCAAGATGAATAATCTTTTAGGAAGTCTTTCCTGTTCTGTCTTTTAATTCTCCCTGCACCTGGTTTCTTATCTGTCCTTGAAGCTTGTACCAAGTACCGGACATTTTGTAATACATTATGTTTAGATGCCTTCCTGCTTTTTAGCTAAGAGGAGTTTAACCCTTTAATATATATATGCTAACAAACAGAAATGTACATGCATCTAAGTGACTATATTTTCCTACATATATTCTAGCAAACAGAAGTGCACATGCACTGTTATATTTTACTACATATATATTCTAATAAACAGACGTGTATATGCACCATTATAAATGTCTAAATATATATATCTAACAGTTCTAACTTTTTGTTTTAAAATACACAAAACAGTTTATATTGATATATATTCTTTGGTCAGATAATATTTTTTATTATGATTTATAGAAAAAACAGTAGAAAACAAAACCTTTAGTTTTATTTTGATACAACAAGTTAAAACATAATTTTATATTGTTAACACAATCCCCTGGATTCACAAAGCTCCATGCAAGAATAAGGTTATTCTTGCACGGAGGGGATTGTCTCCATTTAGGATAGTAGGGCACCTTGCATATGCATGAAGGTGTGCTGCTATCTAAACTAAACAGACACAAACCAGGAACGAGCACAGGGGGCATGTGTCAGCAGTCCCAGCACCTGAAACAAGTCCCCTTCACTCTGAAAGTGCCATACAGCACTTTCTGACATGGATGAGTGTCAAACTATACAATATTAGAGTTTGGCTCTAATATTATATAGTAATTGAGTGTCTGCAGACACTGAAATGTAAATAGCTAACATTTCAGTGTCTGCGAACACTGAAGAAAAAATACCACAAACACCTATAGAAGGCAGCAGCCTTCAAGTGCTCACCCCCAAATGTATGCACTCTTGCCCTACATGCATGGAAGTAGTAGGGCAAGAGCAAAAGAATAAAAAATAAAAAAAGTAATAATTTTTTTTTCATGAAATAAATCCAAAGTTTAATGGCTCTCTGCTATGCTTAGCCTGGCTGAAATACTGAAAATGATAGACAAGTGCTACTGTGATAAAAACATCATCGGGCTGCTGTAGTGTAGTGGTACTGCCATAGCATAGCATGTAGAACATGCTCAGTTTGAATCCCCTTCTGTCAAATTATGTAATAAACTTTAAAGGAATGTGAATGATAAATGTCAATCATATGGCTCACATACAGTACAGTAGGGGTAGGGATATATAGAATATAAATGTAAAAAACAATTTATAACTTTAATAAAAAAATAGATTTAAGCAATGCTTTGCTACTGTAGGCATTGCTTACCTGCATTCAGCTCTGCTTAGCTGGTGTAAGCATTGCTATGCAGATTTGTATGGAGGTAAGCATAGTGCAGCATATTAAAGCCAGCTAATCATGAAAAAGTGCAGGAAAACTGCCCTATTTAAACCACACTGGCGGGAATACAGCCATAACCATTTGGGATTGCACACAGCAGAACCAAAATGGCTGGCGTCGGAGAAGGTGTGTGCTTCCAAGCACAACGTTGGGGCATCCAGGTGTCCAGGGTCATGGTTGGGCTCCTAGTTAAAAACCACAATGGCAGGCTGCTGCAGGGCCAGTACCAGGGCTCACAGTACAAAGCGGAGGCTTGGGACCAGCTTGCATGTGATCTCACCAGTGCCGGTGGCATACCCTGGACTGGTGAGCAGGTATGTCATCACCATAATGACCTAAAGTGGAGGAGGGGTGCATTCTTGGACCAGTGGATCCAAGAAGCCGAAGCGCAGGATGTTCCACCTGTCTGTAAATATGCAGTCTTATGTAAGTATGGAAAAACTCTGACTTGTGACTGTGCAGGTGTGATTAATGTGTGATGTATCCCCACACAGCTGCTGCAGAGAGGTCCCAAAATGTGCAGGCTCATGCACAGTGACTGGCCCCACTGCATTGGCAGTATGGTGAGTACAGAACACCCCCTACTATTAGCAGTAAGAAATCACAATTATAGTAATGGTAGTACTGCCTGCATATATAATTGTGCTGTAAAAGTCAGGAATAAATGCCTGTGTCAGGCTGCCAGTGTTACAATGGAGTATTCCCAGCTGTTGTGTAAGTCAGATATCAGTAGCAAACAAGGTACAATATGCAGGAGAGGAATATTAGAATATGTATGAGTGTGTCTGAGTGAACCTGCCAAGAACGTGCCATGTCAGAATGTGTTTTACTTGTTTGTCTTCCAGCATTGTCCTGTGTTAACCTTACAATTTCAGCTGTATGTAACTGTGAATGTACTGAGAAATGTATAAGGCTAACAGGTGCAGACCTAAAACCTACACTGTGTACTCAGGAATCTAAATTGCAGTATGTAGTTGTAAAATAGTCAAATGAGCAATCCAGCTAATGTGCACAAGTTTCACAAACAGTGACACCAATATCTGTTGTGTATGCATAAATTTTACTGAAAATGGGAAATAAATATTGCAAAATGTGATAACAAAAGGACTGTGCACAAAAATATGTACTAGATAGAAATGTTACAAACAAAATGCAACACTTTCCCAGCAGCTCAGTCTGATAAGGACTAGGCCTATAGTTCAGTTTTGCACACACAGCACGGTTCCAATCCATGGACCGCCACTAGCATCTCAGTCTGGTTCTACAGTTTTAAACTGCAATCTGAATAGAAAAAAATATGTACTGCAATGCATGCATTTTCCATACAGGGCACACAGGTAAAGCAATCTGAATAGAAATATTAATATGATGTGTATAACTATGAAAGGTGTATAACTGAGGTGTTGATCAGCCCCAGTCCTACAAATAGATGCAAGCAAGACAGCCACACTCTGCAGTCTGGCCCAGACAAGCCTCTCAAGTGTCACGCTGTCATGGATAGTTTCCCCAGTTGACAAGAAACCTGCACACAGAGAATGACCCAGTAGATGTATGTGAAAGACAACACACACTCCAGGGCCTGCAACTAATATGTGAATCTGAAATATGTGTAGAAACAGCAATGTAATGTGCACACAGTTCATCTGGACAGGCACACAGGTAAAGAAATTGGTATAGAAACAGGTCTGATGTGTATAACTAAAATAAGGGTACAATTGCTCTGTTGATATCTACAGCTGTTGGTGTGCTGTAGCAACTCAATGGCCCAGTTAGAGTGTAAGTGTGGTTAGAATGTAGAGTAGTAAATAGTAGTGTAATGACAAATATACTTGATAGCAGTTGTCAATTGAATCTGTTCCCTTCCCCCACCACTCAACTGATCCAGCCATCACATTGAAACCAACATGGGTATGTTCGTAAAAAAACTCTGCTCTTGGGAACATTGTTCCATTTTGTTTATCATTGTTTAAACTATGTGCATACTAATATCCCCTGTTGAATAATCACCTTATTGCCTGCTTGACATACCACTAATAGGCATGCTGTTGCAACCCTGAATGCCATTCTATATATGCACGGGTTCTGTTTGCTATGACAGTGTTATAATTGCACTGTTTTGGGTTAATGGGAATATCCATGCATACTGTTTTGATTAATGTTGTAATGTGTTGTGCATGACAAACCAATATTCATTGTTAATTTCCATACCATAGCACATATGGGGAGGCAGATCCCAGTGGATCCACCTATCCCACCCCACCTGGCCAGGCATTGGGTCCCAGCATGTCTGGGAACCAACCCAGACCTCCCTCATCTGCTGGTCCTGCACTACCCTCGGGTGAAACTGCTGCAGGGGATGAGGCTCACCCCCCCAGAAATGGGAGCGGTAAGGATGTTGTCACCTGGGATGAGGTCAGTGGCATGGTGAGCAGTGCCCTCCAGACAGAGCTGGATGACCACCTGCACCAGGTGGAGGGAAGGCTGTCACAGCTAGAAGGGCATGCCGCCCCTCCAGCTCAGCCCCCAGCACAGCCACCTTTGGAGCTGTGAAGGAGTAGTGGTGACTGCCATTGGGTGGGAACATCAGTGCTACTACTACCATCTGGGGGGCTCATGAGCCTCAGATTCCCAACCACCCCCCCTGCTAAGGTGTTTATCCCCATGTGTCATACAACACCCCTGTCTGCTGTCATGTCTGTCTGCAAATTCAACCTCTCCTACCAAATCTCCCTCACCACACTTACCAATAATCCTTCCTTAACATCCCACTCTCACCTTAAAAAAGGGCATCTGTCCCACAAAAAAATCACGTCCCATACATAGCTCTGCATTTCGTCCAGAGACATGCACCCAGCACACAATCTAACTCTACCAATCATCCATATTGTATGATGCCCACACACCTCCCTGTAGGATGTGAGGCTCCAAATTCTAAATTGCCCACATTGAAAGCAGCTTTAGCTGCCAAATAAATGCAGAGCTATGGTCCTTTCCTACACCCATCATGCACATCCTTACTTGTTTCTCCTCTTGTTTGTCCCCTTGCTTGCCCCAATTTCACCACTTTTTATCTCCCTTTTTTTCTTTTCTTTATTTGAAATTAGCATGGGTTTAAGTGACCGTAAGTGGGCATAAGCAAAGTTAAGCTCATGCAAATCCACTTACAACTGCTTTAAAGTGCCTTAATCACTCTGTCTCCTACAGCCCCTGTTCTGCCCAGCAACAAAATAATCAGCCCTTGCAAGTCTCAAACCCATGACCCTGCACACTATAGTCTAAGTGATTTACCACTAAGCCATGTCAGATGCAAAAAAAAACTGATGTTTTTTCAAACATATCATCCAGCACAGTCATTCAACAGTAGGGGAAATGTATTTATATATGTACATGTCTGTATATATATATATATATATATATATATATATATATATAAGAGCTATGCAGACAGACTGCATTCCATGCTAAACTAGCAAGTACACAGTACACACAAACCCTGTGAAACGAGCGGTATACAATGTATATAACAACACTACTCACACTGTCCATAGGTCTGGAACGTTATACAGATATGTAGATGGCTTGTGGCTGCAAGTCCTGTTGTAAGAAGTATTGCTACCTGCTGTCTGTAACACTGCTGCCCACACAC
>NC_056741.1:1045707098-1045867868 GCF_019279795.1 Protopterus annectens
GTAGTACACTTAACAGTTGGTGCAGTAAACCATCATGCTAAGGGTGCGCATACTTATGCACCCACAAATTGTATTGATCTCAATCAGCATCTCCAGGACTAACACATTTGTTTGATACTGCATTTGATTGCACAGGTCATATGTCACATATCAGGTTCATGTAATGTTAACATATGCAGTAATGTGGCCCCATAGCATATCAGGGAAGAGGATGCCATGTCATTAATGGTGTGCACACTCACCATAGCCACAGTAAGGTTTGAAAGTTGTCAGTGTAATTGTATTTTATCAGCCATACATGCACCACTGATAATGAGATCTGTAAATCATACATCAGGCATTCCCAAATGACATCTGTCCAAATATCATCCCAAGTATGTGTCGGACAAACACATAGGGGCTGTGAGCAGCAAAACAAACATAACTGACATACATATACACATTCAGCAGTGGTGTGTACACTTGTGAGGTATGGTGCACAGTACATGCCAGGGTGCTGAAAAGGTGCATGCACAACAATACTGTATACATGGGTATCACCTGACTAGCTTGGTCTGCAAAGCTATGGAAAGGATCATCATGGACCTCAAAAATAAAGATATTGGGGACCTACAGACACTGGATCCTACCCAGTTCAGCTTTGTTAAGGGCAGATCCTGCCTCTTAAACCTGGTCAACTTCTTTGAAACAGTCACCAAGGCCATTGACGAAGGGAAGGTGGTCCACACAGCCTACCAGGACCTCGCAAAAGCCTTCGATACAATACCCCACTTGGGCATTAAAGATAAGCTCACCAGCTTAAATATAAACCCCTATGTCACTAGATGGGTTGCAAACTGGCTCAAGGACAGAACCCACATGGTTAGAATTGCTGGAGCCATGTCAGACTCCAAACCAGTTACAAGTGGCATCCCACAAGGCTCAGTCCTGGGATCTCTCTTGTTCGGTATATATTTCTCGGAGGTACAGGCCAACACAGAAGGACTGTGGCTGACCAAGTTTGCAGATGACTGCAAACTGGGCACCATAATCGACTCTCCAGCCGACACAAGCATCCTCCAAAAGGGCCTCATAGAAACAGACAACTGGTGCCAGAGCCATGGACTCAAGCTATACGCCAAAAAGTGTGTAGTCATCCCCATTGGCAAAAACAAAGTGCCCACAAATTACCACATAGGTGGTAATCCATTAAGTACAGAAGAAGTAATTAGGGACCTGGGGACCCAAGTTGATAGCAATCTCTCATTTGACAATCACGTGGCCAAAGTGGTTAGAAAAACATTTTATATAGCCCACCTAATCATGAAGGGATTCACATCTAGAGTAGGGGAGGTCATCATGCCTCTTTACTCATCCCTCATTAGGCGCATAATTAAGTACAATGCCCCTTTTGGGATGTACCTTACCAAACACCTGCAGCAACTGGAAAGACCCCAGAAGTACCTCACCAAGAGGATCAAAGGGCTCAAACAGATGCCATATGCTGCCCGGTTAAAGAAACTCCAGCTCTACTCAGTGGCATACCGCCTGCTCAGAGGCGACCTGTGCCTGACGTATAAAGCCATGTCCAACCCGGAATTAAGGGACATGCTGCACCTCAAAAAATCCAAATCCCATCGAGCTACACACTCAAGAGACTTGAACCTCAGCACTGAAATAAATAGGACATGCTGGAGTGACAGATTCATAACCCAGAGGCTCCCTTCACTCTGGAATAAAATCCCAGTCCAGGTTAGGCAGAGTCCCTCATTGACTCTCTTCAAGAGGAATTTTGAGGAGTGGAAGGGAGATCATAGGTTTACCCTGGGTATCACTTCTGTGTCACTGTTAGACAGAGGCACAGTATACTAACCTCGAAAACGGGCATAGCAAAATTAATTTAAAATGGGTGGCAAAAGCCAATCATACTCTGGCTAGGCTTATAAATGCCCTAGGGCAGATAGCCTAGTATGAACCTATGAACCTACTAACACAACCCATGCATCACAGAGATGTATAGTGTTGGTAACAGGGATTGACTATAGCTGCACTGCATGCTGTTTACTGCCATATGTCATGCATGTTGACAGATGGGTAATGAGAGGTCTGTGTGTAATATCTTTGTGCAACCTCACCTGTAAAAGTGTGTGTGTGTGTGTGTGTGTGTGTGTGTGTGTGTGTGTGTGTGTGTGTGTGTGTGTGTGTGTGTGTGTGTGTGTGTGTGTGTGTGTGTGTGTGTGTGTGTGGGTGTGTGTACTGTTAAGAAATAATATATGATGTACAGGTCTTAAAGTGCGTTGCTTATTTTCCCCTCAAATGTGGCATGGGGGGTCAGAGTCCCTCCTGCAGGCAAACTGATGTTAGTGCCCAAACAGATATTGACAATGATGATAGGTGTGTTGAGGCACAGGCAGGGTTGTCAGGGGCTGAAGCTGCACTGTAGTTAGACATCACACTGTTATCCAACCCATACCTGTTCACAGTCACATTGCCTATACATACCCCATCGTCAGTGGCCATAGGTGAGGGACAGTTGTGGGTGGTGGCATGGGCCAGGACAGTGTGGTGTCTATGGCATGTGTGTCTGGACACAGCAGCCATATCCAGATACCAGGTGGGGTACCACACAGGCAGATGTACAGGGGTGCTCGTAGGAAGGCTGCTTGTCATCATGCTTCTGGCAGAAGTGCCACATCTGGTGTCACCAGGTGCATGTTTCAGGGCATCATGGAGGTGCAGACATGTATGGAACAGTATAACAGACAGGGTCTGAGGCTGCAGAGGGCTACTCATTCTGCTGTTATTGACAACATCCATGATCTTGCAGGTGCCCACCATTATTTTGCAGAGGTCATGGATAGGCGGTTGGGTGAGATGGTGGGAATCGTCGACCGTGGAATGTCTGTACTTGAGCATATGGTAGGAGTAGAGTGATGGCCATGTGGATGTAGGCCAGCAACACCAACAGCTGGAGGTTGACATGGATGTGCAAGAAGTCAGAGTTGCTCCTGCAGTAGCAGTACCAGCCCCAGCACTGCAGGGGGGGTGCTGTCCACACCACAACACAGCAGGCCACATGCACGTGGCCCTGGCCAGTCCCAAGAGGGACCTGGATCCAGAAGACATATGTCATCATCAGGGTAGAGTATCATATCGTGGCTTGTACCTGGTCGTGCCCGTGGAACCCCTGGCAGGCACAGTTCTCATGTCCATGGCCGGATACAGTGAACTGCACACCATGCCAGGTATGGTCTGCAGCTGTCCAACAAACCCCTGTAAAGGGCAGCCACATGACAGAACCATGTGCATGCATACACACACACATCACCAACACAGCTAGGTCAACCCCATACCTACACACACCACATCGCAACAGCACAATTAATAATGAAAACCCCTAACACACACGCATGATGTCAAATGTATGACTCAGCCTAGGTCTCTGGCAAACCAACAACACACCCTGTGCATATGATGATACCTGTGCCACATCCCTGTCATCCATAACATCAATGAATGGACAGGCTAATATGGTTCTTTTTTTTTCTACTCAAATGATTTTTATTTTGATGAAATACCACAATAATTTAATACTTTCATAACATTCAATAACTATTTATAGTATTTACATATTTACATTCAGCCTGACAAAAAGGATTCAGATAAAAATATTTGTAGTTAAATAATAAGTTAATATATAAACTATGATAGGAAGAGTTTGGTTCTATCTGTAGGGTATCAATCAAATTCAAAACTTTCCTCCATGGACTATTAACCAATAGCTTAGGAAAAGTTCTTAACTCCTTAGTTCTTTTCTCCATTAGTATGCATTTCTTCAGTGATGATAGGAATTCCTCCATTGTAGGTGCTACATTAGAGTTCCATCTTTTAGTTATACATTTTCTGGCTATTGCTAACATTGTCCACAGGAAATACAGGTAATCTTTCTTCATATTATTACTATTAACAACATTCAATAAAATTAAAGACTTGGTCAAAACAAATATATTAGTATAGATAGTTTGAAGAAATTTGTTAATCTCATTCCAATATGGTTTAATATTAGTGCAGTCATAAAAAATATGATACCAATTAGCATTAGTGGACAGATGACATCTCCAACATAACTTGCTGTTTGAAGGGTTCATTTCTGAGAGTTTCTCAGGTGTCAAAAAGGATCTGTGTAGAAATTCCCAGTGAAAAAACCTGAAAACTGAAAATAAAATGTTTGTTTTATCTTCCATTGATAACGATACTTGAAACCTTTTAGTTAGGTAATGCTAGTAAGAACCTTTAGGAGCTGTCTTATAGACAATTAAAGTGTTATATATATATATATATATATATATATATATATATATATATATATATGATAATTCATTCTTAACACTGATATTATTATATAGAATTTCAAAAATCCAGTTTATAATTTTTGGTACGATTTTGAAGGATGAGTTATGTATTATTCTACACAGATCCTTAGTGTATGCTGTGACACTCTGAAGAACCAACCAGTCATTAGGGGATAGGCCATAGGTTGCCAATATACTTTGTGTGTTCAAAGCTTGTTGGTTTTCAATACATTGCTACCAACAAAACAGGTTATTATTTTGCCATAAACCAAAAATCTCTCTATGTGTTTTATCAGGGAAATCCCTTGTAATAGTAAGCATTAAAAATCTATTGACTGAATTATAATTACTTTGCATTTAATATGTTGATTTCCTTACTTTATCCTAGATATTATTTATATTTCGGATGCCATGTTTTCAGTTATTATAGTCATGTCTTTTAGTATATTAGCACTTTATGACAGGGAAAGAGCTCAGTAATATCTATGACTTGTGATAACACAACAAACAAGTTATGAGTTTCAGTATTACCCTATTACTATGGTAGTTATTTATAGCTATCTCTATCTTAATTTTGTCTTTGAGTCATTCACTTTTAAGACCTGTTATCCATAGTAAGTTTTATATAAATAATGTTTTTTACTAATTTTACTAATGTTTGTCATTTTAACTGATGCTAGTTATTACTGATTTTAGTCAGTTATTTAAACATCTGCTGTTCCAAACGTTTAGGAGATGATTAAGGACAAATATGTCGTATGGAATATTTTTAAAAATCTATGTTAACATCTTTTGGGAATGATACACACTCACTATGTGCTAACACCCAAAATTCTCGTGAAGTTTTTCTTTAGTGGAAGTTTGTCATGATAAGATTTATTCAGAGGGCAAGTAAATACAAATGCTAAATGATTCTTTGATTTGTTCTGCCATTTTGAAGTTTTTATTAGAACTAATACAGATGACATGCTTAGGTATGTTGGGTAATCATTTAGATTGTTAATAAAGCTAATGTTTCCTTAGTGTATTAAGCACTAAATTCAGATTATATATATCCTAATATGTCTCTTGCTTCCTTAGTGAATAATTACTGTATAAATGTTTAATGCTTCTAATAATAGTATATGTAACTTATCTCTAAAACCTAACTGGAATCAATATCTAGTTGTTTATCACTACTATATTTATCTTAATTTGTAATATATTCTCCATTTTTTACTTTGTTTTGTTTATCACTACTATATTTCTCTTAATTTGTAATATATTCTCCATTTTTTACTTTGTTTTCATGGGCTCAAACCAACAAAGGTTGATGGTTGGGATAGGTAGTCTATCAGATTTAGTTTTGTTTGCTAGAATAGGAATGTATCTCATTCCATATATAGGGTGTATTAAAGTTTATATCAGAGTGAAATATGCTAATTTTTTTATTTAACTGTTTCTCTAGTTTTGAAATGCCTGACACAATTGTTTTACTTTTATCTTTCATGGGGAAAGTTATTTGGATTGAGATAAATAGAAATAAACAATTGATATTTTATTGTCTATTCGGGAAGAGTATTATGTATATAGGATTCTATTAATACAAGTTCCTTTATTATTTATCTTTAAAGAATTCAGATATGGATTTACCTTTGATATCCTTAAATGCTAATGGCTTAAACAACCCATATAAGAGAGCCACCCTACTAAGGTATCTTAAACTAAACAAGGCTCAAGTAGTTTTTCTCCAAGGCTAATATGGTTCTGATGCACAGGGTGACAGCACTACGGTGTATGAATGTAATGCTGTGTAACATGTTTTCAGCACTAAAGTTTAATGTTTACATGACAGAAAGTGTAGCTGTCCAGCCATGATGCATTATAGCTGTTATTAACACTGAGTGATTGTGGTCTCCATAATGTATTCCGTTTGTGTTGTGTTGTGTTGTAGGTGTCCATGTGTCAGCAGGATGTTGGTCTGCTGTTGTTTCCTACAAGGGGTATGGCACTGTGGTGACACCTTGACTGTGCCATATCCTGGGTACAGCTGAACACATGTCACAGGTGTGTATAACAGTTACTGCATGTACCACATGCCTGATAGGTCTGGGGGTGTATACAGGTGAGTGCATGGTGGCTGATGTCAGCAGCCCTTCTACAGTGGACAATGGTAAGTGTACTGGATGGTACACACCACATGTTTGTGTATAACACACACAGATGCTTTGGTATTGATGCAATACACAGAGAATACTGTACACATGGCTGCATATACTTTTATAAGGAATCCATTTTAGCCTATGTAATTCTACCAAGACAGACTAGGTACAACACATTGGGAAATAAGCAGTCTACTAGTTTAATGTAATTGACGATGGTACTGGCAGGGTATATGTAGTGCTATCCTCACCTCAGTAAACCTAGGTGTGCTGGTGTGGGTGGCACAGCCCTACCCTTTGGAGGGTGTGAGGTGGTGTAGAACTGCAGATAGTGTGATTGACAACTACTTAACCTGTTAACATGAACTGCACAGTATTACAACAGCCAACTAAGTGGGAGGATACACTCAACAATAACTGCAATGATGGTGGCTGTGTCCACAAGATCCACACCCAGCTATATATTCCGACCCCAGTATCACTGTACAGCTATACAGTGGGGAAGAGGGCATTTACACATCTACTACTAGTTGTGATGGAATGAATTTTCACAGGATGATACCTGTGAAATGTTAGCATTTACCAGGCAGTTCTCAGACAGATGACCTCCTGGAACATGCATATTCTGCAAACTGAAATAGATCCCTTCACATACACACACACACTCTTACTTGGCAACACTGGGACTAGAACCCCTACCTAGGTATGTAGTGCTACTGATGTGTGTGCCTTAATTGCACACACCACACAACTTTTAGGATGAGGTGTGTTCCAGGTTACATGTTAATTGAAGAACATCACCAGGCCCTGTACAGTATGGTAATGAGGATGTGCTGGTTGTTTATGAACAATACCAGTGTATCATACTGTCATATACACATTGACAAACACATAACAGTCATACACACATCTGAGAAACCTGGGCTTATCAGTGCTAACTACCTTGTCAGTGTGTCCATTCTGTTACAGATAAGTTGCACATAGCACATGCATCACTGGGCTGGATAGTGTTATCAGTTACCTGTATGGTTGATGGTGACAGTGATCACCATACAGTGAAACATGGGACATGTACTGGGGATACCATGGTGTAAAGACAGTATACCCAGCACCCACACCCCACATTGGATATTGTACTCACTGAAACCCATGACAATACTCTGACATACCCACCATCACACATTGACCAGGACTGCAATACAACCTCTTATCTATCTCAAGAGTGCTAATACAGGGGTATGCATCTATTGCACATGCCACAGGGATAGTAGGGTGATGCATTGTCATGGCTCTCCTACAGTCAGCAATATCACTATCCCTAATACTGTGTGGCAAGGTGTATTGTATTAGGAGAATGTGGCCTCAGAATGCTATATCCTACAAATATACACACTTGCACACATACACACACTTGCCAGAACTCAGAGGGTAACCCATGTCTATCAACCCATTTGTATGACAGTGTTGTGCTGACACTGCAAGCTCCAGGTAGCCCATAGGGTGACAAGGTACATGTAATGTCCATTACAGCAGCAGCCATATCTAACTTTGGCAATGGGGGGGTGTGGTGGGTGTGAAGGGTCTACAAACACACAGACACTTTTATTCTCAGTAATGCACATATATACATTTGTCAGTACTGGGGTCCATAGGTGAAGGTGTTCATAGGTGTGTAGGAGGATATTGCCCATGGAGAGATGCGAAGAGTAGGGGATGTGTGTACAGTGGTATCATGCCACCTGTCATTTGCTAGCAGGCCATCTATCAACAGATGCCACAGGGTTAATCCTCAGGGTGAGAGTCACATGCAACATCCAATCATATGGTTGCCTCTTGCAGAGGGCGGTGCCCCAGTTGATATGTATACAACATGTATTACATAACATGGTCAGTGTCTGTCTTGGAGACCTGTATCCAAGCATGTTCTGTTGACTGTGGTAGTGTAGTTGAGGTATCCATGACATGTGGTGCATACAGAGTGTGGATTCCTAGCAGTGGCATTCATAACACAGCTGGGCAGACATGTCACTGTCACTCAAGCATAGATTGCCTGTAAGCAGCCAAGATGGAGTCCCAACATTTGCACATCTGTACAGAGGACAGACAGACATCAGCTAGCCAACTGGTTATGCAGCAGGATGACTGTGTTGACAGACGTCTGACACTGATAGGTATGCCATTACTACATGACAGCAGCTCTCAATGACATGCCCTATACACACAGTAGTCTACAGTTAATATCAGCATGTCAGATCAATATCCAGTAGGAAATACTTAATGACACACAACTCACACACCAAGAACACGACAGTGAGGACTCAGAGTCCATCTCTGCATGCAGGGGTGTTTGGTTCCAGTACTACAATCTGCAATCTACTCTTACTTGTGAAAGTACTGTCACTAGTAGTAACGTAATGATACACTACATGCCAGTGTGACTGCGTATAACCTGGGATACTACCCATGTATGTAATACATTCAAATGGAAAAGTGTGTTGCACAAGCCATATATACTCAGGTGTCGCAGACAGTAGACTGCAATGATAGCACATAGACGCGTGGTATGTACATGGAATTAAATGCACGTATTAAAATGTCTTTACGCTGCTATTCTATCAGACTAGAATGTGATCAGGCTGCTCATAACTGCCTTAACCACTCTATATCCAACAGCCCTTGGTCTCCCTAGCAACAGAATAAACAGCACTCGCAGGTCTTGAACCCAGGATCATGTACACTACAGTCACAGCATTTAACCACTAAGTCATCACAGCTGTGAAAACATTTGATGTTTTTTTCCAATATATCTTTCAGTACACATACTGAATAGTGAACAACTTCTTTGACTTCTACAATTGTGTATTACTTGTAAGTGATATTAGTGTTGAATCAAGTATGTTGATCTAAATATACACATAGATAAATACGGTGTGAAACATCTGGGAAGGTATATGCAGCAGTCATGTGTACACATAAGGATATGGATATATATATATATATATATATATATATATATATATATATATATATATATATATATATACATATGTAGATATATGTATACATGTACATACACACACACACACACACACACATATATATATATATATATATATATATATATATATATATATACACACACACATATATATATATATATATATATATATATATATATATATATATAGATATATATATATGAAGATATATATATGAAGATATATATACATATATATCTGTATATATGTAAACAGTGCCGGGCGGCACAGTGGTGCAGCGGTTAACGTTGTCGCCTCACAGCAAGAGGTTCTCCGGTTCGATTCTCGGCTGGGGTGCCTTCTGTGTGGAGTTTGCATGTTCTCCTGTGTTCGTGGGTTTCCTCCGGTACTCGGTTTCCTCCCACATTCCAAAGACATGCATTTGGAGCATTTCTCCCCGGGCCTCCGCTGAAAACAGGATCTGTGGAACCTAGTCGGACATTCCCGGTCAACAAATGTTAAATAAAATAAATAAATAAAAAATATACATATGTGTATATGTATAGATATAGATGTGTATGTATATGTATGTATATATGCTGTATATATGCATATATATATATATATATATATATATATATATATATATATATAGATATAGATATATATATGTATCTATATATATGTATACGTGTATCTCTCTCTCTCTCTCTATATATATATATATATATATATATATATATATACATATATGTATAACATATGTTCATACCATGTAGTAGAGTCATACCTTAGCACCAATAGTCACAACCTCTTAGTGCAAGGGGATGTCATGTAAGTATTGCAGGTATACATGTAAACTCTTGCTACTGTAACAGTGGTTGTCTTAACAGAAATGTGTGGGAAGTTACATCTGATATTAGTATCTATGCCATCAGTTACTGACAGACATCATAAGATCATCATAGTACATTACCACACAAATCACAGTAATGATCCTGTGGAATACAACAGAGATATGACTAATAAATGTGGACAGTCCGACACACTGGTCAGTCCAGACGTATAGACAGTACCCCTTAGTGCAAGACGTGTGGACAAAGCCTGACAAAGTGGATGTTTACAGCCATGTAAATGGGGATATCATGAAAATACTGGAATAGATAAGCTCACACGGTTTATGCATTCACACACACCTGTCTGTCCTGACACATAATAACAAGAGGAGCAGAGGTCACAAGCCCACATACTACCCACTAGTTAGTGGCATACATCTGTACAGCATCCTACTGCTTTTTCAGAAATACACAACAGTTATGGTGGCCCGGCAACAGCACATCTGACAAATATCTGAACATAACATCACACTGGGTAAATACACTGAGCTGCTAGGCATGTCACAAAGCATTGTGCAAACTACAGGCAGACTGCCACAATGCTGGCCTACTTGCAAATATAGCAGGCTCTACAGGCATGTAACAGCATGGAGTAACAGACACCTGTGTGAAAGTGCATACCCACAACCAGTCTGAACACAGTCACAGTCACATATGGTAAGCATACTTAATATTATGGTATATGGACTGTGTGAACAATACCATCCTCATATGTGCCACTCACACACCAACCCTACATGTACTGGGCCAATACACAGTGTATTCTGATGCCTGACTGTGGTATGGGACATTTGTCGGTCTGGCCCTACAAACATGTACACCGATAGGGTACCATACACTGCAGCAGCATGTAACATCACATAGCACAGGACCAATAACAATGACATCTACCACAGTCTGTACACAGGTCAAGGTACATATTCACATTACACACTCTGTGTCAACAATCACCATAAGTACACAGACCTCACTACTGTACACACTACAACAGAATATCCAGGTTTTGTCCTGAAATATAAGGCCTACTATACATAACATGTCTAGCAGTCTGGTATCTCTCTGGCTTGTTATCAGGTATGATATCAGTAAATAATGATGTACTGAACATATGCACTTCTTACTGCAAGACATATGTACGAAAGTTGACAGAGTTGTGGCTGGAGGAACTAACACAAGCCAATATTGACATGTTGCTGTGACAACCCCCTACATTTACTGGTGTAACAGGGTTTGTTGTGACATATGTCTACTGAGGGATCTGATGTCAGTACCTCACATGGCTGTCACCATGTGCTGACTGCAATCCTCAGAGTATGCTGCTGCATTTCTAAAGACAGGAAATGTGTGAGTAACACATGTAAGACTCCAAACACTGGCCAGTCTGCAGATAGCCCTACAGGTAAGAGTTTCCCCAATCACATAACACTGTCATGACAGATATTAAATCATGTAGAACAGCCATATCCACACAAACCCTGTTAAACCAACATTACTTCAAATGCAGAAGAGCAATACTTACATTCTGTTCTCATGTCTGGAACATCTCCCTTGTGTTTGTTGGCCTGTCTCCACAGTGTATGTTGTAAGAGGTATATCCAACTACCCTCTGTGATGCTGTTTGTCAAACACCCACATGAAGTCCTGCTCACAGTGAATGAAAAGGGCCAATACCCACATGATGTTCTTAGTTATAAGAGTGTGTTTACATGCAATAGGCTATAGGAATGATAACACAGCTGTTCCACATGTAATCTGCTAGTGGGTGTTTGCAATTCGTGCACAGGCCATCAGCTGATCATGAGCATCACTTACAAAAACACAAGATGCTGCCTAAGCAAAGTAGGTGTACTTTTCCACATCCATCAGAGAGGGAGTGAGAGAGACAAAGTAAGAGGGGAGGAGAGTAAGAGCTAAGCATGTTTATGTCACACACTTACCAATGCTGGGTTTTAAACACCTGGCTGACTATATATTGCTATTACATTGTTATGCAGTCATTGCACTCACCACAGAGCTTACATGTTGGAGAGTTGTCCAAAGGTGTCTTTGAATGTGAGTGACATCAGCAACAGTGATAAAGGAGGAATAAGGTAAGTGTAGTACATGTGGCTGTCCACAAAAGCAGGTGTCAAGGAAGAAACAACCACACTCTCTCAGGGACTCACACACATTATCACAGTTGGCAGGGTTAGGATTAAAACTCCTAATTAACTAGTTTGCTACATTACAGTATTACACAGGTATCACATGCACCATAGAGTGTATCAGGCTGATATATGGCCAAAGGGTATTTCAAGGTGACTGACATCAGGCGGCATGCTACAGTAGGGCAATGTACTGACTGTGAATGGCTTCAAAGTTATTAAACTCCACACACACACACACACACACACACACACACACACACACACACACACACACACACACACACACACACACACACACACACACACATTTGCCAGTACTGACATGCATAGGTTCATTGCTTCACAGGTGTGTAGTAGTTGACTGTGCCAGAAGGCTGTACAAGGCTAGGCAAAGGGTATACCTTGGCATCAGGCTACATGACAATGGTCTCCAGTGTGGCTCAGGGGTGTAGTCCCTGGATTGGCCCACACAGGTTGGTATTGTACTCACCATCCACTCATCTGGGTTACTATTGTGGGTGGCCAGTGCTGTGCAATGCTTGCCATGTATGTGTTCTATATTCTATAGCATGGATAGTGTCTGGTTTGTGCACATACCCCACATGCATGTTCTGTGACATGTGGAAGTGTACCTGGGGTCTCTGGGGCATGTTGTGTGGACAGATTGTTATCATCTGATGTGCCATTCCTGACCTCATGTGGTGAGAATTGGCTATGGAACTGAAGTTGTACCTGCATCTACATTGACAGCATGATACAGGTATTCACTGGTGTTATTGGCATCTGTCCATAAAGGGCATGTGTATAAGGCATGGTATTCCCTTTGTGAGTTACATTTGCAGACTCTACAGTTGTTGGCATCTGTCCATACAGGGCATGTGTATAAGGCACGGTATTCCTTTTGTGAGTTACATTTGCAGACTCTACAGTTGTTGTAGACGACCAGTGGGGATCATAGCAAAGGACCACTGTAAGCAATTATTTGCCTATTGTAGGGATGGAACAGGGTGCCATGTCCTCTGGAGTCCACTGTAATCATACCATGGTTGCTATCTGTGGGCAATATGCAGAGAACTACCAATATAGTAGTTGCTGCCTAGCCAAGTATGAGACATGGGTGGAGAGTGTTCTCTGGGTAATACAAGGGTTGACTGTATTGTTCACCGATCCATAATATCACATGTAGGGGTATGATTTGTCTACACTAGCCTCTCAGCTGTTTTGACACCTGTTGTCCTTGTAAGGTGGACATTGTGACATATAGTAGGTCCTTAATATAAGAATTTTGCAAAACCTGCCCCACAGTGAGTCCTGTTACTATACAATCACAGCTACCTCCACATAGGATAACACACACACACTTCCAGTTCTGAGATTCAAACCCTACTAGGTGTGTATTGCTACTACAATGTATCACATTTATCGCACACGCCATGGAGCTTATAGGGCTAGCCCTAATCCATCGGTCTATTTCAAGGTAAATGACATCAACAGGCTTGCTAAAGTAGGGCAATGGAAAGTGTAGTGACTGTGAATGGCCTCAAAAGCATCAATCCCTACACCCACAATCAAACACACACAGAGTTTCACAGTTGCTTTTTCTTGGATTAGAACTACCTAATTAGTATATCACACTATAGCATTACGCACTTATAGCATGCATCATGGATATTATAGGGGTAGCCCTTTTCCAAAGGTGTATTTAAAGGTGAATGACATCAGCAGGCTAGCTAAAGTAGGGCAATGGGGAGTGCAGTGTGTTTGAAAGGGCCATAAACCACCCCATTAGAAGCACACATGCAACACTCAGTCACACACAACTTTACATTTGACAGCACAGTGTATACAACTGTTAGATGAATAATAACCTTTACTGTCATGTTACACAGTTATCACAAGCACCACAGACACTATAGTGCTGAGGGCTACCAGAAGCAAATGTCTACAGTGATAGACATTTGCACATCATGTGATATTGGCCAATTGGATGTGTGCTGGGTGAGACAGGCCTCATGATGGGAAGCTCTAGTCCCCACATCTATGTATGTGTATATTTGACCTATTAGAGTGTGTTGTCTTTGGATATATGTGTGTATTTCTATCCGATGTGTCTGCAAAGCATGCCTGGTGTACATTGTGGAGTGTTTGCACAGACATTTGCGACTGACAGATATGTATAGTCCACTGTTGTTGACAGACATGGGCTTTGTTTCTATAAGAGTGTGAGCATGCCCAGTATAACCCTTCTGTATGTTGTTGTCAGACTTGGGCTTAGTTTCTCTAAGTGTGGGAGCATGCCCAGTATGACCTTCTGTATTGAATGTGTGAATCCATTCCAGGTAGGTTGTACTCCAGTGCAGGGATTTGTGTTCTACATCTACAGCTAGCAACCTGTTTCATATGGATATCTGTAGATAGGTGACAATATGGTGTCCCAATGGGCAAAGGATAGTGGGATACTGTAAATAATTGTGTCTGTGCTGCTTCTGCTACATGGTTTTGGTGTTAGCAGAGATATTCAGACATATGTACTGTTTTACACTCTGATGTTTTATGTCATCAACTACTGACAAGTATACATATTTGCTCGCAGTAATTTCCTGGGGAATACAAGACGAATGAAGCTGTGTCCAGTATTGTGGTCTGCAGCCTACATATTCTTGCACAATCATGCCATTCTGGAGGGGAGCTGCAGACACTTGCTGATGGGTCTGTGTAAATGGTCCGGCACCTTGGTACAGTGGAAGCTGAAGATCCCATGCTTGTACATCTATCAATGTGACATAATGGCCATATCCTGCTATGGCCATACCTCACAGCTGTACAGATTCACACAGGTTACCCAGAGGCAGGGCTCATATTTCTGGTCATTACCCCTTCACATTGTGGTTTACAAGCAGGCTTGTAGCCATCCATTCCTGTGTTTGCAGGCAGGGATAGTATGTGAAAACATCAGAGTTTCAGACTTCACACACTCCATGTTGTCCATGCTTCTACCCCCCTCCCCCGTTACTCTATCCTCTTCCTAACATTATGCAAACAATATCTGATAGGTATCCCTATAGTTATCACTTTATCCTAGCAGTATTTAGGGGTTGGTCCACAGTTCATGCAGTAGGACATGGTGTACATGCTACTGGGATTTGTCAACATGGCCTTGCATTTGTGTTTTGTGGACTGTGTTATGTCGCTATTTGGGAGTCCATGGGATAACATACATTAGTAGTAGTCCTGACAGAGAGATGAGAAGTCAGCAAGCAAAGGAGCGTAGTAGTGCTGAAATTGAATTCATCCTCAAGTCTTGGTGAGTACTTTCACAAAGTGGACCCTGTTTTTCACAAAATCTCACCAAGGTGACACTGATATATAGACTGTATTTATATAGTATATATCATGAACAGAAGTAAATCAAAAATAAAAAAGATAGCTGGGTGCACAAGACCCAGGATAAAAAAGTTCCCAAGCCTGGTAGGCGCACTGGTGCCAGCACTGGAAAAAATGACAGTGTACAATCCTCAAAATATGGAAACAATCCTACAATGGGGCCAGGCCAGGCTCAGGGGGAGGATGGCTCCCCTGTTGTAGAAGGAAGTAATAATCCACAAAAACGACAAAAACTGATTGGCCAAAGAAGAGCCATAAAGATGACAGAGTGGACTACTGAGGATAAGAAAGAAATTATATATTGTTACTATTATGTAAAAAGCCCAGAATTTCCAGACACAAGATATACAAAATGATTAAGAGAGAAATTAGAGGAAAGAAAAATACTTCCGCAGAAAAAACTGTCACAAGCTTCAAATAAAATTTGCTTTCATTAATACAACAGATTTTTGAAAAACAGTATATAGATTAAGAAATGTTGATCTCTTTGGAAAAAGAAGCCTCTGAGGAAGTGAGAAAATATAAACAACAAAACCTAGACATATTTGAAAAATATAAAAAAGAAATATGGACATGGGAAAGAAAGAGAGATTTGATATGGTGCAATATGTATGCAAAGGAGAAAGGCAAGTTAACTAATATACAGAAGGCAGTTTCAAAGATATTCAAAGAAAAATACAGGCAAAGGCTTCCAGATAGTCACAATAAAAAGACTAAAAGCACAAAGATATAATGCAGAAAAGATGATTAGTAAAGTAGAAGTTAAAGAAATGGAAGTTGAAGTTATGGAGTGCCTGCGAAGTGAAGGATTTAATGTAGAAGGTCTAAAACAGACTACATTACAGCATGATGGAGTGAGTCCCCAGAATAAGGAAAAGCAAGAAGATCAAGAGACATGTGAAGAAGAAATATGGACAAGGGAAAGGAAAAGAGATTTAATATGGTGTAATATTTATGCAAAGGAGAAAGCAAAACTAACTAACACAAAAAGAGCAGCAACAAAGATATTTGAAGAAAAATATAGGCAAAGGAATCCAGATATGGAAAACTTTACAATAGAAAAAATAAGAAGACTAAGAGGAAAAGCAGAAAAAAGAGATTAGTAATGGAGAAGTCAAAGAAATAGAAACTGAGGTAATGGAACAGCTGTAAAGAGAAGGATTCAGTGTAAAAAATCAAATGCAGAAAGCACCACAACAGGATAGAGCAATAGATATCCAAATTAAGGGGACACCAGTGGAACAGGAAGCAACAGGTCAGGTGCCATATCAAGATATTTTGGAGTCTTCCACAGGAAACCAGTATAAAAGTTCACTTGAAGCTCAACAAGAAGGAAAGGAACAGGAAACTGTGGAAACTCTGATGCAGTCAGTGTTGAGGAGTGATAGGCCAGTGAGTTTCCATATGACAAAACAACAGAACACACAGGATGAAATTGAAGAGAATGTGCCACAAGAAAAGGAGTTAAGAGAAGATTTGCTTGATTTAATGGATAAAGACATATATATCAAGGTCAATGACAGAAATGGACTGCAGAAGGCTAATAAAACCCAAAAGGTCAGAAGCTTGATAAAACAAATGAACACAGTATTTAGGACTGTTCATAGAGATCCATGTGATATAACAGAAGTAAACAGAATATATTACTGTGCTGCTAAATTAATAACTGATAAAATTCTACCACAGAAACATTGCGTAGTGAGGGAACTGGGGGGGGCGGGTGAAAGGGAATACCATTATGGAAATATCGAATAGAGAAAACTATAAAGCAGCTAAGACAAGAAGTGTCATTGTTAGAAGATAATAGAAGAGGGAACAGATCAACAAAAATATTAAGAAAGATAGATGTGATAAAAGCAATGCACAGTATTAGAACAGACCAGGATCTATTATGCACTGTTGGAGATAAACTAAAAATTTCAAAAACAGGCGTAAAGACTCAGAAGATATGAAGATAAATATAAGGGAAAAGCACAAAATAAGCAATTTACTGATGACCCAAAAAAGTTTTATAGAGAATTGGGAAATAAGGTAAAATGAATTGATGGACTGCCAAAAAAAGAGGAAGTAGATACATTTTGGAGAAGTATAGGCCGTGGTGGTGTAGCGGTTAGCAATATCGCCTCACAGCAAGAGGTTCTCCCGTTCGATTCTCAGATGGAGAGCCTTCTGTGTGGAGTCTGCATGTCATCCTCGTGGTTGAGTGACACTAAAGACATGCAGGTAGGTGCGAGCGTGAATGGGTGTGCCTTCTTTGAAGGTTGGGCATCAGGCTGGCAACTCTGCACTGTAAAAATCCACTGCCAATCATGAGCAGACAGGAGTTCTGCTGTGGCAAACCCTAACTGGGAAAAGCCAAAAAACTTTTTAATCTATGAAGATCCTGTGGAACATAACAAAGATGCTAAATGGAAAGAAGAAGTAAAAGAAAGAATAAGAAGTTTAAAGGTACAGGATATGAAATGGGATGATATGACAGCTAGAGAGATTGAAATAAAGTTGAGAAAAGCCTCTTACTGGAAAACCCCAGGCCCAGATGCAGTAACTAACTTTTGGCTTAAAGTATTAACTTCTTTACACAAGGATCTAGCCATGAGTAAGAACTATTTATATGCACACCCTGAACAGACACCGCACTGGTTAACAACAGGAAAAACAATGCTCTTACTTAAGAGTGAACTTGCAAGCTACTCTAAAAATTATAGACCAATAACTTGACTTCCGACAACATATAAACTATACACGGGAACTGAAGCAGACAGAGTTTATAGTCATTTAGAAGAAAACTCAATTATGGCAGTAGAATAAAAGGGCAATAAAAGAAAGTCATATGGAACAAAGGATCATTTGTTGTTAAAAAAGTTATAGTGGAGAACTGTAAGAAAGGGAAGAATCTTTATTGCATGGATTGACTATAAAAAAAGCATTTGATAGTATCCCACATTCATGGATAAAAGAGTGCTTAAAAATATATAAGGTACATCCTACACTGATTGATTACATTACAGTAACCATGAAACAGTGGCAGACTACTTTGCAATTAAGTCATGATAAAGGACAGATTATTTTCCCAGGGATAAAAATCCAAACGGGGATATTCCAGAGTGACTCCCTGTCACATTGCTATTTTGCCTTGCCATTAATCTGTTAAACTGTTTACTTAACAGCTTAGGTCATGGCTATAATTTGGCTTCTAGAAAACAACAAAGTCTAATGACTTCTCATCTTCTCTTTGTCCATGATTTTAAATTGTATAGCTCATCAGATGAGGAACTGAAAGCACATCTGCAGGTTGTCAAAACTTTTTCAGATGACATTAGAATGTCATTTGGTCTTGATAAATGTGCAAAAGCAACCTTTAAAAAAGGAAAATTGCAGCACCAGGAAAACATCAGTTTGGGACAAGAATGTGATATAAAAGAATTTGAGCAAGAGGGGGTGTATAAATACTTGGGAATTGATGAAGGATCAGTAATAAAACATGAACAAATGCAAATAAAGCTTAGTAAGGAGTATTTTAGAAGACTTAAATTAATCCTGAAAACAGCATTGACACTTGGGAGCAAGATCCAAGCTATAAGTCAGTTTGCTCTTCCTGTCCTAACTTATAGTTTTGGGGTGATTGACTGGCACTAAAAAGTGTTGAATAGATTGGATATTAAAACAAGAAGGATGCTTCATGCTCACCAAATGATTTATAAAAAACAGTGTATACCAAGATTATATATTCCCCGTTTTGAAGGAGGGATGGGCCTCCTTAAAACCGATTACATATATAGATCTGTAATTGTGAGACTCCACACATATCTACTGACCTCACAAGATCCAAATGTGGTGAAAGTTTTAAAACATGAGGAGAATATATCTAAGATGACATCTCTCCTTAATTTAGCAGAAGCATATTGACATCAAGCAGGAATGGAAATCAAACCAGAAGTGGATAAAAACCATGCAGCAACTGAATGTGCTAAAAAAACAAAAGAAAGAATATAAGGTGAAGGACCAGATGAGAAGGCAAGAAATGTGGAAAAAAACATAAATATAGTTGCAAGTATAGAAAACTTCTGGAAGAGCCTCATGTTGATCAAGAGCAAATGCAGAAATGGGTAAGGAGAGGTGAATTTACATCAAGAAATGAAAGGTTAATATTGGCATCCCAAGATAGTGTGCTACGTACACACTGGTTTACTAAGTCCATTGAACATGTGGGAGAAACAGACATATGTAGGTTTTGTGGAACCGAATTGGAAACAGTCACACACCTTATTGCTGGTTGCGACTATCTAATGGCAGAGGGACTGTATACTGAAAGGCATAATAATGTGGCAAGATTATTACACTGGAGATTGTGCAAACATTATGGTATGGAAGTGGCTAAAAAACACTGGAAACATGAGCCACAGAGAATCATAGAAAATGATGAAGTTTACATCACATGGGATCACCCAATACCAACAGTCCAAAAGATAGATGCTAGAAAATCGGATATAGTGGTCCAAGAAAAGAAGACAAAAGTAGCATTGATCACTGAAATCACCACACCTAGTGACTGCAGTTTCTTGCGTACAGAGAGACACAAAGTCATAAAATACCTTGATCTGCAGGCAGAAATGAGAGCCATGTGGAAGAAAGATACCCAGACAGTTCCAATAGTAGTAGGAGCAACTGATCTTATAAAAAAGAATTTACAATCGTATTTAGATATGCTACCAATTCATGTAACACCATACGAATTGCAGAAGGAGTCATTACTGGGCACATTGCGGGTGCTACGAAGAGCACTTTTGGCTAACATCAAAGAGTGAAACAATACTAATTTCATGAACATTAATCGTACTTTGACTTAGGAATGGGACCCATTCCCGTCATGGTATTAGAAGCCCAAAAGAATTGGAGAAATTAAAAATGGTAGACTTAAATTAATCTGAAAACAGCATTGATACCTAGGAACAAGATCCAAGCTATAAATCAATTTGCTCTTCCTGTCCTAACTTATAGTTTTGGAGTGACTGACTGGCCCCAAAAAGTGTTGGATATATTGGATATTAAAACAAGAAGGATGCTTCATGCTCACCAAATGATTTATAAAAATCAGTGTATACCAAGATTATATATTCCCCATTCTGAAGGAGGGATGGTCCTCCTTGAAATTGATTACATGTATAGATCTGCAATCATGGGACTCACACGTAGCTACTGACCTCACAAGATCAAAATGTGGTGAAAGTTTTGAAACATGAGGAGACTAAATCTAAGATGACATCTTTTCTTAATTTAGCAGAAGCATATCGACATCAAGCAGGAATGGAAATCAAACCAGAAGAAGATAAAAACCAGGCAGCAACTGAATGTGCTAAAAAACAAAAGAAGGTGAAGGACCAGGTGAAAAGGTAAGAAATGTGAAAAAAACTTAAATATAGTTGCAAGTATAGAAAACTTCAGGAAGAGCCTCATATTGATCAAGAACGAACACAGGAATGGTTAAGAGAGGTGAATTTACATCAAGAAATGAAGGGTTAATATTGGCAGCCCAAGATAGTGGGCTACGTACACTCTGATTTACTAAGTCCATTGAACATGTGGGAGAAACATACATATATAGGTTTTGTGGAACCAAACTGGAAACAGTCACACACCTTATTGCTGGTTGCGACTCTCTGATGGCAGAGGAAATGTATACTGAAAGGCATAATAATGTGGCGAGATTGTTACACTGGAGATTGTGCAAACATTACGGTATTGAAGTGACTGAAAAACACTGCAAACATGAGCCACAGAGAATCATAGAAAATGATGTAGTTTACATCACATGGGATCACCTAATACCAACAGTCCAAAAGATAGATGCTATAAAACTGGATATAGTGGTCCAAGAAAAGAAGGCAAAAGTAGCATTGATCATTGAAATCACCACAGCTAGTGACTACAGTGTCTTGCGTAGAGAGACACACAGTCATAAAATACCTTGATCTGCAGGCAGAAATAAGAACCATGTGGAAGAAAGATACCCAGACAGTTCCAATAGTAGTAGGAGCAACTGGTCTTATAAAAAAGAATTTACAATCGTATTTAGATATGTTACCAATTCATGTAACACTGTACGAATTGCAGAAGGAGTCATTACTGGGCACATTGTGGGTGCTGTGAAGAGCACTTTTGGCTAACATCAAAGAGTGAAATAATACTAATTTCATGAAATTTAATCGTACTTTGACTTAGGAATGGTGTCCATTTCCGTTATGGTATTAGAAACCCAAAAGACTTGGAAAAACTAAAAAAAGGCATTAGGGGTGAGACACAGGCCTTTGACGGAGGACTGTAGGGCATTTGGTAGTGATGCAGGCCATCTGTAGCAGGCCAGTGCATTCTGTCACTCCTACAGTCCCAGGCTGCAAGCCACTGTATTACCCTGGGGTGACAGCGTAGGTGTGCAAGGTGTTAATAGCAATAGCTTCTGTCCTGATTAATCCATTGGTGTGGATGCTGGCAGGGTGCTGCTTACAGCTAGGGACACACCTGCATGGAACACCTCTTCAGCATGCTACATTCTGTGGGTATTCACATACAGAAGTGGGGGTCATATTGTACTCATTCCCAACAGCAGGAATATGACTTGTGAGGTACCTATGGCTGATGGTCAGGTGAGCTGAGTACATGTGTGCTATGGAAGCTACTTGCAGCTGACTCACAGATATATGTGGGGCATTCCCCTTATGCTGCCTTGTGTGGGGACATCATCAGTTTCTCAGCACTTCACACCTGTGCCTTTTGTGGTATGCAAGTGTTTGGTCAGACTACATCAGTATTCCATACTACACAGCCAGCTAATGTGCTGCTAACCTGTATCTACAAATCCAAAGGTGTGTCCACTTGACAGTAACATTTTATACACTTTCTGTCTAGGGTACTTCCACCTGTGTACTGATTGTATGTCTGGGCCCACATTCATGCCATGTCCATCTTTCAGATGGTGACAGATATTACATACGAACAATTAGTATGGATTACTGCTGGATTGTGTCTAGCTGGGATGCATTGTGTTTGGCACTGCAATTGTGAGGACTTGGCCCTGTCATCAACAGATCTGGCCACTGGCCACTGGGACACAACCCTCCATGCCTACATGCTGACCACTTTCACACATTATACAACACACAACAACCTAACACACAGAGCCCTGCATATTGTACACATGCTACAATCTAGCCTGCTAATTTGGCCAGCTCAGGTAATCTGTGCTCCACTGTTATTATACCCACACCTACATATTACTACATTTCTACATAGGATTGTGGGGGGGGGGGGGGTGCACACTTGACAACTGTAAACATTTGCTATGACCATACTGGTATTTCAGGTACTCTGTTGGCTTCCATTTCATTCTGTATTCTGACCTATCATGCAGACTAGAGGCATATCAGTGTATTACAGTTCTTAGGTTTTAGTGACCTACATTTCAGTTTCAGACTTCTTACCCTTCAGAACTAACATCCCACTGCCTGACCTGTTATAGTCTGTATGTGTAGGTCTGGAGGGGGGCTGTTCTCCATTGGCATCAATTGGAGGCCTTAGCACAGCCTTTCTTAGTGTTCGTCTACACCTGTCCTGCTGGCTGAGACTGTTGTTGGGTATGTGAGCTTCATTGACATGCATGTGTGTGTCCTATGGACACACATTTGGCCCACCACATGTACTGCAGTGGGTTTTGTCACCTTGTCTAGTACTGCCTACTGTGTTGACACCAGTATTTGTTATGGATTTCATGCTGCTGATATAGTTGTCTACTATCTGCTGCCATCCCATTCAGCTACTTTATTCCCTTGCATGCTCACATCCGTACCATAGATACAAGTAGCAGAACATACTACTCCATTCAGCAATTGACAGTGAGAGTGACTTACCTTGTGGCTGTGCCATTATTGAGGAAGGTGCTGGAGGGCTGACTATGTCAGATGCACATAGTACACTCCCTATACATGGTTAAGCACAGGTAGTGTCATGTTTGGCATCCCTTTTACTGTATGTGCGAGTCAGAGAGAGGTGTCATTCCCAGGTTCCTACTGTGTCAGTGTATGTGCTATGTGTTGTCTCTTTGCCAAGGCCTGGGCATACTGGGCACGCCTCTTTCTGCCTACAGGGGCAGGCTTAGGTTGTTCCTCCTCTGAGTTACTCTGTGCCTGTGCTGGCCTTGGCAATGGTGTGGGGGCTGTGTGGCCCTGCCCCATGCTGTTCCTGCTGCAGCTGTTTCCACAGGATCATATTGTGTAGCATGGCACATACAATGACAATTTGCGTACATGTAGCTGGTCAGTACTGCAAGGCTCCACCGGATATGTCCAGGCACCGGAACCATGACTTGAGCAGCCGAAACGGGTCTACTTTAAATAACCGAACCGACACTTCACCGACATGCAGAAGACCGAGATGAAAGGACCGAAAAGCAAGTTGATCGAAAAGGTGATTTGCCGACAGCCGAAAGACCGACAAGGGCAACGTGTGAGCACGACTCGGTAAGTATATGATAGTGACGGATTTAGGAGCGGTCAGGTAAGTGTGCGATATTGAGGGATTTTGGGTTAGGGTGTGGGAAAGGTGAGTGTGCGGTAGTGTCGGAGTTAGGGTTCGGGTAAGATAAGTGTGTGATAGTGACAGACTGTAGTTTAGGGACGGGTTAAGTGAGTTAGGTTTAGAGTACGGGTAGGGTGAGTGTGCGATAGTGACAGTCTTTAGGTTTTGGGTTGGGTTAAGTGAGATATTGTTAGGGTGCGGGTAGGGTAAGTGTGCGGTAGTGTCGGACCTTAGGGTTAGGGTTTGAGTTAAGGTTAGTGGATATGTCATTGTGTGTAATGTGTAGTTTACGTTTTTTGTGTCGGTGTAATGGTGTTCGGTTTTGTGAGTTGTCGGTGTTGTGTGTTTTCGGTTATTTGGGGTCGGTGTTTTGTGTGTCGGTGAAGTGTCGGTTCGGTTATTTAAAGTAGATCCGCCCAAACACATGCTCTATTATGATTCTGGACTGTGTGTGCCTCATTATGGAGTTCTTGTTCAGGTGTGTGTGCATTACTGATGGGTGTCATCAGCCACAGTTCCAGTGTATAACCAGCATCCCCCACTAGGTGGCCATATGGGATGTCCCCATTGGCAAATCTCTGGTACAGCTGCATCATATGCCAGATGTGGGAGTCATGATAGCTTCCAGGGCTGCTAGCACACACATTCATTCTAATGTCCTGGGCATTGCACATGACCTGGCAGTTGATAGAGGGGAAAGCCCTTGCAGTTTATGTAGATTCTACCCTGCTGACCAGGTGGTGCTTTGATGTGTATGTGTATGCAGTCTATAGCACCCATTACCTCAGGGTATTCTGCTATTTGGTAGAAGAGACACATATTGCTGGTCAACGCCTCACGGGTGTTGTGGAAATATATGTGCTCACTGGTATGTGCTGACATGGCATCCAGGAACTGGTGGAGTACTCTTGATGCTGATGCCTGTGAGATCCTCATGATATCCCAAGTTGGCCTTTGGAAGGTACCTGTGGCTAGTATTCTTAAGCCTACACATACCTTGGTATCCACTGGGACGGGTTCCCCTCTGTTGGTTCTGTGTGTATGAGGCATGGCTGGCACATCTCAACAATTTGCTGTAGGAAGTCTCTGCCCACCCTATAGCACTCCACTATCTCCATCTCATGTAGCCCCTGGTAGGTTACCCTGGGTCTGTACACTCTTCTCCTTCTCCTCACTGTGGGTTGGGCATCAGCATTGTCATCCTCACCACCCTCAGCCTCTTCCACATGTTGATTTATGATAGCCAAAGCAGCCCCTATCATTTTGCTGCTTTTGTTAGGTAAAATTTCCTCGTTTGTGTACATTGGCGGTGTAGAGTTTTTGGGAAAAACCAGAGGGAAAGGTGTTTGCATAGTTTATAGTAGTGTGCTGGGCTGGGCTGGGCTGCTGCCTGTATAATTGGCTGGTTCTGAAACATTTCACCTGCCAGCTATGCTAGTTCTCATTGATTACCTTCCTACTGCTATTTTCACTTCCCATTACCTTCCTGTTTAAGCCTCGAGCATGCTGTGCAAACCCAGTGTTCAGATGTGAATGGAGCTATTTCCTGTTTATTTTTCTTTTTAGGCAATGTAAACACCATTAAGCAGAAATTGGCCCTCCCTGGACATGAACACACTCTGCATTTCTTAGTGGAAGACAATACAGCCTTAGACACACCCCCTGCCTTAGCTGTGCTTAGCTAATGACAAACACAGGCCACAGGTCTCCATTAAGCTTACAGCATACATGACATACCCCCTTATGAAGTCATCTAGCTCTTAGGCTTACACCATGGTCTTAATGCACCTACACTGTTGGGTACAAGCTAGCACTGAGGGGAAATCTGTGATTCAGTATTATTGCCTCATTTGCATAGGATTGACTGCTAATGTATGGTTACAAATCCGACACTCAGCCTTCCCCCTTAGCAACCACTATTCCATGGTCTTGCTGTGTTATGCATGCCATTGACTGTTATGGCAGAATTATGATTTTGTTTTAACAGCTTATTTCCAGCTTTTTTTTTATTTTCAGGCCAATCCCTTTTGCACACCGCTGCTCTGTGCTTAAACGCCCGAAATCAGCCAACAAAAAAATAAGTTATTTTTTATAATTTTGAAACTAATTTTCATGCCTATGACCATGTATTTGGCCTTTGGCATACCTACCCCTTCTAATACATGCATTTTTACGAGCTGTCACACCTCCGTTTTGTAGTTTGCAGAAATGTATTCAGCTACTGGCTGAATACATTTCTGCAGTCTACACTATTCCTGCATGAACATCTGCCTGCTTCCTGGATCCCAAATTCACCTTTCATGGTTTTCACCAGCAAATGAAGTAATTAGCATACAGGGGCTGTGTCTGTCCCAGGAGCTTATTCCTAGATCGCACAGCAGCCATATTGCCTGCAGCAGCTCTTGCACTATTCCTGCACACTGTGCAGAGCTAGCTAAATCCTGGGGAATGATGACAACCATTACACCGAGAAGTGGATATATAGTGTAACAACTTTTTTTTTTTGTTTTGAAGACCATCCTGTAAAAATATTTTACTAATTATGTGCTGTGTTTTTTATAGTTTTTTTGCTAACTTGATTAATTTATTTTTTTAACTGTTGAATTAACTGTTTACTTTTGTTAATTACCTTATACAAAGAATTAAAAAAACAGACTAGTTGAGGATTCTATTTAAAATACACAAGCATTTTACTTTTTGGAGTAAACACATAAGCTTTTGTTATTCCACCCTAAATAAGTGATATTACTAAGACATTTTACAAAGGGTGTCTGCTTAGAGAAGCTCATACAATACAAACAAATTGAGGAGCAATTTCTGTGAACATTTTAAAACTTGATGGCAAAATTGTTTATTTACACAGATTTTCAGTGTTGTAGAAAACATGGTTTATACACTGGGAATTGCTTTTTACATATTAAGCCATTTACTGTACAGCATAAACCAAACATATTTATTATTTACTATTACTTTTACTTGCACAGAGGTTTTCTGCATTTGTACATACATGGGCTATAATGCACACAGCCCAATTTACAAACTTAGTATTAAACTAAAGCCTGTTAATTAAACATTTACTGAAGCATTAAAATGTATTACTGTTGTCTGGTAATGAGACAATAAAAAGGCATGGTTATCTTTTAATAATTATTGAATCACTGATGTAGGCTAATATATTTTTTTCATAGTTTTATTTCAGACCCTTTTGCAGTAGTGTTTACACAGCCAGTGTAAAATTGAAAGAGTACCCTTTCTCCTTGTAGTATGCAACATTTTATTGCAGTATTGTTTTGTAATGATACATTTGCTTTATGCTGTGAGAGTTGTACATATGCTTCCCTCTGGCTGTTTTTCAGACTGTGACACTCTGGTCTAAGGAAAGATTTTAATATGACAAGTTACCTCGGGTTTTATTTGTAATATCATGTACTCATTGCAAATTTATATTAACAATATTAGTTTTGTATACCTTTTTTGCCAGGGTCTCTGCTATTTTTGATGCTATTATACAATTACAAAATATTGTAAGAAACAAAATAGATAGTGACTGAACTAACGCATGCTTAAAACTAAAGATATTCACATTATTTACATTTGCTGTTGTCTGACTTTTGCTCTTGTGCATTTTAAACAAGTGCACTTTAGGTGAAAAGATAATACATGCATGTGACTTTAGATCTTTGCTGCTTTTAACTACTTTCATTTGATTTCCATGCACTAGAACTGTTCTGTTTTTCTTTTTTTTTTTACCTTTTGAAAGATTATTTAATTTATCTGAAATGGTGATTTTGAAATTATTTAACACCTTAGCTATGAGAGGCTGCCCTATGTGCATGTCATAAGAATGGCAGTTATATGGCTCACATTACTGTTTAACTAATACGTTTCTTGCTTTAGCTGAATGAAAGTTTTAAAACATTTGGGAATCATTTGTCCATGCATTAGATACTGCTGTGTATGTTAAGCATTTTCTAAATATAGATTACTACGCCATAAATTATTTTTTGTCAGCATAGCTAATTGCTGTTTAAGGTCTGGAATCTCTTTCTTTAACTCTTTACTAACCAGATTATTTTTGTCTTGTAATTTTGCATGGGCTGTCTGATATTTCTCAGTAACTTATTCTGCTCACTTTAAATGTCCTATGTACCTCTGAAAAAGTGTTTGTATATGTTGTCTAAACTTTCTGAACTAATTTTGTCTATCCTTTAGAAGCTTATTAAATTTGTCTGTCAGTTCACCATGAACCTCATTCCTGTCCTTATCTGTTTTGTACTGTGCAGTGGTTTTATTCCACTTTTGAATAAAGGGTGTAACAAGATGTTCAGGAGATTTTGGCAATAATTGATGTGACTGCTGTTGTAAGTCTGAAATAAAAATTTCACATGTTGTGACAGGGCACAACTGTTTAACATCTGGAAATAATGCAAGTGTATGACCCTTATTTGGTTGTTTACCATTACTTTTGTGACATTACACACAGAAAGCAGTTTTATATGACTCACACAATAAACATTTACTGTCATACCACACATGTATTTGTTCAAGATACCAGTCAAACGTAATCCATTTGTATAATTTTTAACTATCATCTTTCCCTAATAAGGTTTTACATAGTTTGTCCAAAATGCTATCTGGTCATTCCAATATATTAAGAGTAAAACTCTGTTTACCACCCTGTTTAACAGAATTCATACTGCATGTAAATACAAAAGATCTCATACCAATTATTCAGCAGCAGTTGGCCACACTGCTTACTGTAGTTGGTTGAAAAACTTCTGTACTTACGTAAAAAGCTGGTGAAATGAAACTGGCAGTTGCAGAGTCAAAACCTAGGAATTCACCAACCTGGAGAATTTATGGCACTGCTTCCTTCCTGTATGGCAGTCTTGCTCTGGATCCAGACATCTGGGGAACTGTAATGCTGCAAACTATGGAAACTGAAGTGCTCCTATTTAAGACTCAATCACATACATAAATGTTAGTTACTGCACCTTTACTGAAGTGACCTTATACAAGGCACCACTCCCCTTGTGTTCTAATACAGGCTAGGCTTGCCATTGAAAAATTAAATGCAGATGTTTGTGCTGGTGCCTGCTTGCTGAAACCAAAGTCTGATTAATGCACTGAACTTTGCAGACAATTAACCTTTTCAGCACCATATATTAACTTTTGTGCAGCTACTAATAAAATAGATAAAATACTAATAAAATAACTTAGCTACGTTTCAGATGCATACAATAATGTGATAGTTTATAGGTTTTAATGTAACTTGTCAGGCAGCATAAAAGATAATCTCCAGTTACCTCAGAACAAATGTGTTCCTAAGTGTAAAAGATCTAACAAAAAATCAGATCTAACATCATACACTGTCAATGTCCTTTATGTACATTTTTTTTAAACCAGTCTTTGGAATTTGAAGTCTGTTAAAGTCAGTACTTTGGTATTTTTTGATGTCATACAGTCTGTTCATTGTATTCTTTTTCATGGTGAATAATCTTAAACTTTTAAGGAGTCTTTCTTGTTCTGTCTTTCGATTCTCCCTGCACCTGGTTTCTTATCTGTCCTTGAAGCTTGTACCAAGTACTGGACATTTTGTAATACATTCAGTTGGATGTCCTTCTGCTTCTCAGCTAAGAACAGTATAACCCTTTAATATATACACGCTAACAAACAGAAATGTACATGCATCTACATGACTATATTTTCCTCCATATATTCTAGCAAACAGAAGTGTACTTGCACTGTTAAATTTTCTTCATATATATATTCTAATAAACAGCAGTGTATATGCACTGTTATAAATGTCTCTCATATATACATATATACATATATATATATATAGAGAGAGAGAGAGAGAGAGAGTTTAAGCAAGCAATTCCTGCTTAAAATCCTGTTTTCTTATTTTTAATAAGAATGCAAAATAATCTTTGACACAGATCTTACATAAGAAGTTGTCACTAAGGCTTATTTCAGTAATTTGTATGCCGATATCAAGAGTAGTCGCTGTTGTACAACTAGTTTCCCTTTTTATTTATATATATGTTCATAGGTTCAGAGGTTCATAGGTAGGTACTAGGCTATCTGCCCAAAGGCATTTATAAGCCTAGCCAGAATGTGTTGGCTTTTGCCACCCCCTTAAATTAGTTCCCTGTGCCTCTGTCCAGCAGAGTCACTGAAGTGATCCCTGAGGTAAACATTCTGTTTCCCATCCACTCATCAAGATTTCTTTTGAAGAGTGTTAGCGAGGAGCTCTGTCTAATGTAGATTGGAATCTTGTTCCAAAGCATGGGAAGTCTCTGGGACAGGAATCTATCCCTGCAGCACGTCCTACTTATTGTTGTGGTGAGGTTTAGATCCCTAAAGCGTGTGTCTTGTGGGGATAAGTTTTTCTTTAGGTGGAGCATGTCCATCAATTCTGGGTTGGACATGGCCTTGTATGTCAGGCAGAGATCACCTCTGAGTAGGCAGTATGCAACCGAGTACAACTGTAATTTCTTCAGTCGAGCTGCATAGGGCATCTGTTTGAGGCCAGTGATCCTCTTGTTGAGGTACTTCTGTGGTCTTTCCAGCTGTTGCAGGTGTCTTGTAAGGTACATCCCAAATGGGGCATTGTACTCTATGATGGGTCTGATGAGTGATGAGTAGAGGGGCACAATGACCTCTTTTGATCTGGATGCAAACCCTTTTGTGATTAGGTGGACCACGTAGAAGGATTTTCTAACCACTTTGGCAATGTGATTATCAAAGGTGAGATTACTATCTAATCGAGTCCCCAGATCCCTTATTATGTCTTCCATATTTAGGGGACTACCACCTATGTGGTAGTTTGTGGGTACTTTGTTTTTTCCAAAGGGGATGACTATGCACTTTTTGGCATTTAGCTTGAGGCCATGATTTTGACACCAGGTATCTGTCTCAGTGAGACCCTTTTGGAAGATGTCTGTGTCAGCCAGAGAGTCAATTATAGCCCCTAGTTTGCAGTCGTCTGCGAACTTGGTCAGCCATAGTCCTCCTGTGCTTACCTGTACCTCTGAGAAGTATATGCCGAACAAGAGGGTCCTAGGATTGAGCCCTGAGGAACTCCACTTGTAACTGATTTAGAGTCGGACCTAGCTCCCGCAACTCTCACCATGTAGGTTCTGTCCGTGAGCCAGTTGGCAACCCATCTTGTGATGTAAGGGGTTTATGTTCAGGCTGGTGAGCTTGGCTATAATACCAGAATGGTGAATGGTGTTGAAGGCCTTTGCGAGGTCTAGGTAGGCTGTATGTACCACCTTTCCCTCATCTATAGCCTTGGTAACTATCTCAAAGAAGTCCACCAGGTTTAAGAGGCATGATCTGCCCTTAACAAAGCCAATCTGGGTAGGGTCCAGTGTTTGTAGGTTCCCAATGTCTCTGTTAATGAGTTCCATGATGATGCACTCCATAGCCCTGCAGACCAAGCTAGTCAGGCTTATAGGGCAATAGTTCCCGGGGTCTGTTGTGGCTCTGCCTTTGTGGAGCAGAATAACCGCTGCTGTGCGCCACTCTATGGGTATGTAGCCTGTGGAGAGGCTGAGTTTGAACAGTGTGTTTAGGTGAGGGGTTAGTTCGTCTTTGAGCTCATGTAGGACACAGCCTGGGACACTGTCCAATCCCACTGATGCTGTGTTTTTGGCTTTGGAGAGGGCTGTTTTAACCTGAGTGTCTGTGATTTCAGGGACTCTACATTCTTCTGGTATGGTTATGAGCCCTCTTTGGGATGAGATGGGGGTGAAATTTGCACTGAACCGGTCTGCCAGAATGTTGGCGATATCGGTCGGTTCAGTGTATTTTGTGCCATTCTGCACTAACTCCAAGCAGATCTGAGCATTGCCACTTAGATTCTTGACATAGCTAAAGAATGCCTTGTGGTTATCTTTGGAGTCCTTTGCAATTTTTCTTTCAAAGCTCGCCTTGGATGATTTTATGAAAGATCATAGTTTCGTGCTGATACTTATCAGGGATGTCTTCTCTTCTTGTGATTTTACTCTTTTTCTGTACTAGTTTCCTCCTTCTATTGTATAGCTTGTTTATGGCAGGAGTCCACCAGACTGGTTTCCTTTTCTTGGAGGAGTGAGTCTTGGTTTTGCTCGGGATGGCATGATCCATGCATTCTTACAGGTGCCTGTAGAATGCATTAGTAAAGAATTTTGCAGCTTGGACAGCGTTATCCTTCAGCATGGGGGCTTTGAAACTTTCCACCTCGGTCTTAAGTAACGTGAAGTTTGCTTCTGAAAAGTTTTCTTGTTAGGGGGTGGGGGCAGAATGTGGATATCCAAAGTGATTTGTTTATGGTCAGATCTAACCAGCGCAGGGTTGACCTCCGGTGTGGAACACTGGTCGCCCATGTTGGTGATGACCATGTCCAATATGTTGTCACCTCTGGTGGGAGTGTTGACCAGTTGAACCAGGGCATTTGAGTTTATAAATTTTAAGAAATGTTGGGCAAGGGAGTTAGTACTTGAGTAGTTCTCCCAGTTAATGTTTGGATAATTAAAATCACCCAATATTAGGGTGTTTGGTAAGACCTTTATGTTTCCCAGTGTTTCCAGGAACACGGAATGGGGGTCCTGGGACATGGTGGGTGACTTGTAGCAAGCTACAATTTGAATTGCAGTTTTGCCCATTGTTAGTTGCACGTGGATGATCTCTGAAGCATCGTGCTGTGCCACTAACCTGGAGGTGTGGGTATCCTTGATGAATATGGATACGCCCCTGCCTTTTGTATTTCGGTTTGGGTTCTGTGGCCTAAATGTATGGTATGAGTTGTAGCCTGGTAGTGCTGGGGTGCTCTCTGGAGCCTTAGACCAGGTTTCTGTTACTGCACATATATCGATTTTCTCCATGCTAAGGAATGCCTCGAGTGCGTGCATTTTGAGGTTCAGACTTCTGGCATTGAGTAGCACTACCCTCAGTTTTTTGTTACTTGTGCTATTTACAGAGGTAGGTTTGTCTTTTGAGCCTTGCCTAAAAAAGGCACTATGGGGGTGGCAAGAGCCTTGGCCAGTATTCGAAAGCCTAAGGGTGACAGGTGCAAGCCGCTCTAGTGAAGCAGCGTGGCTTGTCAAGCATGTCATCCCAGGTGGACAGACACTGGATCCCCTTTAAATGACACAAGAAAATTAGCCAATTGTTGAAAGTGAGAATTTTTTCTTTATACTGTGGTATCATTCATGGTGAGGGCAGGATGCTATTCAGGGTCAGGGTCATACCGGTCTGGGCTACATGATCAGAGTGTGTGTGTGTTTATATTTGTGTGTGTGTGTGTGTGTGTGTGTGTGTGTGTGTGTGTGTGTGTGTGTGTGTGTGTGTGTGTGTGTGTGTTAGTAGGTTAAGGAAAGAGGGGGCACAGGTGGTAATGTGCTAGTTTGTGAGGATGTGTGAGGTGTTGGGAGTACCATTGGCTAAACATAAGCTAGAGGGCTCGGCATAGGTGCTAGATTTCTTGGGATTGAATGTGATGCAGGTCTATGTTTATTTCATTTGCCAGGAGATAAGGTGGTTCAACTACAGGAGAAAATAACATGGATGAGGTCCAAGAGTAAGGTCCAGGTGAGCGATGTCATGGAGTTGTTGGGATTGTTGAATTTTGCTTGCAGGGCAGTGCATCCTGGATGTAACTTTTGTAGGTCAGTGGCTTTCCTTTTGAAAGGAGGTAAAAGTAAGCACCACAGGGTAAGGTTTAGCGAGTTAGCATGGGAGGACTTAGCTTTGTGGTTATAGTTTTTATTGCAGTTTAATGGGATCACGTTTTGGCAGACAGACTGGGTAGGTCAAGGGGATTTACAGTTGCTTACAGATGTAGCTGGGGGGTTGGGTATGGGAGCGTTTTTGCGGGGCAGTGGTTTTCAGTGCCATGGCCTCCTCATTTGCTTGAGGAATGGAAGCGGGATGTTGCCTTCCTGAAGCTTATGCCTATTTCAGCTGCATCAGTGCTGTGGCAGGATTGTTTGAGGGGTAGGAGAGTAGTGTTTAATTCGGACAATATTGCTGTGGTGAGAGTGCTGCAGGTTAAGGTGGCTACATCTGCATGATTGCTGTTGGTCCTTCATAAGCTAGTGTTGCAGAGTTTGTTAATTAATTTTTCTTTTACAGGGGTGCATGTGCCAGGGGTGAAGAATGAGATATCTGACAGCCTGTCTCATTTTCAGTTTTTCAGGTTTCAGCAGGTGGCTCCAACAGCAGCAAGGGTCCCATGGTGGTACTAGATGAAATTTGGCAGATTGGGCAGCAGTGATCAGTGGGTTGGTGAAGCAGTCGTGAGCAGTATCCACCAGAAAAGTGTACGGTAGGGCGTTGCATAACTTTGATAGTTTTGTGAGGCAATTACTGGAAGAGGAATGTATGTGGTCAGAAGGTTTATTGTTGTGTTACTTAGCAATGCTGAGGAGACAGTCAAAGCAGTAAGATCGATGAGAGTGGGTTTGGAAACAATTGGTGTGTTTGTTTGGTCAGCAAATTAGGGGATTGGACTAAGTCCTGGATAGTTGGGCATGTGCTGAAAGATTGGGGTAGAGGGGAAGGCTGGTGACTACAGAAATTTTAAGCATATTGTTACAGGGTTTAAGCAGAGTATGTGAAAGCTCAGAGGAATATGTGACATGGGGTACGTTGAGTGTATGGATGTACTGTGGAGCTTTTCAAGTGTCAGAGTTACTGGGATCATTGGTTTGGGATGAGGTTTTGATATTGCCAAGGGCGGTGCACATTAGGTTGAGGACATTGAAAACTGATCAAGAAGGGAAAGGGACATTTATAGATTTGGGGGAAGTTAGGTCAGAATGGATGTGTCCGGTAGCGTGGGGAATGAGACTGCGTGTGGCTAGAGAGGTTAGGGCTCAGCAATTCGTTTTTACATCAGTAGGTGGTAGGGAGTTAGCAGGGGAGCAGTTGAATTTAGTCATGAGAAGGGCTCTTTTCAGTGTGGGCTTAGAAGGAACAAATGTTCTACCCACTTTCAGGATGGGTAGGGCATCTGATCTAGCAAAAGGAGGCAGTTCGATTGAAGTCATTAAGAGGGTGGGGAAGTGGTCATCTAAGGCATTTTTGACATGTATTAAATAAGGATTGATATGTTTATTTTGTTGTTATTTATTTATTTATTTTTTTTTAGGGCAAAGGATTATCATTTTAGGCCATTCCTTCATGTATTGGGCAGCTAGGCGGGCTGTGGTTAGGAACAATGGTGTGGATTTGGACTTGCAGCATTTCAGATGGAAGGTTATGTGGCATGGTATTAGAGGGTTGATGTGGAACCAGATACTTCAGGTATTTGTGATGTTACAGAGCCAGTAGGGGTTGTCTTGAATTTTGAATTTTGTTGATTCATCTAGTGGGGAATGATTTGGGCATGATACTGAAGAGTCAGTTAGTTTATCATATTTGTAAAGATTTTTTAGCTTTATGGAAGCTTTATCCATCAGTTTGTCTGGTTTGGTTGGAGATTATGCCTAGGTTAGTTTGGAGGAATGCAAAGAATCTTTCTGTAATTGTGAGGGCACGTAGGTATGTGAATTTTACACTGGCAAAACAGTTGAAGGAGATGGGGGTGCATACTCCCCAGCACAGTCAGTTTGATGATAGGAATCCCATGTGGTATAGGACAGATGGGGTTTACCTTAATGAATTTGGTTTTGATTTGTTTAATTTGAATTTGGGGTTGTTTTTGGAGGGAATGGTTAGTTTGGTTAAGGTGTGAGGGGGAACAGTCCATGGGGCTGGTGGCCGGAGAAGAGGGACAGGCTTACCCCTCTTCTGTCACCCCTCTGGCAGATAACTGGTGGAAGGATTGTGAGGTGGCAAATGATTGATGGTGGAGGTGTTTTGGACATGGTGGTTTTGGATTGGTGAAGAGATGTTGAAGGTGAGCAGTAGAACGCTGCCTTGTAAGTGTGAGGATAAGCAAGCAAATGGGGGATGCTACTTATTCCAAGGGTGAGTGGTTACACTGCCCTTATGGTTAGTTATTTTATGTTTTTCCTCTTCTGAGGAATTGACGTTGTGTTGTGTTTAATAAAGTTTTCTGCATTTATCATTTATTATGTTAAACAATAAAGGTTGTCAAAGGTGTTTTGTTGTTTGAGTGGTTTATTAAAGTAGAATGTGACAAATGAAGTTTGGAATAGACAAAGTTGTCACGGGGAGTCTTTAATGGAGGGGGGGCTGGGAATTAAGAGGAAGAAGCAGGTAAGGTTAGTAGTTAAGTGAGTTTTGATGGGAGTAGGCAAGAAAGGGTTAAGCAGGTTGGAGGCTAAGGGAGGAAGTGAGATAAGGTGGGGGTGGGTCTTGAAGGCTTTTGAGGTGGGATTTGGTTGTTGGGAGTCACATTTGGTATGATCTTGTTGCCCTCCCAGCCAGTCCCGTTTGGGTATTGCATTTTGGGCAGAGAAGAGGGACAGGCTTGCCACTCTTCTGTTCCCCCTCTGGTGGATAATTGGTGGAAAGATTTTTGAGGTGGCAAAAGATTGATGGTGGAGGTGTTTTGGACTTGGTGGTTTTGGATTAGTGAAGATGTTGAAGTTGAGTGGTGGAATGCTGCCTTATAAGTGTGATGATAAGTGAAAAATGGGGGATGCTGCTTATTCCAAGGGTGATTGGTTATGCTGCCTTTATGGTTAGTTATTTTATGTTTTTCTCTTCCAATGAATTAAAGTTGTGTTGTGTTTAATAAAGTTTCATACATGTATTATTTATTATGTTAAACAATAAAGGTCATCAAAGGTCTTTTGGTGTTTGAGTGGTTTATTAAAGTGGAACATGACAAATAAAGAATAAATTGTTGGAATGGACTTACAGAGTGCTGGCCTTTGTTTTTTTCCTGTTGTGGTTGCTTTTTGCCATGCCCTTTCATCTACCTTGCAAATTGCTGTTGTATTATTCTTAGATGGCACTGCCTTGACAACAAAGACTAAACCTATACACATTTCCTTGTATAAAATCTATTACTTTTACCCTTTCCAGCAGATCTGATCACCACAATATTGCCTTGCTAAAAATCAATCCATTGATTCCTGGTGCATGAGCATTTCTGACTTCGAGTCACTTCATTTAATATAAATACTCTGGTATGGCCAATGTTCCTTCTTGGCAAATACAATGTCCCTTAATGAGTCACCATACTCATGTATTTCACAGGGCAATGATGTTCTCTACTCAAAATTTTAAACTATAATCTTATCATGAGGGACAGTTTATTTACAGTGCTGGATACTGTAGTTCAGAGCCAAAGATCTACAGAGTTAACATGCATTTAGGACTACATGAGATGGATAATATATCTTGAATGTTTTTTAGTGACAGGAGGATATGTCAGGGGTCTGTGTCACTGAGTGATTTCTGTAAAAACAGCTGACTCTTTCTCTGTGTTTACTATGTTAAACATGCTGTTTTATACCTAGAATTCAGCACTATGGATGTTATAATATGATTATGCCAGCTTGTTTCATAGCTCAGGATAATACTCATCTCATCTGCATTCAACTGGACACTGAGAAATCAGTTGGGGAAGTCCTGCACTTAGAATCTTAAAGCTTCAGACCCTTATTACACACTGAAACTCTTAGGATACTAAGCCTTTTTTCCATCTTACCTTTAAAATCTGTGACATCTGGTCTGAGATCGCCGATCATCGGACAATCCATATTCCACTTCTCAGTAGTAATCTTGGGATTAGTGCTTTTGTGTTGCTCTAGGTGAGAGAAGAAGCACAGAGACATTATTTCATGGAGACTGATGATCACTGGATAACTGCTTCATATGAGCCAGCTAGGAAATTGTACTATTGTCTTGCTCCTGGTGAAAGAAGGAGTAGAGGATCATTGATTCCTGACGGTCTCTGAATGATCATTTAATGTCTGTGTGGGACCTTACTGATTAATTTTGTCACTATTCAAGGTACCTACTAGAAAAGGCTTCGACAATCCTACAGACCCTTGCATTAGCTGGGATCAGAGGGATGATCACCAAAAGCCTATGTCCTGCTTCTTATCTTTGGATTAGTGCTCCTGTTTTGCTTCTGGTGACAGAAGGAGCAAAGGGACTTTGAATCCCAGCAGCATCAAGCTGTAGTGAGACCATCCCTAGTAATAGACAGATAGTAGCCAATTAGGTGAATCCCCACCATACATCATTATAATAAAGCTAGCTCTTTCTTTTCAATAAGTACTACTTTCATTAGCTACTGTTTAACTTCAGAGTATCTCCCTAAATCCATCACAAATGTTCAGGGTCTGCTATAGTAGTTTTTCCTCAAATGCTTGGCAGTGCCCTCTACAGATGCAGACAGCTTAACTTGACATTTTCCCTGTAAAAGTACCTTTGAAATTTCACAAATACCTAGTTGCACGCAGGGCAACTAGTTTGTGCAGTGAGAAGCATTGCCTTCAGAGTTGTGAAACAGATACTGATGACTTTGCTCTATATTCTCACAGCAGTTGTCTAATCAATAAAAAAGCTTGGTGTCATGGATGTAACATTTCCCACTACCTATGTTGTCAGTTTGGTGGATATGGGCATCCTGAGGCAATGTATAAAATTAATCATGTTCTCTGACAACCAGATAATTCTGAAACAAGCTATTCATTTATGTGAGAGATGTATTCACACAATGTCCCAAGAGACAAAGGTCTCACATAAAATGACTCCTAATCTTAATCAGGTTGTCAGTAGTACACACACTGCATCCATCACACACAGCATGAAGCAGCCACATAGGCCCATTTAAACTAAGGCACATAAGTGAAACCTTCTTGAACTCCAAAGACCTCCTAGATGAAGCACACATAACAAATGCCCTTAACAGCCCCAAATGTACTTTTTAAAAATAACACCCACATCAACACATACAGTCATGTCTCATGGAACCTCTACTTCTCAGTCCATAAGGCAAGCCACCACACAATCCAACATTTTGGTCAATGGAGACTCCATTGTGAGACACACTGATATCTCTCTGACCAGGCAGAGTAAGGAGAAAGTCGCAGTCAGTTGCTTATCAGGGGTCAGTATCTGCCACATATACACATGTATGCCTTCAGGTCATTGGACCATAAGTACCAGTATGCCTCAGTCATAGTCCATGTTGATGTCAATTACCTGGGACATACTTCCTAGATTCTATGAAGAGAGACTTGATAAAGCTCTCAGAATGTGTGTCCTAGGTTGGCATTCAGCAACATTCTGCCATCTTCAAGGATGACACCACAATACGAACAGAAGATGACCAACTTTAATAATTGGCTTAGTTTCTGGTGTCATTCTGAGTGCAATATTTGCCAGCATGGATGAAGATGCTCAAGAGACCACACTGCTTTGCCAGGGATGGTCTATATCTCTTCACTTTAGTGTTTTGAATATTAGTTAAATCATTCTTTCCCCATAGTGCCTTTTTTAAGCAATGCCAAACTGACAGTCCTTCAGACAGCAAATTAAACCCAAGAAAAATTCCAAAGGATTCCAAGAAGAACCTTTAGGTTTTACTGTGCAGTGCCAGGAGTCTAAATAATAAACTTCACTGCCTATAAACTCTCCTTATGCTAGAGAATGCTGACATTTGTGCAGTCATTGAGACATGTTTTAAAGCTGTGGAAAGCACCTCAGCAGTGCAAGGCTACATTGCCTTCCACAAAGTCAGACCAGCTACTACACAGGCAAGGAATAAAGGTGAAGATGTGTCAATCTACATTAAAGATAAAGGTACCTCCAGGCTGGTGAAACAGAATGATGCACTTGAGATTATCCATGTACAAAGCACCTTGAGCGAAATCCCATATCACGTCCTTGCAAGCTATAGGCTCCATCTATGACCCAGGAAATTCATAAGATGTATTTATATTTATTGGAGACACTCAACATACAAACCAATACCATATTCAAGGGTGTATTTAATTACTCATCTATTAACTGTGAATCGTATATCACAACAGATGTGCAGGCACAATGATTCTTGGTCTTTGTAAACACAGACTCCCGGGACTAGATTATCAATACACCAGCTGGGGAAAAACATATCAGATCTGGTCCTCACTAATATGGGAAAGCATTGCACAGCACCTAGTGTAACGTCCTGTCTAGTAAGGTCAGACCACAAAACAGTCTCATTTGAAGTAAAAATAACACCTGGAATCCCAAGTAACACTAGAACATTAAGGAACTGCTCTGAGGTTATCTTTGTACTATAAAGTGACAACCTTGCAAAATGTCAAGCTCCCTTCAACCCTGAATACATTGTTGCATATGCAGAACTGTTCAGAGAAACTCTATATAAGCATGATAATATCTGCACAGATGCAGCTGTACTCACCATGAATAATTACAGAACTAACTCAAAAAATCAAGCCACCTCATGGAATCACAATATCAATAGGCCATATAACAGAAGAAAAAATTGTGGCATAAATTAGAAGGTGTAGTGCACAGTATGATAAAAGCACTCTTATCAAACTAAACAAACAACTTATTGGACAAATAAAGGCTATCTAGCTTCCCAGGTATAGGACAAATACAAGGCATTCTTTAGCCATGTCTGCAACATCAAAGGCAATACACAATTAATTGAGCCACTTACCACAAGCCAGAAGATATGGAAAACATACTGGCAGCCAAATCCAGCTCCAACTTTACCCCTCTCTCTCACCCAGCCTTGCATCAGGAAATGCCATCAAATATAATTCCCCCAACTATCACTGGGATCGGGTCCTCAGTGCTCTCTCTAAGGCCATGGACACTGCATCAATGGCCCCAACAATACCCCAGGCTGCTTTCTAAATACCATGAAACATGACATATCAGGCCCTCTGGAACCACTATTTAACCCTAGCCTCCAAACAGGCTTCATGACTCAAAAAAGGAGAATGGCAACCATTATCCTTCTGCACAAATATGGGTCATCTACGGATCTGGGAAATTACAGACTTACAGGTCTCACTAGTCTCATATGCAAAGCCATAGAAAGAATTATCATGGAGATGATCAGTAATGACATAGCAAACCTCTAGACACTGGACCCAATCCAATTTGGCTTTGTAGGAGCCAGATTGCACCTACTTAACTTGGTTGATTTCTTTGAGGTCATCAAAGCAATAGAGGCATGGAAAAGTATTCACACTATGTACAATGATCTGGCCAAGGCATTTGACACAATACCCCCCATGCATTGTTGGCAAACTCAAAAGGTTAAGTACAAGTCCTCATATCACCCACTGGATTGCCAGCCAGCTCAAAGACATGACCCAGGAAATTAGAATTTGGGAGTCCACCTCTGCAAAAAGACCAGTCACCAGCAGAGATCATCAGGGATTGGTCTTGGGACTGCTCCTTTTTTGCATCTACTTCTCTTTAGTCAAGACCAATGTCAAGGGCCTCTGGCTGACCAAATTTGGAGAAAAGTGCAAATTAGTAGCAGTCATAGAATGCCCCACCAACACTAATGATTTTTAAGAAGGGCTGAAACAGACAAATAACTGGTGTCAGAGCCATGGACTAAAACTAAATTCCAGAAAGTCAGCCACCCTTGGCAATTACTATATTGACAACACAGCTCTAAGAGTCGACCCAGTAGTCAGGGTCTTGGAGCCACATGAGACAGTAATCAAGCCTTTGACCACCACATACTTATGTTAGTTAGGAAATCATTTTATGGTGTGCAACTTATAAACAAAGATTTGTCATCTAGGTCCATGGAGATCATTGTTCCACTGTATTCAAAACTCATCAGGCCTATCATTGACTGAGTACAATCACTCATTTGGTGCATACCTAACCAGGTATGTGCAAATGTCCAGAGGTTCTTCACTAAAAGAATACAGTGCATAAATTACATGTCCTCTGCAGACTGTGTCAGAGACCTATCCCCATATTCTGTCTACTACAGGCCGTCAAGGAAGATCCATGACTGGCATACAAAGCATCATCAGAACCCACACTGATGGACCTCCTTCATATCCACAAAACAAACAGCACCAGAGTTACCCATTGTAAAGACTTAAACTTTGCTTATGATATAAACAGGACCTGCTGAAGAGACAGGTACATATGTCAGAGACTACCCCTTCTCTGGAACAGGCTTACCTTTCACATGAAGCAGAGCTTCTCCTTAACCCACTTAACATTCAACTTGGACAATTGGATGTGGAACATGAAATTCACTCCTGGTTTGGCACCTATGTCTCTAATAGACACAGGCAGCCTGCAAAAGGTTCATCTCCAAGATCCCTAATTACAAATGTTTCATCTCTCAAGCTCCTGCTTACACTACCAAATTTACCAGAACTTATCAGAGATTTGCATTGTACTGCTAGGCTTCAAAAGGCCCCAGTGGTTGCTAACACTGTATAGACCTATGAACCTGTGAAACTGTGAACACAACCACACTTTGTAGGATTAGTTCAGATATTATCCATAAGGAATCTGGTCTCAATTGTATACTTTTGTCTTTATGAAATTTAATAAGTCATATCTTGTATTTTTCAGTTATACTAGGGATCAGTAATCGTTTTGTAGCATTTGTATTAACACTTATTGGTTACCATGCATTGTGATATATGTCATGTATTTTGCCTTTTTTCACTTATTCTTTAGAAGAATATTGCACTGCATTACTTTTAGCTCAAGTTGTGGCTGACTTGGCACAGTGGTCCAATATACGTAAATGAATCTGATAAACTACATTTTTAAATGAGTGAGTGTGCCAGTAGGACTGCTCTGTATTGGTAGTTATTTTAGAGTTTGGATAAGATTACTAGATAGACCACTTGGGAACATAGTCTGTGTTTGCCATTTGTTATTGAAGCTGAAAAAATTCCTCCAATGCTGTGAAATGTCTAGAGAATCAACTGCTCATATCAAGTCATTATGGTACATTAAATCTGTCTGCACAAGGGATTGAGGGTAACTCCACATGTTATGGACAGCTATTTCATAAATCTAGAGTCCAATATTTGTAAACAAACCAGTGAGATATTCCATATGAAATGTACAAGAAAGCTGTGTATATTCCAATGCATATGAAATGGTAATTTCATTTATTGACAATTGATTACTGGGAAAATCCAACTGAGTAAAAACCCATTTTATGCAGAACCCCTTGGAGATAAGCTCCTAATTATTATAAACATTTTAAGAACAATTTTACAATCTTCAAAAATAAAACAAAAACATTGCATTTTAAATAATTATAACAAACTAGACATACAAATAGGAATTGCAATATGAGGTGAGGGAAAAACAGGCTTATGACATATTTAGAGAGAAAGTCAGGGAAGAGAATTAGATAGCAGTACGGAAGTAAATGAAGAAGAGAGAGTCAGGAGGTATAAGAAATGAAAAGGTACTTGCTCACATTCAGGGATATATATTATCCTGGCTTTGAGCAAGAACAGAGCCTGATTTTAGCTAGGAAGTCTTTCAGAGTGGTTTTGAGAGATGGGAGAGAGGGTGGAGACCTGATGGATACAGAAAAGGAGTTCCAGGCCTTATCAACCTCATACAAGTACAGACAATGTCCACAAGATTTGCTAGGCTTGTAGAGAGACAGGAGTTTTTGGTCACTGGATTGCAATGACCAACTGGGAACACAGTTGTGTAGGAATCTTTTTTAGTGCTGAACAGGTAGATTGATGCTGGATAATTTTATAGGTGGTAAGAAGTTGTGTATATGCCAGTTGATGTGGCAATTCTAACCAATTTGGGCTTTGGAGTGCTATACAGTGGTTGGTTCTGAAAGAGGTATGTGCTGCAAATTTAGCAGCTTTGTTATAGCATTGCTCAAGTTTTAATTTTTTAAAGCCTAGAGGTTAGTAAGGATGAAAGCTGTAGCTTTACTTGTGTCAGTAAGAAAGTTTCTGGATCTGTAAACTATCCTTCGTTTTTGGTGAGTTTTTCTTATGCAATTTTTTTATATGCAGGCCAAATGTAAGACTATCATCCACTTTCATGCCTAATAGTTTGCTATGAAAAGTGACTTTATTGGTTGTGTTATCAAGAGAGAGGACTTATAAATTTTGTTTTTTTATGAGAGAGGGATTTTGGGAAAAAATAGTTTGGTCAAGCATGAGTTGAGAGTTACAAAGCCATGTTTTAGTTGAAAGCTACAAAGTAATGTTTTAATGGCTGTTAAAGCTTCCTGAGTAATTTTTTGGAGCTGTACCATGTTGTCAGATGTGCAAATGAGAATGGAATAATCTGTGTATTGTATTAGGGTGATCTGCTATGTGGAAGTGTAGAGGGTGTTGGTGAAAATGTTAAAGAGGAGGGGACGAAGGATAGAGCCTTGTGGTACACTAGTCGTGGCTGGGAGGTAAGTAGAGAGCATGGAGTGCCATTTTACTGACTGATACCTATTGGACAGGTAGCTTTTGAACCACAGAATGGTGGGCTGAGAGAGACCTAGTGAGGATATTTGAAGTAGAGGTTTACTGTGGCAAACTGTGTTGAAGGCTTTAGACAAGTCTATAAATAAGGAAGAGACTAGTTTGCCATTATCTCTAGCTTTATTGACAGTATCTATATAAGTTGGAAGGGCAGTGCTAGTACTATGGGAAGAATGGAAGTCATGTTGTGCAGTGGATAGGATATCTTCCTACAGGAGATAGTCTAGCAATTTTTCAAATATTTTGGCAAGGGGGGATAAGATTGGTATAGGTCTAAAGTTATTTATATGTTGAATTTTCTCCTTTGTGCAGAGAGATAATGTGTAACTTTTTCCAGAGAGATGGAACATGGGATTACTGGATTAACTTATTTATAAGGCTTGAGACAGGATAGGCAATGCTACTGCCTGCTATTTGTAGGTACTCACTTGGAAGGGCATCAGCTGAAGAAGAACATGGTTTAAGTGTGTTTAAGAGTAGTTTTATATAGGATGTGGGCACAAGTTTGAAGGTGAAAGTGGATGTGGTTATATGTGGCTGTTGGACAGGGTTGAGATTAGATGTTGAGGAATCCTTAGTTAGAGATGTTATACTATCTATAAAAAAGTTGAACTGTATTGCAGTTTCAAGTGGTGAGTTATCAGGATAGGGGTTTGGGTTGAATTTTTGGTCGGGATACAAGATTTCTTTAGTGATTGTCCAAAATGTTTTTAAGGTTGTGTTTAGTATTATTCTGAAAGTTATTATAGTATAGTTTTTGTCTTCATTTATTTGCTTTTTAGTATGATTGTAAAGCATTCTGAAGTTTTCAAGATGTTGAGGTGTTTTCCCACCCTCAGGTCAATTTATAACTGAGATCAATCAGTTTATAACCAGAAAAAAGCAATTAACAAAGAAATGCAAGTAAAACAGGTTGTCTGTCATTTCCTGAGACTAAATAACCGGCATATGCAATACAGTCTATTGGTCAAACAAAAGGAGGCAGTGGCCGACTTAGTAAGAGGTCCTTAGAGTGAAAGGGCTATTTAACAGAACTGCAATTACAGAGCAGGCATGTATTTAACCAATTAAAGTTAATATGCAGCAAGGTTCTTCAAGATAAATATGCTTGCATTAAACAGTGAAAAAAACTCTCAACAAACTTGTACATATTGGGAATTATGACAGAGCTTCTGCAATATCAAGACCAGATGTAGTGACTGTAGGCTATTAAACAGTGACAAAATTCTCAGTAAACTTGTAGGTATAGGGCCTTATGACAGAACTTCTGCAATATCGGGGTTAGATGTTGTGATTGTATGCTCTGCTTTATGAAGGAAGATAGTGACTGACTGAGTAATTAACATGGTGACCATAGAGTTATTTGCTAAATTGGTAATGCAGTCCAGAAAAAAGGTTAACTTATCAAGGAACAGCTGATGATTCCCTGCATCAGATGCCTTTGTATACCCAGTTACCAAATTGAAAAAAATAAATAAATATAGTGAGCAAGAAATATTGCTGTCCAATAGCTGGTATTCTTAATGTCAAAGGAAGATGCAACAGTCTTGATTAAGCTGTCAATATACTATACTACTTGTGAAATAATTTATCACAACACTAAATGATGCTGGCAAAATTAAATACAATAATTAAGAATTTTTTTTGGGGGGGTGCCCTTCTCTCATTCATGACAGCCATTCCCAATGTCCCACATCCTACACTAGGTCTACTGGTATGCCAATTTTACCTCCATTCAATGTTAAAATTTTAACTGGACCAACAAGGAACCTAAGGCCATCATAGGGGGTGATGCTGTCCATCATCAATATTTTTTTCTTATATGACCTGCCAACAATTCCCCATCCCTTGGTGACTTGGTGATATGTCCATAGGTGACCGTGCAATGAAAGATGTCACAGCATATCTCCCTGCCTCTGCTGCAGCTCAGCCAAGCCACCCAGCCATAATCAGGACTCTTCTTTCTCTCAATTCATGACATATCCAGTTTCCACCTAAAAATCATTCTAAGATTTTGCTTTTATCACCACCCTCCTAGAATGTTAATACCCATACCTCACTGCTGCTCCATCAGTCAACCAAGACAGTAATTGTACCTGGATCTCCTGGGTCATAGACAGGGCTTTATTCCTCCATGTCACTGGAGTGGCTTAACTACAATAATTTAAAAAAATTACAAATTATTTTATGTATTTTTCTACAAGGTATCGAATAATTAGCTGACTGAGAAAAGTAGTGCTAAATGAAGAATAATTAAAAAGGGCATAGTCCCCATTTATTGCATTTAGTATCAATGGTGCAACAGGTATCACCCTAAGTTTTGGTGCAGAAGGCTCTGGTTTCTATTCCAACAAAAGGTAGAGCGATTCATGCCACTGTAGTACAACATAAGAAGGGTATTGCACTCCTGAATGTGCCATCTTTTAGATAAAACATTAAACCGAGGCCCCATCTGCTTCAGTTGGTGGTAACTCAGGTGGATGTAAGAGATCCCACTGTACCTAATGAAAAGAGTAGAGGAAATTCCCCTGTTGCCCTGATCAAATTTCCTCTAGTAGGATAAATATCGCCATGGTCTCCCCTGAAAAGCGGCTGCTAGCAGAGTGGGACTAACTCACTCAACAGAGGATAAATAAATAAATTCAGTATTTAATAATTCTGTACAAAGGATGACTACATTTTTTGAAATATTACATTTTATGTCAAAAATGTTCTTTTTGTCTTGTGGTTTGGTTTGCATATAGTTGGACGTTATTCTCTCTAGTATTATTTATCTCATGTCAGATTATTATTAATTTACAACTATAAAGTCATTGAAATCTGTTATAAACTTCATAACAAAAATTATTATTAAATATTGACAATACTACATAATGCCTATAGTGCTTTTAAACCTAGACTATCAGACCATAATATCTATCAATATTTCTGTAGTATCAGAAAAATGTAAAGTGTCTTGCAAACCTGAAATTTAGCTAATACTTGTAGGGTATGATTCAAAGTAAATTTTAAAATGCTTTATAGAAGAATGCCTCGTTCATATTAATTTAAAATGTGATTTTTTTTTTCAGGTGTATTGCATTACAAATACTTGCAAACACATGAGTTTAGGTAAGATTTTAATATAGCTCTGCAATTGCCCATATGCTGTGATTCAAAGTATACTTTAAACAATGCTTAGCCAAAAGGCTTTTTTTTTTTTTGTTCACATTCATTTAAATATGATTTTACAGGCACGTTTTATTAGGACACAGCTGTCTATTAAATGTATGGGTATGCTTCCTCTTTATTGGACCATAAATTCCATTTGTGTTCAGTGAAAAAAGCCTTCATAATAATATGCCTGTGACCTTATTAATACATTAATCTGGCACATTCTGAAGAGATTGCAGAGAAATACCAATGCATACAAGGACATTTTATGTAATTCAAAGTTATATGAACATTTAGTACTGTACTACAAAAACTTTTTTCTGCATTATTTTATATGGGATACAAGAAAGAAAAAAATCCTGGATTATAGCAACAAATATGTCACCAAGGACTATAATGTATTGCGTGCTATAAAATTGATTGTATTATGTCCTATATATTGTGCAAGCTGTTACTTCAATGGATGGGGCATTCCTTTCTCTAAGTGAGAGCTTCTGTCATCCCTTTGTTAGGCTATGAACTATCAGAGTGAAGAGCCATCTCCAAATGGGTCCCCACTGAGTCTAGTAAAATATACAAGGAATACACTTAAATCATGTTTTTCTGCAGCACTTCTGACTTCTAGAGAATTTTTAAATAGGAAACAAGGAGCTGATGTGGGTGGTACATTTACTAAACAAACTCTTAGAGATTAGTAAAACATACCTTGTTCCTGCTTCAAGTAGAACATAAAACTACATGTATCTTTGGTATTGTGGGATCCTATTTATCCTGTTAAACTCATTATATATTTTTGTATAATAAAACAACGTTTACTGGTTGTAGGATAATATGGTTAGAGAAACATGTTTAAATAGTACACCATTTTGCTTTTGAACATATCCTCATTAGACATATCCACATTAGGATTGCTTAGAACAGTTAGGAAATATCTCCTTTGTAAAGAATACGGTTTGCATGACAAAATGTAAGATGTTAAAAGTAAAAAAGCCAGAAGAGTGAGGTTAGACTTTGGATCTGTTTAGTTTGTTTGCGCTTTGCAACTATATGAAGGCAGCTACCCTTCCTTGTTTCTTTGTCTCGTTACAGGAATTACAATATCTTTTAAAAACATGGCCTCCATACCTCCCAACCTCTCAGTGCAAGAAATCTGGACAAAAGGCAGAAATAATGGGGGACAAAGGCTAAAAAATAGGGACAGATTTTAAATATTAGTCCTACACGCTTAGACAGTTGCTAGAATAACAGAATCTGAATTATTATATATTTTCCAAAGGTTATAAAGTCTGAAACTCAAATGCCTGTCATAATTTAGTATTATATAGTTACTTAAATCCTCAATGATATACCAGAACATCACTAACTTTATAAGGAACAAACTAAAACTATGAGGTAAAAATCTGGACAGTCTCAAAAAGCTACACAGTTGAGAGGTATGATGACCTCTCTTGCATTCATCATCAGTTACTGCAAATAATTCTGCCTGGCTACTACTGTCTCCATGAAAACATACTTTATAAAATCTAGACTAAACTGTTTTCCTTTAATTAGATGGTCATGCTCCTTATTGTCCTGGCTGGCTTTCATTTTATTTTCATACCACATTTGGCAATATGTTGATCTTCTATTTTTTCAGAAAAAAGACATCTAACTCACTAAATACTCCTAATATGTCATACATTGTATTCCACTTACAATCTTAAATGTTTTCCTTGGTTCTTTCTTCAGCACTGTTGCTTTCCTTTCCCCACTAAGACCTTTAAAATGAATGGCACACCACTGCCTGATTTCAACAATTCTGTCCTTGGATTCCACCTTGGATTTCACCTTTAAGTTGTACACATAATAATTTCATTTACCTATGTTGCCACCCTCTCTCTCTCTCTCTCTCTCTCTCTTCTCTCTCTCTCTCTCTCTCTGTGAATGATAGTTTACACTTTGTGTAAATCATCCCGCCATGAGGCACTTTTCTTGTCCCAAGAGGAGCAGTGACATGCAGCTGGGAGGGATGAATTACAGGTGGCCCTAACAGGTTATGTCTCAAATGCTGATCAGGCAACCCAGCTGATTCTGTGCCTCATGTCATGGTTTCATCTCCATACCCTGTTTGATATCATTCAAGAAAAAATGTCTTAAACAGGGCTGAACCCATGAAAGTCTGGTCATGTATGTCTGAAGAATGCAAAATGCTCAAAGTGGAATTTTTGTAAAAAATTAAAGTTGGAATTTTTTCTACATTTGGCATATGATGATGCAAAGGTGGATTGGACACTCTAAACTGGCTGGGGTCTATATCATAAGGATGAAACAGCTGAACAGTGAACTCATAATGAGTGACACATATTCATCGAACCGAATTTAAGGGATTCGATGAATATGTTACAGGGCAAGGAGGTAGTTGGCCAACTACACAGTGTTGCCCTTTCCTTCACTGTAGTGCGATCTCGGAGTTGCTATATTTAGTTATGGGGGGTGTGGGGGGGTTACAGCCCCCCTTACCTGATTCGGGTTTCTAACTTTTTTCTGCGAATGGCCGCATGAATTTTTTCGGAAGGAAAAAATTTGAGGATGTGGCCGTTCGCTGTTTACAGCATTCGCGTTTTATGTGTCGACATATATATAGTCACACATATGCATTTTCATAGGTAAGTACTAGGCTATCTGCCCGAGGGCATCTATAAGCCTAGCCAGCATGTGTTGGCTTTCGCCGCCCCCCTTAGATTAGTTCCCTGTGCCTCTGTCCAGCAGAGCCATTAGTTCCCTGTGCCTCTGTCCAGCAGAGCCACTGCAGTGATCCCTGGGGTAAATTTTCTGTTTCCCATCCACTCGTCAAGTTTTCTCTTGAAGAGTGTTAGTGAGGGGCTCTGCCTAATGTAGATTGGAATCCTGTTCCAAAGCATGGGGAGTCTCTTGGACAGGAATCTATCCCTCCAGCACATCCTATTTATTGCTGTGGTGAGATTTAGATGCCTAGAGCATGTGGCTCTTGGGGATTTGTTTTTTTTTTTTAGGTGGAGCATGTCCATCATGTCAGGCAGAGATCACCTCTGAGTAAGCGGTATGCAACCGAGTACAGCTGGAGTTTCTTCAGTCAGGCTGCATAGGACATCTGTTTGAGGCCAGTAATTCTCTTGGTGAGGTACTTCTGTGGTCTTTCCAGCAGTTACAGGTGTCTTATAAGGTACATACCAAATGGGGCATTGTACTCTATGATGGGTCTGATGAGTGATGAGTAGAGGTTCACAATAACCTCTTTTTTTCTAGATGCGAACCCTTTTGTGATTAATTGGGCCACATAGAAGGATGTTGATATAGACCCAACTGGCTGCAGGTGTGAGTGTATGTGCATATGTGTGGTATGGGAGAACAACCGCAGCAGGGCTAACCACCCAGGGGTGCAAACACTGGCACTAGATGTACTGTCCTTGTCAACGTGACACCTCAACCCCATGGAAAAAAATTATAAAAGGGGTTGTGGATGAATGGATGCAATTATGGTATTTAATTCATTTAGTCTTTCTTAAAGAGACATATTTTACCTAGGTAACATGATAAATAAATTCTAATAGTATTGTGATATTAAAAGTAGCTTTCCATTATATGCATCATTTCTTTTTCACTAGAAATCAGGGTTCACAAAAATATGTGGATGCGCATGTAGCTGAGTAAAAACAAAGAGCTAAAGACTATAAAATTGGAAATTTGCATGACTCATTGTGGAGAGACTGAATCATATGTGCCATCAAAAGGAAGAATTCATGAAGGGTGTTTGACAGCACTATCAATTTTTGCATACTGATCAAGCCCATAGCAAATAAAGCACCATTCATTGAAAGATGGAGTTTTGGAAACCCAAAGTGCAATGGTAGTACCTAATAACTCTTTTAAAAAAGTTACTTAAATCCTCAATGATATACCAGAACATCACTAACTTTATAAGGAACAAACTAAAACTATGAGGTAAAAATCTGGACAGTCTCAAAAAGCTACACAGTTGAGAGGTATGATGACCTCTCTTGCATTCATCATCAGTTACTGCAAATAATTCTGCCTGGCTACTACTGTCTCCATGAAAACATACTTTATAAAATCTAGACTAAACTGTTTTCCTTTAATTAGATGGTCATGCTCCTTATTGTCCTGGCTGGCTTTCATTTTATTTTCATACCACATTTGGCAATATGTTGATCTTCTATTTTTTCAGAAAAAAGACATCTAACTCACTAAATACTCCTAATATGTCATACATTGTATTCCACTTACAATCTTAAATGTTTTCCTTGGTTCTTTCTTCAGCACTGTTGCTTTCCTTTCCCCACTAAGACCTTTAAAATGAATGGCACACCACTGCCTGATTTCAACAATTCTGTCCTTGGATTCCACCTTGGATTTCACCTTTAAGTTGTACACATAATAATTTCATTTACCTATGTTGCCACCCTCTCTCTCTCTCTCTCTCTCTCTCTCTTCTCTCTCTCTCTCTCTCTCTGTGAATGATAGTTTACACTTTGTGTAAATCATCCCGCCATGAGGCACTTTTCTTGTCCCAAGAGGAGCAGTGACATGCAGCTGGGAGGGATGAATTACAGGTGGCCCTAACAGGTTATGTCTCAAATGCTGATCAGGCAACCCAGCTGATTCTGTGCCTCATGTCATGGTTTCATCTCCATACCCTGTTTGATATCATTCAAGAAAAAATGTCTTAAACAGGGCTGAACCCATGAAAGTCTGGTCATGTATGTCTGAAGAATGCAAAATGCTCAAAGTGGAATTTTTGTAAAAAATTAAAGTTGGAATTTTTTCTACATTTGGCATATGATGATGCAAAGGTGGATTGGACACTCTAAACTGGCTGGGGTCTATATCATAAGGATGAAACAGCTGAACAGTGAACTCATAATGAGTGACACATATTCATCGAACCGAATTTAAGGGATTCGATGAATATGTTACAGGGCAAGGAGGTAGTTGGCCAACTACACAGTGTTGCCCTTTCCTTCACTGTAGTGCGATCTCGGAGTTGCTATATTTAGTTATGGGGGGTGTGGGGGGGTTACAGCCCCCCTTACCTGATTCGGGTTTCTAACTTTTTTCTGCGAATGGCCGCATGAATTTTTTCGGAAGGAAAAAATTTGAGGATGTGGCCGTTCGCTGTTTACAGCATTCGCGTTTTATGTGTCGACATATATATAGTCACACATATGCATTTTCATAGGTAAGTACTAGGCTATCTGCCCGAGGGCATCTATAAGCCTAGCCAGCATGTGTTGGCTTTCGCCGCCCCCCTTAGATTAGTTCCCTGTGCCTCTGTCCAGCAGAGCCATTAGTTCCCTGTGCCTCTGTCCAGCAGAGCCACTGCAGTGATCCCTGGGGTAAATTTTCTGTTTCCCATCCACTCGTCAAGTTTTCTCTTGAAGAGTGTTAGTGAGGGGCTCTGCCTAATGTAGATTGGAATCCTGTTTCAAAGCATGGGGAGTCTCTGGGACAGGAATCTATTCCTCCAGCACATCCTATTTATTGCTGTGGTCAGGTTTAGATGCCTAAAGCCTGTAGCTCTTGGGGATCTGTTTTTTTTTTTTAGGTGGAGCATGTCCATCATGTCAGGCAGAGATCACCTCTGAGTAAGCGGTATGCAACCGAGTACAGCTGGAGTTTCTTCAGTCAGGCTGCATAGGACATCTGTTTGAGGCCAGTAATTCTCTTGGTGAGGTACTTCTGTGGTCTTTCCAGCAGTTACAGGTGTCTTATAAGGTACATACCAAATGGGGCATTGTACTCTATGATGGGTCTGATGAGTGATGAGTAGAGGTTCACAATAACCTCTTTTTTCTAGATGCGAACCCTTTTGTGATTAATTGGGCCACATAGAAGGATGTTGATATAGACCCAACTGGCTGCAGGTGTGAGTGTATGTGCATATGTGTGGTATGGGAGAACAACCGCAGCAGGGCTAACCACCCAGGGGTGCAAACACTGGCACTAGATGTACTGTCCTTGTCAACGTGACACCTCAACCCCATGGAAAAAAATTATAAAAGGGGTTGTGGATGAATGGATGCAATTATGGTATTTAATTCATTTAGTCTTTCTTAAAGAGACATATTTTACCTAGGTAACATGATAAATAAATTCTAATAGTATTGTGATATTAAAAGTAGCTTTCCATTATATGCATCATTTCTTTTTCACTAGAAATCAGGGTTCACAAAAATATGTGGATGCGCATGTAGCTGAGTAAAAACAAAGAGCTAAAGACTATAAAATTGGAAATTTGCATGACTCATTGTGGAGAGACTGAATCATATGTGCCATCAAAAGGAAGAATTCATGAAGGGTGTTTGACAGCACTATCAATTTTTGCATACTGATCAAGCCCATAGCAAATAAAGCACCATTCATTGAAAGATGGAGTTTTGGAAACCCAAAGTGCAATGGCAAGTCTACCAGGCAGAAAAGGGGGTATGTGTACAGATGGCCCCAATAAAACAGAAGCAGAGAAATGGCAGAGAAGTAAATATATATGTATATATATATATATATATATATATATATATATATATATATATATATATGGTTCTACCTTACTTCGACGAAACACCGAAACAATGACAACCACATAACCAACGGCAAAACACCGACAAGCGGAATCAACGAAAACTGAAATAGTCGACTATCACATTGTCGACAGCGATAAGCTCGACAAACAAAACGGAACTGCTAAGACACGTCACAGCAGCTGTCCAAATATAAAGCAATACTGGATATATCCTTATCCCACTTACAAACGTAAGTCAAAACGGCTCCAAAACGAAACATTCCATCATAAGATTCTTTCTGCACATGTCCAACTTCCTACTTACAAACGTATTCCAACAGAAGACCCTTTCTGCACATGTGCAACTTCCTACTTAGAAACGTAAATCAAAACGGCTCCAAAACGAAACATTCCAACATAACACTCTTACTACACATGTCCAACGTCCTTAACTTTACAAAGTCATAATAGGGCATTCACGGAGCCAAGATAAACAATATCAGTACATGAAATCAAAATACAGAGACTGTTAAACTCTGCAAATGTACATTTACGTCTTCAGCAATCTTGCAACTGCACGAACAAACTCCAGGTGAGTGTAGTTATCAAAGCTGTCGATCACTGACTGAAACTGCCATTCCCTCAATACCACTTTCCTTTTCTTTGGTGAGGCCACATATCCGACGGACATACGTACCCGCAGCTCATCCACCCGATCCTGTTCATGAGTAAGCACATGCATTAAATGATGTAGGTCAGTGCCTTTGTCCCCTAAAAGACACTTCAGCCTCCTATGCCAGGCCTCAACTGTGTTTTGGGTCCTAGGCAGACAGAGCGTGTTCAACTCCGACACATTCCAGAATCTAATCGGAAATAGCGACGGAAACCGCATAGATGAACTAAATCTCGTATTAAATTTCCTACACTTGCCAAACACGTACCAGTCGGAGAAATATTGAAGGATGTCTCTACCATCCACTGGAAAACACTGTTGTATTTCATTGAACGTATCCTTCACATTCCCCTCGGGTAAAAACGCAAGTGCCACCAATGATTTTATAGCTAACTGTAGCTCTCTACAAGTGTTATACGTAGTAGCAAGACCTAAACTCTGCACCTTTCGCCACATATTCTGTCCGAAGTGGAACAGACACCCTTTGGGAACAACATCAGGCAAATTAAGCCTGATACTTTTCAACGCTGCTACCTCGAAATCACAGAGTACAAACCTCACATGTATTTCCAGAGCATTAGACATGAACAGAGATAACAAACCAGTCCACATAAAGTTGTATGCTTTAAGGGACTTCTTCGACATTAAAGCAAACGCCAGCGGTACTGACTTACTGTACGTACCATACTGCACAAATGCATGTATGCTGTACAACTGACGGATGGTGACACCTTTAGAAAAGAAGGTGCCATCCATCAACCAAATAGTAGCAGTACTTAGATCTGTTAGATTTTGTACTGTGCTGAATACAAGTACACTTGTTTCCGACACAGGGTCACGCATCCTTTTACTAATGAACGTACCGGTCTTTAATTGGAATGAGCTAAAGTCTAATGTATCCATGGTTAATATTCTATTCTCATGCATTCCACACCTCAGCCTCCTGACCCGATGCACCTGCTGCAGAAGGGCTCTACGGTGCGGTAGCTGATGTACCGTACTCAACGGGGTAGACGATAAGGCATTATCCACTACACGTGCTGGTGTATCTGCACTCAAGTTTGCTCATAACTTTAAGTCACTACAGGTAACGTAGCGATCTACCTCCCCTGGTTCTGCAGAGTGATTGTGTGCAACGGATTTCACTAGTTTCTTACCATCAGATACCAGTACAGTCACGGCTCTCCCTCTGCAGTTGTCCGTAATCTTGTATCTGCAAGCCCAGCACCGCCTTTCACCCCTAGCACGTTCCATATAATATAAATAGCTATCTACAATCAACATAGCCTTACATTTTTGGGATAATACTGTTGTATACGAATTGCCAATAACCCCTGGTGCAATGTCCTCACAACACGCCATTCTCCTTTCAATACCTAGAACGACGTGGAATGACTGCCTCACGTATTTCAACTATCACATACAATTACTACGTAATCAGTGTACTACGGAGTGTTGATTACCGTGATTTGTACTGTTTACAACATATTTCAATGATGAGGGTGTATTACGCTACATATCGTTTCCCTATCTGACTTGTGACAACATTCCATTCACCTTACTTGCAGATTGACGTTGTTATGAGCTGTCGAGTTTAGCTACTTTCGGCGTTTTCAAATTTCGCGCTTCTGAGGCTTCAGAATTTCATGTCGGTGTTCTCTGCTGTCGGTGAAGTAAGGTGGAACCATATATATATATATATATATATATATATATATATATATGTATATATATATATACATATATATATAGAGAGAGAGAGACAGAGAGACCATTTCAATTACCTGCACAATGGTACCTCCAATACTGAGCCAAAAGATATTGCCAACATACTAGCCAACAGATTCAGTGCCAACTTTAAACTTCTCTCCTCCCTAAAAGACCAATCAAAATACCAGAGGAATGCAAGGCACCCAGCATTACTGCAGCACAGGTTAAAGCTTCCATGGGACCTGACAATATCCCTGAATGTGTTCTAAATGAGCTACAAATTGAACTGGTAACACATCTGTATGCCCTGTTCAATCACAGTCTCACCTCAGGCTTCGTCCCTACTGAATGGCACATAAAGGGGGAGGGACTACAGACCCTGAAATTTATCTCCCCATTAGCCTGACCAGTCTGATATGTAAGGCTATGGCGCACATCATCATGGACCTAATTAACAAGGATATAGGGAATCTCCAAACTCTAGATCCCATGCAATTTGGTTTTGTGAAAGGTAGATCATGCCTGCTTAACCTGGTTGAATTCTTTGAATCAGTCACCAGAGCTGTGGATGAGGGCAAGGCAGTTCATACTGCCTACCTCAATCTGGCCAAGGCCTTTGATACCATTTCCCACTCAGGAATTATTGATAAACTCACCTAACTAGGCATCAACCCCTGTATCACTAGGTGTGTTGCAAAGTCACTCACAGATAGAACCCACAGTATGAAAGTAGCAGACTCCAAGTCAGACTGTCGACTAGTCACGTGTGGAGCCCCACAGGGATTGGTCCTGGGACTTCTCCTCTTTGGTATCTACTTCTCAGAAGTCCAGGCCAACATAGAGGGACTCTGACTGACCAAGTTCACAGATGACTTTAAGCTGGGAGACATTATTAACTCCCCAAATGATGTAGTCATCCTACAGAAAGACCTCATTGAGACCAATGACTGGTATCAAAACCATGGCCTTAAGCTTAATGCCAAAAAATGCATCGTCATCCCCTTTGGAAAAAACTTAGTTTCCACTAATTACCACATTGATGGGAGCCCACTGAACACTGAAGGTGTTATAAGAGATCTCGGGACACAGGTTGAGAGCAACCTCTCCTTCGACCACCACATTGCCACTGTGGTCAGAAAGTCCTTCTATGTGGCACATCTCATCACCAAAGATTTTGCATCCAGTAAGAAGAGGTCATCATCTTTCTCTGCTCTTCCCTCATTAGGCCAGTCAACAAGTATAATGCCCCATTTGGCATGTACCTCACTAGACACATGCAACAGCTGGAAAGGCCACAAAAGTACCTCATGAAGAGGATCCTAGGCCTTAAACACATGTCGTACATTGACAGTCTCAAAAAACTCCAGCTTTTCTCTGTCTCATATCATCTACTAAGAGGCAATCTCTGTTTGACTAACAAAGCCATGTCTGACCCAGCTCTGTTAAAAATGCTACATCTAAAGAAATCCCAATCCCTTCACACCACATGCTCCAGAGACCTCAACCTCATTTCCACAATCAACAGAACATGCTGCTGGGACAGTTTCATAGTCCAGATACTGTCCATGCTCTGGAACAGACTTCCCATACATGTCAAACAGCACCTCACTGTCCCTCTTCAAGAGAAATCTTGATGAGTGGATGGTAAATAGAAAGTTCACCCCGGGGATCACTCCAGTGGCTCTGCTTGATTGAGGCACTGAGAACTAACATTAGGTGGCACGATGCCAGGGCACTTCTATGGGCTAGGCTTGTAAAGGCACCAGGGCCATTAGCCTAGTACACACCTATGCACCTATGAATACAGTGCTCAGAACACATGACAATATAGATCTGAATTAAAAAGTGGCAGCTGAGATACAAAGCAAAAGAATACATTCCAGAGAAGAAAACAGACACAGGGCAAAGAAATGCCATATGCTATCTATGTAGGAAGACACAAGGATGACAGCAGGCAAAGCATGGCTGCTAATATTATAACTTCAGGGGGAAAAAATTCATGTTGCAGAAGAAATCTAGACAGATATAATCAGCAAATTGATTAAAAATCCATGTTTACCATTCCTTTGGATGTGATTTATGTGCCTCTATGAACACTATCATAGGCTGGAAAATGACCTGTCCCTGACACACCCCACCTGATTCTGGTCTCCCTGGAGGACCTCAGTCACAGAATACAGATGGGATTAACATTTTTCAGGAAGGCACCACAACCTGCACTGCCACACTTCCATGAAGTTCTGTCTTCTAGGAATCCCTCTGGCATATAGGCCACTAATAGACCAGATGGAAGTTGGGTGCAAGATGGTGGATCAAGGGCCTGGGTATTAGTGGAAACAAGTTATGCAAAGGTGCGAATGCCTCAGCCAATTCTGAGGGTAAATATTCTATCATATAATGACCCGTGCCCATGACTCTGGATCTTTCTGTAGATGCTCTTTGAGAACTGAACAAGCACTCTTTTGTCTTTGGTTTGGGAAGGTTGGAACAGACACTTTTAGTGGCTGAGCATTTAAAATCTGACATTACAAATGTCAGTTTGGTCTTTAAGTTGTGTTCATCTAGAAGTAATAATAACATGCACCAGAGCAGAATACAGACATGTAGGGTCTTGTTTCTCATAACATAAATAGGGGGGATAGAAATCAAACTAATCAAAGTATATAAAAAGAAGGCAGTAACTGAATGTGCCAAAAACTAAAGAAAGAATATAAGGTAAAGGATCATAATTTGTAGGCAAGAAATGTAGAAAATGCATAAATATAGTTGCAAGTATAGAAAACTCCTGGAACAACCTCAAGTTGATCAGGATCGGATGCAGGAATGATTAAGGAAAGGTGAATTCAAATCAAAAGATGAAAGCTTAATTTTGGCGGCCCAAGATAGTGGACTATGTACATGTTGGTTTATAAAGTCCATTGAACATGTGATAGAAACAGACAAATATTGGTTTTGTAAAACACAACTGGAAATAGTTGCACACCTTGTTACTGGTTGTGACATACTAAAGCAGAAGGACTGTATACTTAAAGGCATAATAATGCTGCAAAACTGTTGCACCAGAGATCATGCAAACATTATAATACTGAAGCAGCTGAAAAACACTGGAAACATGAGCCACAAAGCATCATAGAAAATAATGAAGTCTATATCACATGTGATCACCCATTACCAATAGTTCAAAAGATAAATGTAAGAAAAACAGATATAGTGGTCCATGAAAAGAAGACACAAGTAGCATTGATCATTGAAATTGCTACACCCAGTGACTACAATGTCTTGCATACAGAGAGACACAAAGTCATAAAATATCAGTATTTGCGGGCAGAAATGAGAGCAATGTGGAAACAAGATACCCAGACAGTTCCAATAGTAGTAGGAGCAACAGGTCTTATAAAAAATAATCTGCAGTCCTATGTTACCGATACATGTAATTCCATATGAATTGCAGAAGGAGTCATTAATAGACACATTGCAGGTGCTGCGAAGAGCACTTCTGACTGACATCAAAGATTGAAACAATACTAATTTCATGAACTTTACCATACTTTGCCTTAGGAATGGGGTCCATTCCCATAATGGCATTAGAAATCCAAAAGATTTGGAGAAATTAAAGGGCACACAGTTTGAGACTATATTAATGTGTCAGATGGCTCAGATGGTATATAACCACTGTATATGCAATTATGTGTTTAAGAGCTTAATTGTTTTAACAAAGTGTTTAAGATATTGTATTGGTTGGGTAAGAGCACATGATATTAACTGTCACTATTTAAGCAACATTTGTTTTAAAGGATTTAAACTCTGAAGAAGTCTATGGTTACAAGCAGATGAAAGCACTTAGTTTTGTTGCTTTTTAACTGTATTATATAATACATTTGTTTTTCTGCCAGTCCAGTTCGTTGTATATAATGTAATCTAAGAATTTAAACTTTGCTCCTGACTTAAATAGGACATAGACTTGCAACCCTGTGATTGACTTGGTGATATTTCCTGGATTGTATTAAGAACGTGACATGGTTTTTCATTGTGCTGATAACAGCACCTTCAATAAAATGGCATGTATTTCAGAGAATCCCCATTTTCTGGAATAGGATTTCCATCCATGTGAAGCAGAGCCCTTCCCTAACCCTATTTAATTACAACCTGGACCAGCAGATGGGAAATCAGAACTTCACAGATGAAAACGAAGATGCAGCCAGCCAGATGAAGGAAAACTTAATTCTTTATTACTCACACAAATGATTTAGTGCTTTCATCTGGTGTATAACAAACTGACCTCATCAGAATCTAAGCAACAGTAAATCACAGTTGGTTTAAATAACCCTCTTTAAAAATCACGTTAGGAAAAAACAATCAAAAATGCTTTCCCCCACCACTCTATACACATGGCTAAACATAATGTTAAAACCATACTTAAAGTGATACACACATATAAAATGTTCTCACTCAAACCAAGTAAGAATGCAAATTTTAAACACTAGCAACAGACAAACTGTCATTTAAACCTGGAAGTTGTAAAGCATTAAGCTTGATTTGCCATCTTAATTCATGATATTCAATAATATCTTTCCATGAGTCACCTCTAACATTTTTAATACCATATGCAATACATAAAAACAAAACTTATGAGTAGAATATTGTATAATATGTTTATACAAAGCATTATTTAAATGTTTGTTCTTAATGTCTAAATGTGTGTATATATATATATATATATATATATATATATATATATATATATATATACATATGTTTTATACATCTTTTCACTCATAGCATGGTCAAAAAATTGCTTGAAAGACTTACGTTTTCTGTAAACCACTGCAGGGGCTTCCCTCATAACTTCACACATATTATCAAAACATGAAAAAATATCACAGTTTTTCTTGAGAATATAAGCAATTTCATGATAATCACTGGTAAACTCAGTAATAAATGCCTAGGAATAATCTTTATGTGTCTGTTGACTCAAACTGGCATTAACACAACTAGTAACAATTCTTAGTAGTGGTCTAAAATGGCCACTCTTTCTTTTTCTAGTAACTTCTTCAAACACTTCATTAATAATGTTATGGGGTAACCCTTAGTATTAACTTATGGCCTTTCATCAAATATGTCATTTTCAAATACCATTCGAGCAAGTCTTACATATTGACCTTTTACTATTGCCTTTTTCTGATGTTGGGGGTGGCAACCTGAATAATGAATCCAGTTGTCTGAGTATGTGGCTTCCTGTAGATGGTACTAACAAACCTTTCATGGGTAATATATTTACTAATCAAAACATCCAAATAGCTGATCTCTCTAGCATTATGCGTGTAAGTGAATTGTAAAAAAAGAGGTAGTCCTGTTTAAATAAAATAGAAATTCCTCAATCTCCCTATCAGTTCCTTTCCAAATCAAAAAAATACTGTCCAAAAAGTGGATGTAAAAGGACCATGGAGGGGCAGTAAATGTGTTGACATAGTATTTCCTTTCCCATTGTAGAAGTATAATATTGACAAAAATGGGGGCACAAGATACCCCCTTTTTGCTGCAAAAAGTATTTCCCATCTAGATATAAATAATTATGTTTCAGTACTAATTCCATGAAAATGTCTAACACATATATTTCCTTGTCATCATACTCTGTATTTTCAACAATAAACTCATGGAGACATTCAAGCCCAACATCATGAGGAATGACATTAAATAAGTTAACCACATCTATATTTATAAACATAACTTACTCAGTATAGGTAACATCTCTAAATTTTTCCAAACAATCCCAAGAGTCACGACACAAATGATGGAAAGACTTAAGACAGTTATTCAATTTTACATCCATATATTTAGTAAGGGGGTGTGTCTTAGATTTACATGCATCTACAATGGGTCTCATAGGGGGCCTTGCTATATTCTTATGCAACTTAGGTATACCTGATATTTTAGGAACAGTAGGAAATGTTACATTCAAAAAAATGGAATGTTTCAGGACTAATAAATTCATTCATCACCATGTCTTTAAGTAAAAAAATCAATATACCTAGAAGACTTAGAAATAAAATGCATAGAGGTGGCTTTATAAATATCTTCATCAGATACAAGTTCAAGCATTTAAAAAATATAATCAGCTTCGTACATAACTACCACCCTCCACCCTTATCAGGTTATAAAAACCTAATATTTTTATCCATGCTTAGTTGAAAAAGTAACTTGCACTTAGAATCAGTCATACTGCTACAAAACCTCTGATTTCTCTTACAAACAAGCTTTCTAAAATCAAACTCACATAACTTTTCAGGTATAAGCAAGGGCAAAGGAAGGGGTGAATTAAATGTACTGTTATGCTTTAACTCCAATGGTTTGAAAACAGTATTGTTATTTCTAAATATAACTTTACAATTTCCCTTTCTTATAAACAATTTAAGATCAATAATTAAATCAGAAATATAAGCACCAAACTTGGGTATAAATGTTTGTCCTTTGGCAAGAAGGTTAACACATTCTTGTCCAAACAATGCAGATGTATAGTTAAATCATTTAAAATCACCTGAAGAATTGCGAAGAATTTTCAGAACACTCTGCTCTATGCTGTTGTTTGCTGTTGATATCTCTACCTGCTGTGACTGTTTCCCTGCTGATTCTGCCATGTCTGACTTCCGCTCCATCTTCCTCCATTTGATAGATGTGCCTGCCGGTTCCTCCTGTTCTACAGACATTTGGACCAGCTTAAAGGGACCTCCTGTAAAGTGGGATACTCTTCATCATAGGTGTTAGGAGCTTGGTTGTCAGAGGCTACAAACTCATCCACAGAAACAGCCATGCCTACTTTTTGACCTCTGGATATGCACAACTATTTTGATAAGTTTGTCATGTAGCAGCTTCTTAGCTTTTCAGTTTTTTATATCATTGACTGCCTTGTCTACTTTAAGAAAAAATGTTCTAATACTGCCCAGAATAAGTATCAAATAACAAGTCTTTAGTGATTTGTACATCCAGGCTAGTAGCTTCCTGCATCAAGCTTTCTACAGTACGTTACTTATGTTTCATAAGTACCTCCATGAGTTCAAAACCATGTCTATCAAATAACTCAAGAAAGTCTTTATGGAGGGGAGAGATAGACACTAAACCTGTAGGAAATTTCCAATATTGAAGTCCTTTGGCACAATTTTATTATTAATGCACGCACGAAAATATGGGTTCTCCATCTGTAATGTCCTATATTTTAGGAGAACATTTTGTAACTGGTGAAGAGAACAGCTCACAGGTACACCAACACCATGCCCATTCTCACTAAAACCATCAGGTGTGTTAAGCCAAGAATGGATGTTTACATGTGCTAGAAGCCCTACATTCTCTTCATTATCTGCATTCTGCCCATTTAATAAGGACTGACTGCTTCTAATCTCACCAGCATCATTAGAAATAATAGTCCTCCGTCCAAGAGGTAAAGACAGTGAGGAAGAAACTACAGTTAAAGCTTGATTACCATGAACACGCAGTTCACAATTCCTGATTGGCTGGGAATGCTGTTGCACAAGTTGAGTGAGCCAGCCCAATGCTGTTCACAATACCTTCAGTTACTGACCCTGAGGCACAGCCAACACCTTCAGAGGGGCCAGATACAGACATCACAAATCCATTAGGGACCAAGCAACAAACAGATGAAAATGAAGATGCAGCCAGTCAGATGAAGGAAAACTGAATTCTTTATTACACACACAAAAGATTTAGAGCTTTTGTCTGGTGTATAACAAACAGACTTCACCAGAATCTAAGCAACAGTAAACCATAATAACCCTCTTGAAAAAAATCACGTTAGCAAAAAACAATCAAAAATGCTTCCCCCCACCACTCTATACACATGGCTAAACCTAATGTTAAAACCATACTTAAAGTGCTATGAAGTGCAAATGCACTTTGGCATCATGAGCTCAGCTAACTTCGAACTCCAGTGGGGGAACATCTACTGCTCCCACTAGGTGTCACTCATGAGATAAGTTAGAGCTGCTTCCTTCCATATATGATGGATGAGCCAGCAATGGCTGCTCACTCCCATCCTCCCTATCCTGTTCCCACAGGCACCATAGCTGTCAATTAAACTCAAGACACCTCTGGCATGGTCAGTACTTTGTGTATGCCATAGAGCTTGATTTCTTCTCCCACTGTCTTATCAAAATCAGCTTAAACAAGAGCTTGATATGCTCTCAGCTTGACTCTGTAATAACACTTAAAGCTAAAAAATGCTGTTGAAATCAAAATGAAATATTTTTTTATTATTTATTTAAAATTATTTCACAGAGTAGATTACCAAACCACAGGGCCATTGTTTAATGTTGCTGAGGGATTACACAACATAAATAGTAATACAAACTTCAAAGAAACGAACAGATTAAGCTATTTACAAAAGATAAGCATATACCAAAGCACACAAAAAAATAAAGTAAAAAGATGATTGCAAGAACACACTGCTAGACCATTTACAGTATTTTTATAAGAGATGTTCTAAGAAGGGCATTCCATGATATCTATATGAAAAGTAACTGAGGATCCAGATAGATGCTGATGTATCAGAAAGCATCAGATTATTGTATTCGGTTAGTGTTGTTATGCCCATGTTCAGGTACTGGTAATAAGTGCTGTTTAGTATAAAATTGGGCATGCCTAGACTTCATTGAGACATATGTAATTGTGGGTATAGGTCAAAATATGAATAATTCTGCACATTTTACTACAGTGTATTGGACTGTACAAGCCAGTAGTTAACATTTTTTTCTTTTTTCTCCACTGTATTAAGAATATGGTGTAGATATACATAGGATTTGAGGCCAAATGGGTGATGCAGGTTGCTTCCCCACCTTTCAAAAACATTTTGTTTCTTAATGTTTTTGAGTTACCGTTCTCATAACTGACTATTTGGAAAAGCATAACTTCTACTGGCTGGTTGACAACTGTGTCATGTGTAGCTCTTATACCTAAGAGAGGGACTTCATATAGAAGTAATACATGATAAAGTGGCAGATAGTCAGCAAGCATGGGAGGAAAAAAGTTTATTCTTACATTTTCAGTGTCTCCTAAGATTCTACACTTATGATGCTATAGTTCTCAAAAAGAGTTAATTGGCTTCTGCTACATACCTACAATCTACTGCATTACTAGCTGAGTTAAGTACAAACTGGCAGTGTTAAAGATTGTACTGTGTTTTATTTGTCTGTTTGTTTTATTGAATATTGTGGTCTGTGCCTCTCTGTAATTATTTATTTTTCTATTTATTTGTTTGATAGAATACTGTGGTCTCTCTTCTGTCTCTGCAGTTAGTGGGGACTATTGTGTTTCACTTCATTGATATTCAGCATTAAACTCTTAGCCTAGGGAGTTTTTATGTATTTATAAATATTAGTCACATATCTTTGAATTTATTACTGCTCAATATCTGAGTTGTTTGGCTTCTGCTAAATATCTACAATCAACTGCATTACTAGCTGAGTTAGGTACAAACTTGCAGTGTTAAAGATTGTACTGCATTTTATTCTTCTGTCTGTTTAATTGTTTAATTGAATATTGTGGTCTGTGTCTCTCAGTAGTTATTTATTTTACTATTAAATTGTTTCATAGAATTCTGTGGTCTCTCTCTGCCTCTGCAGTTAGTGGAGGCTATTGTGTTTGACTTCATTGATAGTCAGTGTTAAACTCCTAGCCTAGAGGGTTTCTCTGTATTTATAAGTGTTAGTCACATATCTTTGAATTTATTACTGCTCAATATCTGAGTTCTTTTGCTACTGCCACATACCTATAATCAACTGCATTACTAGCTGAGTAGAGCACAAACTTGCAGTGTTAAAGATTGTACAGCATTTTATTTTTCTATCTGTTTGTTTCATTGAATATTGTGGTCTGTGTCTCTCTGTAGTTATTCATTTTTCTATTTAATTGATTCACAGAATACTGTGGTCTCTCTCTGTCTCTGCAGTTAGTGGGAGCTATTGTGTTTCACTTCATTGATATTCAGTGTTAAACTCTTAGCTTCGAGGGTTTCACTGTATTTATAAGTGTTAGTCAAATATCTCTGAATTTATTACTGCTCATTATCTGAGTTGTTTGGCTTCTGCTACATACCTACAATCAACCGCATTACTAGCTGGGTTAAGTACAAATTTGCAGTGTTAAAGATTGTACTGCATTTTATTTGGCTGTCTAATTGTTTCATTGAATATTGTGGTCTGTGTCTCTCTGTAATTATTTATTTTTCTATTTATTTGTTTGATAGAATACTGTGGTCTCTCTTCTGTCTCTGCAGTTAGTGGGGACTATTGTGTTTCACTTCATTGATATTCAGCGTTAAACTCTTAGCCTAGAGAGTTTTTATGTATTTATAAATATTAGTCACATATCTTTGAATTTATTACTGCTCAATATCTGAGTTGTTTGGCTTCTGCTAAATACCTACAATCAACTGCATTACTAGCTGAGTTAGGTACAAACTTGCAGTGTTAAAGATTGTACTGCATTTTATTCTTCTGTCTGTTTAATTGTTTAATTGAATATTGTGGTCTGTGTCTCTCTGTAGTTATTTATTTTACTATTAAATTGTTTCATAGAATTCTGTGGTCTCTCTCTGCCTCTGCAGTTAGTGGAGGCTATTGTGTTTGACTTCATTGATAGTCAGTGTTAAACTCCTAGCCTAGAGGGTTTCTCTGTATTTATAAGTGTTAGTCACATATCTTTGAATTTATTACTGCTTAATATCTGAGTTCTTTGGCTACTGCCACATACCTATAATCAACTGCATTACTAGCTGAGTAGAGCACAAACTTGCAGTGTTAAAGATTGTACAGCATTTTATTTTTCTGTCTGTTTAATTGCTTCATTGAATATTGTGGTCTGTGTCTCTCTGTAGTTATTCATTTTTCTATTTAATTGATTCACAGAATACTGTGGTCTCTCTCTGTCTCTGCAGTTAGTGGGAGCTATTGTGTTTCACTTCATTGATATTCAGTGTTAAACTCTTAGCTTCGAGGGTTTCACTGTATTTATAAGTGTTAGTCAAATATCTCTGAATTTATTACTGCTCATTATCTGAGTTGTTTGGCTTCTGCTACATACCTACAATCAACCGCATTACTAGCTGGGTTAAGTACAAACTTGCAGTGTTAAAGATTGTACTGCATTTTATTTGGCTGTCTAATTGTTTCATTGAATATTGTGGTCTGTGTCTCTCTGTAGTTATTTATTTTTCTATTTTATTGTTTCATAGAATACTGTGGTCTCTCTCTGTCTCTGCAGTTAGTGCGGACTATTATGTTTCACTTCATTGATATTCAGTGTTAAAATATTAGCATAGAAGGTTTCCCTGCATTCATAAGTGTTAGTCAAACATCTTTGAATTTTTTGCTGATCAATATCTGAGTTGTTTGGCTTTTGCTATATACATAGAATCAACTGCATTACTAGCTGAGATAAGCACAAACTTGCAGTGTTAAAGACTGTTCTGCATTTTATTTTTATGTCTGTTTGATTGTTTCATTGAATATTGTGGTTTGTGTATCTCTATAGGTATTTATTTTTCTATTTAATTAATTCATAGAATACTGTGGTCTCTTTCTGCATCTGCAGTTAATGGAGGCTATTGTATTTTCCCTTCACTGATATTCAGTGTTAAACCCTTAGCCTAGAGGGTTTCTTGGTATTTATACATTTTAGTCACATACCTTTGAGTTTATTACTGCTCAATATCAGCGTTATTTGGCTTCTTCTAAATACCTACAATCAATTGCATTACTAGCTGAGTTAGGTAGAAACTAGCAGTGTTAAAGAGTGTACTGCCTTTTATTTTTCTGTCTGTTTAATTATTTCATTGAATATTGTGGTCTGTGTATCTCTGTAGTTATGTATTTTTCTATTTAATTGTTTCATAGAATACTGTGGTCTCTGTCTATACAGTTAGTGAGGGCTATTGAGTTTCATTTCATTGATATTCAGTGTTAAACTCTTAGCCTAAAGGGTTTCTTTGTATTTATAAGTGTTAGTCACATATCTTTGAGTTTATTACTGCTCAATATCTGAGTTGTTTTGCTTCTGATACATACATACAATCAACTGCATTACTAGCTGAGTTAGGTACACACTCGAAGTGTTAATGATTGTACTGCATTTTATTTTTCTTTATGTTTAATTGTCTCATTGAATATTGTGGTTTGTGTCTCTCCGTAGTTATTTATTTTTCTATTTAATTGTTTCATAGAATACTGTTGTCTCTCTCTGTTTCTGCAGTTAGTGGGGGCTATTGTTTCTCACTTTATTGATATTCACTTTTAAACACTTAGCCTAGAGGGTTTCTCTGTATTTATAAGTGTTAGTCACATATCTTTGAATTTATTACTGCACAATATCTGAGTTCTTTGGCTTCTGCTAAATACCTACAATCAACTGCATTACTAGCTGAGTTTGTACAAACTTGCAGTGTTAAAGATTGTGCTGCATTTTGTTTTTCAGTCTGTTTAATTGTTGTACTGAATATTGTGGTCTATGTCTCTCTGTAGTTTTTTATTTTTCTATTTAATTGTTTCAGTAATACTGTGGTCTCTCTCTGACTCTGCAGTTAGTGGGTGCTGTTGTGTTTCACTTCATTTAGATTCAGTGTTAAACTGTTAACCTAGAGGGTTTCTCTATATTTATAAGAGTTAGTCACATATGTTTGAATTTACTACTGCTGAATATCTGAGTTGTTTGGCTTCTGCTACATATCTACACTCAACTGCATTATTAGTTGAGTTAAGTCCAAACTTGCAGTTTTTAAAGATTGTACTACATTTTATTTTTCTGTCTTTTAAATTGTTTCCTTGAATATTGTGGTCTGTGTCTCTTTCTGGTTATTTATTTTTCTATTTAATTATTTCATAGAACACTATGGCCTCTCTCTGTCTCTGCAGTTAGGGGCTATTGTGTTTCTCATCATTGATATTCAGTTTTAAACTCTTAGCCTCGAAGGTTTTTCTGTATTTATAAGTGTTAGTCACATACGTTTTAATTTATTAGTGCTCAATATCTGAGTTGTTTGGCTTCTGCTACATACCTACAATCAACTGCTTTACTAGCTGAGTTAAGTGCAAACTTGCAGTGTTAAAGATTGTACTACATTTTATTTTTCTGTTTAATTTATTCATTGAATATTGTGGCCTGTATCTCTCTCTGTGATTTATTTTTCTAATTAATTGTTTCATAGAACACTGTGACCTCTCTCTGTCTCTGCAGTTACTGGGGGCTATTGTGTTTCACTTCATTGATATACAATTTTAAACTCTTAGCCTAGAGGGGTTTCTCTGCATTTATGAGTGTTAGTCACTAATGTATGACTTTATTACTGCTCAATATCTGAGTTGTTTGGCTTTTGCTGCATACCTACAATCAACTGTATTACTAGCTGAGTTAAGTAAAAACTTGCAGTGTTACAGATTGTACTGCATTTTATTTTTCTATTTGTTTAGTTGTTTCATTGAATATTGTTGTCTATATCTCTCTGTAGTTATTTATTTTTCTATTTATTTTTTCATAGAATACTGGTGTCTCTCTCTGTCTCTACAGTTAATGGGGTCTATTGTGTTTCACTGCATTGATATTCAGTGTTAAACTCTTAGCCTAGAGGGTTTCTCTGTATTTATATGTGTCAGTCACGTATCTTTGAATTTATTACTGCTCAATATCTGAGTTGTCTGGCTTCTGCTACATACCTACAATCAACAGCATTACTAGATGAGTTAGGTGCAAACTTGCAGTGTTAAAGATTGTACTGCATTTTATTTTTCTGTCTGTTTTATTATTTAATTGAAAATTGTGGTCTGTGTCTCTCGGTAGTTATTTATTTATTTATTTTTTATTGTTTCATAGAATAGTGTGGTCTCTTTCTTTCTCTGCAGTTAATGGGAGCTATTGTGTTTCACTTCATTGACATTCAGTGTTAAACTCTTAGCCTAGTGGGTTTCTATGTATTTTTAAGTTTTAGTCACATATCTTTGAATTTATTACTGCTCAATATCTGAGTTATTTGGCTTCTGCTAAATATCTACAATCAACTGCATTACTAGCTGAGTTAGGTAAAAAATTTGCAGTGTTAAAGATTGTACTGCATTTTATTTTTTTGTCTATTTAATTGTTTCATTGAATATTCTGGTCTGTTTCTCTCTATAGTTAGCTATTTTTCTATTTAATTGTTTCATAGAATATTGTGGTCTCTCTCTCTGTCTCTGCAGTTAGTGGGGGCTATTGTGTTTCACTTCATTGATATTCAGTGTTAAACTCCTAGCCTAGAGGGTTTCTCTGTATTTATATGTGGTAGACACATATCTTTGAATTTATTACTGCTCAATATCTTAGCTGTTTGGCTTCTGCTAAATACCTACAATCAACTGAATTACTAGCTGAGTTAGGTAAAAACTTGCAGTGTTAAAGATTGTACTGCATTTTATTTTTCTGTCTGTTTAATTGTTTTGTTTTATTGAATATTGTGGTCTGTGTCTCTCTGTAGTTACTTATTTTTCTATTTAATTGTTTCAGTAATACTGTGGTCTCTCTCTGACTCTGCAGTTAGTGGGGGTATTGGGTTTCACTTCATTCATATTCAGTGTTAAACTCTTAGCCTAGAGGGTTTCTCTTTATTTATAAGTGTTAGGCACATATATTTGAGTTTATTACTGCTCAATATCTGAGTTGTTTGCCTTCTGATACATACCAACAATCAACTGCATTCCACGCTGAGTTAGGTACAACTTGGACTCTTAAAGATTGTACTGCATTTTATTTTTCTGTCTGTTTAATTGTTTCATTGAATATTGTGGTCTGTGTCTCTCTGCAGTTATTTATTTGTCTATTTAATTGTTTCATAGAATACTGTCATCTCTCTGTCTCTGCAGTTAGTGGGGGCTGATGTGTTTCACTTCATTGATATTTAGTGTTAAACTCGTAGCCTAGAGGAGTTTCTCTGTATTTATAAGTGTTAGTCACATATCTTTGAATTTATTACTGTGCAATATCTGAGTTGTTTGGCTTCTGCTAAATACCTACAATCAACTGCATTACTAGCTGAGTTAGATACAAATTTTCAGTGTTAAACATTGTACTGCATATTATTTTTCAGTCTGTTTAATTGTTTGAATTATGTTGCCTCTCTCTGTCTCTGCAGTTAGTGGGGGTTATTTTTTCACTTCATTAGTATTCAGTGTTAAACTACAAGCCTAGAGGGTTTCACTGTATTTATAAGTATTAGTCACATATCTTTGAGGTTATTACTGCTCAATATCTGAGTTGTTTGGCTTCTGATACATACCTACAATTAACTGCATTACAGCAGTGTTAAAGATTGTACTCCATTTTATTTTTTTGTCTAATTATTTCATTGAATATTGTGGTCTGTGTCTCTCTGAAATTATTTATTTTTCTATTTAATTGTTTCATAGAATACTGTGGCAAATTGTACTGCATTTTATTTTTCAGTCTGTTTAGTTGTTTCATTTAATATTGCTGTCTGTGTCTCTCTGCAAATATTTATTTTTCTTTTTAATTTTTTCATAGAATACTGGTGTGTCTCTCTGTCTCTACAGTTAGTGGGGGCTATTTTGTTTCACTGCATTGACATTCAGTGTTAAACTCTTAGCCTAGAGGGTTTTTCTGTATTTATAAGTGTTAGTCACATATCTTTGAATTTATTACTGCTCAATATCTGAGTTGTTCGGCTTCTGCTAAATACCTACAATCAACTGCATTACTAGATGAGTGAAGTACAAACTTGCAGTGTTAAGGATTGTACTACATTTCTTTTTTCTTTCTGTTTGTTTCATTGAATATTGTGGTCTATTTATCTCTCTAGTTATTTATTTTTGTATTTAATTGTTTCATAGAATTCTGTGGCCTCTCTCTGTCTCTGCGGTTTGTAGGGGTTATTTTTTTCACTTCATTGATATTCAGTGTTAAACTCTTAGTCTAGAGGGTTTCTCTTTATTTATGAGTGTTAGTCACATATCATTGAATTTATTACTGCTCAACATCTGAGTTCTTTTGCTTCTGTTACATACCTACAATCAACTGCATTGCTAGCTGAGTTAAGTACAAATTTGCAGTGTTAAAGATTGTACTGCATTTTATTTTTCTGCCTAATTGTTTCATTGAATATTGTGGTCTGTGTCTCTCTCTGTAGTTATTTATTTTTCTATTTAATTGTTTCATAGAATACTCTGGTCTCTCTCATTCTCTGCAGTTAGTGGGGGCTGATGTGTTTCACTTCATTGATATTCAGTGTTAAACTCTTAGCGTAGAGGGTTTCTCTGTATTTATAAGTGCTAGTCACATATCTTTGAATTTATTACTGCACAATATCTGAGTTGTTCAGCTTCTGCTAAATACCTACAATCAAATACATTACTAGCTGAGTTAGATACAAATTTGCAGTGTTAAAGATTGTACTGCATATTATTTTTCTGTCTGTTTAATTGTTTCATTGAATATTGTTGTCTGTGTCTCTCTGTAGTTGTTTATTTTTCTATTTAATTGTTTCATAGAATGCTGTGGTCTCCCTCTCTTTCTCTGCAGTTAGTGGGGGCTTTTTTGTCTCACTTCATTGATAGTCAGTGTTAAACTCTTAGCCTATTGGGCTTCTCTGTATCCATGAGTGTTAGTCACATATGTTTGAATTTATTACTGCTCAATATCTGAGTTGTCTGTCTTCTGCTACATACCTACAATCAACTGCATTACTAGCTGCATTAAGTACAAACCTGCAGTGTTACAGATTGCACTGCTTTTTATTTTTCTGTCTAATTGTTTCATAGAATTCTGTGGCCTATCTCTGTCTCTGCAGTTAGTGGGGATTATTTTTTTCACTTCATTGGTATTCAGTGTTAAACTACTAGCCTAGAGGGTTTCACTGTATTTATAAGTGTTAGTCACATATCTTTGAAATTATTACTGCTCAATATCTGAGTTGTTTGGCTTCTGATACATACCTACAATTAACTGCATTACTGCAGTGTTAAAGATTGTACTGCATTTTATTTTTCTGTCTGTTTAATTGTTTCATTGAATATTGTTGTCTGTGTCTCTCTGCAGATATTTATTTTTCTTTTTAATTTTTTCATAGAATACTGGTGTGTGTCTCTCTGTCTCTACAGTTAGTGGGGTCTATTATGTTTCACTGCATTGACATTCAGTGTTAAACTCTTAGCCTAGAGAGTTTTTTCTGTATTTATAGGTGTTAGTCACGTATCTTTGAATTTATTACTGCTCAATATCTGAGTTGTTTGCCTTCTGATACATACCAACAATCAACTGCATTCCACGCTGAGTTAGGTACAACTTGCACTGTTAAAGATTGTACTGCTTTTTATTTTTTTGTCTGTTTAATTGTTTCATTGAATATTGTGGTCTGTGTCTCTCTGTAGCTATTTATTTTTCTATTTAATTGCTTCATAGAATGCTGTGGTCTCTCTCTTTCTCTGCAGTTATTGGGGGCTTTTTTGTTTCACTTCATTGATATTCAGTGTTAACCTCTTAATCTAGTGGGCTTTTCTGTATTCATGAGTGTTAGTTACATATGTTTGAATTTATTACTGCTTAATATCTGAGTTGTCTGGCTTCTGCTACATACCTACAATCAACTGCTTTACTAGCTGCATTAAGTACAAACATACAGTGTTATAGATTGTACTTATTTTTCTGTCTGTTTAATTGTTTCATAGAATTATGTGGCCTCTCCCTGTCTCTGCAGTTAGTGGGGGTTATTTTTTTCACTTCATTAGTATTCAGTGTTAAACTACAAGCCTAGAGGGTTTCACTGTATTTATAAGTATTAGTCACATATCTTTGAGGTTATTACTGCTCAATATCTGAGTTGTTTGGTTTCTGATACATACCTACAATTAACTGCATTACTGCAGTGTTAAAGATTGTACTGCATTTTATTTTTCTGTCTAATTGTTTCATTGAATATTGTGGTCTGTGCCTCTCTGAAATTATTTATTTTTCTATTTAATTGTTTCATAGAATACTGTGGCAAATTGTACTGCATTTTATTTTTCTGTCTGTTTAGTTGTTTCAGTTAATATTGCTGTCTGTGTCTCTCTGCAAATATTTATTTTTCTTTTTTAATTTTTCATAGAATACTGGTGTGTCTCTCTGTTTCTACAGTTAGTGGGGACTATTTTGTTTCACTGCATTGACATTTAGTGTTAAACTCTTAGCCTAGAGGGTTTTTCTGTATTTATAAGTGTTAGTCACATATCTTTGAATTTATTACTGCTCAATATTTGAGTTGTTTGGCTTCTGCTACATACCTACAATCAACTGCATTACTAGCTGAGTGAAGTACAAACTTGCAGTGTTAAGGATTGTACTACATTTCTTTTTTCTGTCTGTTTGTTTCATTGAATATTGTGGTCTATTTATCTCTCTAGTTATTTATTTTTGTATTTAATTATTTCATAGAATTCTGTGGCCTCTCTCTGTCTCTGTGGTTTGTAGGGGTTATGTTTTTCACTTCTTTGATATTCAGTGTTAAACTCTTAGTCTAGAGGGTTTCTCTGTATGTATGAGTGTTAGTCACATATCATTGAATTTATTACTGCTCAACATCTGAGTTCTTTGGCTTCTGTTACATACCTACAATCAACTGCATTGCTAACTGAGTTAAGTACAATTTGCAGTGTTAAAGATTGTACTGCATTTTATTTTTCTGCCTAATTGTTTCATTGAATATTGTGGTCTGTGTCTCTCTCTGTAGTTATTTATTTTTCTATTTGATTGTTTCATAGAATACTCTAGTCTCTCTCATTCTCTGCAGTTAGTGGGGGATGATGTGTTTCACTTCATTGATATTCAGTGTTAAACTCTTAGCCTAGAGGGTTTCTCTGTATTTATAAGTGCTAGTCACATATATTTGAATTTATTACTGCACAATATCTGAGTTGTTTGGCTTCTGCTAAATACCTACAATCAAATACATTACTAGCTGAGTTAGATACAAATTTGCAGTGTTAAAGATTGCACTGCATATTATTTTTCTGTCTGTTTAATTGTTTCATTGAATATTGTTGTCTGTGTCTCTCTGTAGTTATTTATTTTTCTATTTAATTGTTTCATAGAATGCTGTGGTCTCTCTTTCTTTCTCTGCAGTTAGTGGGGGATTTTTTGTCTCACTTCGTTGATATTCAGTGTTAAACTCTTAGCCTAGTGGGCTTCTCTGTATTTATGAGTGTTAGTCACATATGTTTGAATTTATTACTGCTCAATATCTGAGTTGTCTGGCTTCTGCTACATACCTACAATCAACTGCATTAAGTACAAACCTGCAGTGTTACAGATTGTACTGCTTTTTATTTTTCTGTCTGTTTAATTGTTTCATAGAATTCTGTGGCCTCTCTCTGTCTCTGCAGTTAGTGGGGATTATTTTTTTCACTTCATTGGTATTCAGTGTTAAACTACTAGCCTAGAGGGTTTCACTGTATTTATAAGTGTTAGTCACATATCTTTGAGGTTATTACTGCTCAATATCTGAGTTGTTTGGCTTCTGATACATATCTACAATTAACTGCATTACTGCAGTGTTAAAGATTGTACTGCATTTTATTTTTCTGTCTAATAGTTTCATTGAATATTGTGGTCTGTGTTTCTCTGAAATTATTTATTTTTTCTATTTAATTGTTTCATAGAATACTGTGGCAAATTGTACTGCATTTTATTTTTTCTGTCTGTTTAATTGTTTCATTGAATATTGTTGTCTGTGTCTCTCTGCAGATATTTATTTTTCTTTTTAATTTTTTCATGGAATACTGGTGTGTCTCTCTGTCTCTACAAGTTAGTGGGGGTCTATTGTGTTTCACTAATTGACATTCAGTGTTAAACTCTTAGCCTACAGAGTTTTTTCTGTATTTATAAGTGTTAGTCATGTATCTTTGAATTTATTACTGCTTAATATCTGAGTTGTTTGGCTTCTGCTACATACCTACAATCAATTGCATTACTAGCTGAGTGAAGTACAAACTTCCAGTGTTACGGATTGTACTACATTTGTTTTTTCTGTCTGTTTAATTGTTTATTGAATATTGTGGTCTGTGTATCTCTCTAGTTATTTATTTTTGTATTTAACTGTTTCATAGAATTCTGTGGCCTCTTTCTGACTCTGCAGTTTGTGGGGGTTATTTTTTTCACTTCATTGATATTCAGTGTTAAACTTTTAGTCTAGAGGGTTTCTCTGTATTTATGAGTGTTAGTCACATACCTTTGATTTTATTACTGCTCAACATCTGAGTTGTTTGGCTTCTGTTACATACCTACAATCAACTGCATTGCTAGCTGAGTTAAGTATAAACTTGCAGTGTTAAAGATTGTACTGCATTTTATTTTTCTGCCTAATTGTTTCATTGAATATTGTGGTCTGTGTCTCTCTGTAGTTATTTATTTTTCTATTTAATTGTTTCATAGAATACTCTGGTCTCTCTCTGTCTCTGCAGTTAGATTCCCACCTGCCCTCCCTGTTCTTGTTCTGGTATTAATCTTGGTGGCTTTGGAATTGCCCGCCCCTCCTGTAAATTTGTGTTTGAACACTCTTCCTTGGTTTATCTCATTTGCTCACTCAACCAAGTACAGTGAGATCGTATTTTTACTTCAGACACTCCTACCAGTCCCATCTGATCAACTCTATCCCAGCTCTATTCCAATCTGGTGTCAGTAGCTCATTCTACCTAATACAAAGAGAACATTTGTGAAGGGCAAGCCACTCATGTCCTTAATTTTGAATTATCTTCTGTTTCTCCTTTCTCTCTTTCCACTTTCCAAAAAGTAAATAGATACATTTTCTAAGCTTGTTTCCTGCCTTTCCTGTAATTAGTCTAGTCTAGATACAGATTTGCTATAACCAGTAATGTTTGTAAGCTTCTGAGCCCCCAAAGCCTTTCTGTGTTGGAGGGAAGCATTTTAGCTTATTAGTGGGAGTGGTAAAAACTAGGTAGCCTATCTACCCCAAGAATGTTTTCTGGCCAAAAATTGTAGTTTATTGACTGTTTCGGCAGTTTTTCCATCTCTTTCAACTTTTCGATTTAAAAGGCTGTGCTTGCCCTTGTTTCCCATCTTTCCTGTAACTAGTCTAGTCCAGATACATATTTGTTGTATCTAGGACTGTTTGTAAGCTTCTGAGGCCCCAAAGCCTTTCTGTGTTGGAGGGAAGCCTTCTAGCTTATCAGTAGATTGGTAAGCACTAGGTGGCCTATCTACCACAAGAGTGGTGTCTAGCCAAGAAATTGTAGTTTTTTGGCTGTTTGCGTGGTTTTTCCATCTCTTTCAACTTTGTGGTTTAACAGCCCATGTTTGCGCTTGTTTCCCATCTTTCCTGTAACTAGTCTAGTCCAGATACAGATTTGCTGTATCCAGGACTGTTTGTAAGCCTCTGAGATCCCCAAGCCTTTCTGTGTTGGACAGAAGCCTTCTAGCGTATCAGTGGGAATGGTATGCACTAGGTAGCCTATCTACCACAAGAGTGGTTTCTGGCCCAGAAATTGTAGTTTATTGGCCATTTTGGCAGTTTTTCCATCTCTTTCAACCTTCTGGTTTAAAAGCCCATGTTTCTGCTTGTTTCCCACCTTTTCTGAAACTATTCTAATCCAGATACAGATTTGCTGTATCCAGGACTGCCTGTAAGCTTATGAGCCCCCCCAAGCCTTTCTGTGTTGGAGGGAAGCCTCCTAGCGTATCAGTGGGAGTGATAAGCACTAGGTAGCTTATCTACCACAAGAGTGGTTTCTGGCCCAGAAATTGTAGTTTATTGGCTGTTTGGGCAGTTTTTCCATCTCTTTCAACTTTCTGGTTTAACAGCCTGTATTTGCACTGGTTTCCCACCTTTCCTGAAACTAGTCTAGTCCAGATACAGACTTGCTGTATCCAGGACTGTTTGTAAGCCTCTGAGTCTCCCAAGCCTTTCTGTGTTGGAGGGAAGCATTCTTACTTACCAGTGGGAATTGTAAGCATTAGCTAGCCTATCTACCACAAGATCCAGGTACAGATTCTTAGTTTTAGCACTTGAATTTGCTTATTCATGCTCAGCACTTTTTCAGAACTTGTTGTTAGCATTAAATAAGCTACAAATTACTACAGCACTCAACCTTCCTCTTTACCTAGAGGAAAACCATTTTTGTACTTACTTTCCTCACTTGCGTAGAGAAAAACAGCTCTTATACTCACTTTCCTCACTTGTCTTGAGGAAAGTAGTTTTTTATTCAGGCATGTCCAACGGTAAGCTCCCAGTGTTCTCTCCTGTCTATCTGATGAATCTGGGCATCTTGGGGCAATGTAGCAATTGCCTCATTTACACAGACAAACCTCTCCTCCTACCACTCAATACCACAACCTGTGGGAGATGCACTTATCTAGCCAAACTGCAGATAAAGCTCTCTCCAACCAAGACTGAACTTGACAGTCAAGAGGAGAACGTAAACACTTGCACCACACCTCATTCATCACATAGTCCCACTAAACCTACACCACCAAAATCCACACATAGAAACACAAAAACATTCACAGAGGCTCTCAATAATAATCTGCTCAAGCAACAGAGACCTCCAAAGCAGAAACGCAAGCAACCTCTACCCCCAACACAACCCGAATGACACATTGCCCCCAGACTCAGTGTGCCAATAAACCACAGCCCATAAGGCAAAACCACGTACCCAACGCACTAGTCATAGGTGACTCTATAGTCAGGCACACTGATGTCCCACACACCAGGCTAAACAAGGAAAGGATTACTGACAGCTGCCTCTCAGGTGCCAGGATCTGTCACATAACCCACACACTCAGGTCACTCCACAAAAAATACAAATTTAACTCTGTCATTGTCCATGTTGGTGTGAACGACCTGAGATGTACCTCCCTGGACTATATGAAAAGAGTCATGGAAGAGCTCTCCAATCTTGTAGCCCAGGCAGGCATGACTCTAGCCCTGAGTAGCATCCTGCCATTACCCGGAATGATACCACAGTACAAGAACAAAATGATTGACTTCAACAATTGGCTAAGCTTCTGCTGTCCTTCTAAGGGGATCCAGTATCTGTCTGCATGGGACAACATGGTTGACAGACCACAATGCTTTGCCAGAGATGGCCTGCACCTGTCGACCCTGGGATTCTGCATATTGGCTAAGGGTCTTGCTGCCTCTATAGTGCCTTTTTTAGGCAAGGTTCAAATGACAAATTCACCACCATAACAGGAACAGGCAAGCAAAAACTGAGGGTAATGCTATTCAATGCTAGAAGTCTAAATCTCAAAATGCCCTCACTCGAGGCACTCCTTAAAATGGAGAACATTGATATCCGTGCAGTGACTGAGACCTGGTTCAAGGCTCTAGAGAGCACCCCTTTATTACCATATAACTCATACCACACGTTTTGGCCATCTAACCTGGACGAAAATACCAAAGGCAGAGGTGTGTCCATATTAATTAAGGATATCCACTTCCAGGCTATTTGCGCAGCATAATGCATCCGAGGTTATCCAAGTGCAAATAACTCTGGGCAAAACTGCAATCCAAATTGTAGCTTGCTACAGATCCCCCACCATGTCCCAGGATTCCCACTCCTCTTTTCTTGATATACTGGAAAATATTAGGGTTCAACCAAACACCCTAATAATGAGCAATTTCAACTACCCCACCATTAGCTGGAAAAACTACTCATGTACCAACTCCTTTGCTCAATGCTTTCTGGAATTCAAATTCCAATGCCCTGTATAGACTTATCCACACCCCCCACCAGGGGCAACAATATCCTAGACCTAGTCATTACCAACATGAGTGACTGGTGTTCCACACCTGAAGTCAACTCCTCATTGGTCAGATCCGACCATAAGCTAATCACCCTAGAGATCCGCATCCCGCCTCCACCCACCATTAAGGAAACCATGGTAAAAAATGTCTCCAAAAGCCAACTTCATGCTTCCTAAGACAGAAGTGGCAAACTTCATGACACCCATGCAGATGGACAATACAGTTACGACTTCTGAATCCTTCACAAATGCACTCTATAAACACTTACATGAGTGCATGGATCATGCTATCCCAAACAGAACCAAGACACTATCCTCCCCAAAAAAGGAAGCCAATCTGGTGGTCCCCTGCCATTAACAAACTGTACAAAAGAAGGAAGAAACTGTTGCAAAAGAGAGTAAAATCCCATGAGTGGAGTAGCTCCCTGGTCAGCCTCAGTAAGAAGCTGAGATCCCTTATAAGATCCTCCAAAGCTAGCTGTGAAAATAAAATCACCACTGATTCTAAGGGCAACCACAAAGCATTCTATAGCTATGCCAAGAATCTCAATGGCAACACCCAGATCTGCTCTGAGTTACAGCACAACTGCACAAAAATTACAGAACTAACTGATATTGCGAACATCCTGGCAGATAGATTCAGTGCTAACTTTACCTCCCTTTCACCCCCTAAAGGGCCCATATCTATACAGGAAGAATGCAGAGTCCGTTAATCACATATATGCAGGTAAAAGCTGCACTCTCTAAAACCAAAAATACAGCATCCATGGGAACGGACAACATCCCAGGCTGCATTTTATACGAACTTCAGAATGAACTGGCTCCCCACCTAAGCACCATGTTCAATCATAGTTTCACGTCAGGTTTTTTGCCTACTGAATGGTGCACAGCAACAGTTATCCCCCTCCACAAAGGGGGAGTCACCACTGATCCTGGAAACTATCACCCTATTAGCCTGATGGAACATATCATCATGGAACTCATAAAGACATTGGTCACCTCCAGCCTTCTGAACCTGATCAACTTCTTTGAGGCAGTCACCAAAGCCGTAGACGATGGTAAGGTGGTTCACATAGCCTATCTTGACCTCACCAAGGGTTTTGACACCATCCCCCATTCTGGAATTATAGATAAACTCACTAAACTAGGTATAAAATCCCTACATCACAAGATGGGTTGCCAACTGGCTCACTGACAGAACCCACACTGTAAAAGTTGCAGACTCCAAATCTGACTTCAAACCAGTGACAAATAGAGTACCACAGGGTTCAGTCCAGGGACCTCCCCTGTTTGTTATATACTTTTCTGAAGTACAGGCTAACACAGAAGGCTTCTGGCTAATGAAGTTCACAAATGACTGCAAACTAGGAGCCATAGTTGAGTCCCCAAAGGATATTTACATCCTACAGAAGGGACTCACTAAGACAGATGCCTGGTGTCAGAGGCATACCCTTAAGCTCAATGCCAAAAAGTGCATTGTCATCCCCGTTGATAAAAACTCTGTACCGATTAACTACCACATAAACAGCAGTCTACTTAATGCTGAATGTGTGATAAGAGACCTTGGGATCCAGGTGGACAGTAGTCTCTCCCTTGATAATCATATCTCCACAGTAGTCAGGAAATCCTTCTATGTGGCACTCCTCATCACAATAGGGTTCTCATCCAGGAAAAAAGAGGTCATTGTTCCACTCTACTCAAAACTCATTAGACCCATTATAGAGTACAACGCCTCTTTTGGAATGTACCTCACAAGACATCTGTAGCAGCTGGAAAGGCCACAAAACCTATGAAGTACCTCACAAAGAGGATTACTGGCCTCAAACTGATGCCCTACACTGACCGTCTCAAAAAACTCCAGCATTACTCTGTAGCATATCGCCTACTCTGAGGAGATCTCTCACTAACATATAAAGCTATGTTAAACCCAGAGCTGTTGGACATGCTACACCTAAAGAAATCCCAATCCCTCCGAGCTACACGCTCTAGGGACCTAAACCTTGTCGCCACAATAAACAGGGCATGCTGGAGGGGTAGATTCCTGTCCCAGAGACTTCCTGTACTCTGCAACAAGCTACCCATCTATGTCAAGTTCCTTATTAGCACTCTTCAAGAAAACTCTTGATGAGTGGATGGGAAATAGGAAATACAGCCCGGGGATCACTTCTGTGGCTCTGCTCGACAGTGGCACAGGAAATTAACTTTCATGGGTGGTGTAAGCCAGGGAACCTTGTTGACTAGGCTTACTTAGGCCCTTGGGCCGATAGCCTAGTACCTACCTATGAATCTACCCATGAACCTATGATACATAACTGTCTCACCCTAAAAGATGACATTTTTTTCATTACAGAGCTCAGAACTTGGGACTCAGCCTTACCTTGACTGTGATCTCTAACTGGTTATAAACAAATTAATTTTGCATTTCAGTTTATTAACTTGATTAAAGTATAAGCACAAGATGATGAAACATTATAACTTAGTAAATAAAATATATATAACAAAGTATGCATTTAAAAAACTGCGGAGTGCATGGCTAGAAATTATCAAAATTAGAAATCATAAGCCAGCTATCGCTTTTAATTGCCTTTAACAATTTCACCCTCTACCCCACAATTAATTAATTTAGTTTCCTTTAAAGAAAGATTTGGATGCTACTGCTTTAGCCAATTTGCAATTTTGTTCCATTCTTCAGTCTTTCCATTTACCCTGCAACCTTGAGTACATTGACCTCACTCATTGGTAGTCTGTGCTCAACTAGATGCCCTTAATTCTGTGATTATTTCTATGAAGCACACACACACACACACACACACACACACACACACACACACACACACACACACACACACACACACACACACATATACATGCATGCTTATGCATGAGCATGCATGTGTGTGTGTGTGTGTGTGTGTATGCTTATGCATGACCGTTCATGAGTGCACACACACACACACACACACACACACACATAGACACACACAGACACACACACACACACACACACACACACACACACACACACACACACACACACACACACACACAGATGCATATGCATGAATGCGTGTGCACACATGCAGCAACACACATGTACATAGATGCACATGCAGGAGCATGCACACACATGCAAATGTAAATGCTCACACAGACTCTAATTGTTCTCCTTCCTCCGTTCCTGTCCCATTCATTTACTGCAACATGAATGTCGCAGAGTTCTTAATGTTCTTCTCTTTCCAGTACAGTCAGGAGCAGCAGTTCAAAAGACAGAATAACAGACATGAAATGAGAGACAGTTAAGAAAGAAAATATCCTAAAGGAACAAGTTTTTCTTTATTTTTCAATTGTTTTCCCCTTCTTTGAAGGCAAAAAAAAAAAAAAAAAACAACAGAGGTTGACACTGCAGACATATTCATTTTTGGCAATGAGGGATTCACTCAGTACAAAGTTGGTAAGTAAGAACAAAGTGCTGTGAGGGACATTTCCATCTGTGCTAGTGTATTTTAATTAAAACCTCATGTTCCTGTTTTGGAGAGGATTAACTTCTTTGATAATCAGGTACTTAGGTGACAGTAATAATTCACTTGGGTAGAAAACAACAGTTTCTAAGCCTGGAGATAAATGGCTGGCACATTGTTACGAATATGGAAAATGACAGCCTGACATATGTAAGCTGGAAATATCAAATGGGACTTATTCAACTAGCATTGTTAAAAATTAATATGTGCTTGGCATAGTTTTCTGGCAGCCAGTTGCTAGGTCTTATGTAACTCCTTTGTTAAATATTGTTTCATTTTATTTTAACTGGTTGAGACATAGTAATCCTACACACTGTTTTATTCAGTGACCGAAAAACTTTTGATTAATTTCTTTTCTTACAACCACACTGTGTACTGGTGTGAAAAGTAACTCCCAAGTTTCAAGGCAATGCTAACCTAGCACCTCATTTCCCTAACCTTGGTGATATGGCATAATTAGCAAGGTCTGAAGATTGATCAGCTTAAATGAAATATCTAGAACTTTGTTTTGTTTGTGTACTCAACACTCAAGACACACACACACACACACACACACACACACACACACACACACACACACACACACACACACATTTACAACTTTGCCAACCCTCAGATTATGGTATGAACATAATACATAGTTTCTGTTCAGAGGTTTAGAGGCGACTTACCGGGTCTATATTACATCATCAAATGCTTAGAAAAGCGAACAATGATTAATCGACCCCATGTAAGTGAAAGCTTACAATATCAAAACCTCAGAACAGCGAATTTTTTTCCAAGGGAAAAAAATCGCTGTTCCAAAAAAAAATAAAACAACTTTAAAACATTACATAAAGTGGGTGACTTTTACCCCCAAGCACCCCCACCCCCCTACTTAAATATACCAACTCTGAGATCGCATTACAGTGCCAAAAACAGCAAAGTAATGGCAACGGCCAAGCAAATTTCTTTCCCAGGGAAAGAATTTGCTTAAAAGCCATTTCACTATTTTGCCTGTTCGTTCTTTTATGTTCGATCAAGACGCATTTGACAGACTGCATCTTCGATTACGTAATAGGAACCCGGCTTACCTATAAGTTATGTTGTCTATGACCATGAGTTTTTGGGCCAGGCCTTTGCTTGCCTGATTTAAGTGGACAGCGCACTTTCACTTGGCAGATTCATCAGTGGCTTGGCAGTTGTCCACGTCTGAGATGGAGCCGGCTGGCAGTGGCCATATGGGTAAGTATTTCTCACCAATGTGGGCTTTTCTTGTTTTAGGTGCCCTGGCAGTCGCCTTAGGAGTGTCAGGGTTTCATGTATAACAAAAAAAAAAAATATATATATATATATATATATATATATACATATAAAAAAATATATATATATATATATATATATATATATATATATATACCTAGTACAAGCACACCTCTTGTCAGTCCAGATTTTCACAGTGTCAGGAGTTTTGCCTCATATTTTTGGTTTGTTCCTCATAAAGTTTGTAGTTTTCTGGCATATCACTGAGGAGTAAAGTTACTAAATAGTGGCATGCATTTGAGTTTCAGACTTTCTAAGTTTATACAAGGAATATTTGATGGAGACCTGTGGAGAAAAGCTCAATAATTTCTTGGCTGTCCAGATATGAAGTTCAGATTTTTGCTCATTTTGATCTGGTTCGTGAAAGATCAGCATAACTCACATTCTTATATTCTCTAAATGAGGAGCACTTTACTTTCTGGAGCAAATGGTTAATGTTGCAATATTAACACCTTACTTAAAACTTCAGAGAGGAAGTTTATAAGGTGGTTAACTCGAATATGTTTTCTTGTAGAATAGTTTTCTTATTGATCAGTTGGTGTCATAGTTAAGTTTTTCACCTCTCGTGCATGAGATATGAAATTTGATCTTTTCCTGGCTAATTAATGTAGGTGAAGTTGTTAAAGCACAGTATATACTGTATAACCACTTGAGTTCAGACTTTTTATCCTTTTGAAATGCATGACAATTCTAAGCTTTTATTCTAGCAGCTGTTAAAGTTTAATTTATATTATTGTTTACTGGCTGCAAGATAGATGCCTCTGGTCCAAGTGACACCCCTCTACTCCTGCCAGAAGCACTATTGTAATCTTAAAGTAATGACTTTGTGGGGGAAGCAGGGCCAAGTTTTAATGACACAGGTCAGACCCTCGAGGATTGTTTGGATGAGTTTATAAATTCTTTGCCAGAACAGGGTAAGGTTAGGCTGTTTGACTTAGCTTTGGAGAGGATTGGTGCCTCCACAGCTCTTGCTCCTGGGGAGGGAGAAGTTACTTATTCTGGGCAGACTGTACTCCCATCATTAACCAACTTGTAGAGGATGTCTGAGGACATCAGTGGTTCTATGACTGATGTCCTGCCTCATCCAGATGATTGTGTTCCTTAATTTCTGTCCTCCATGACTACTTTGAACATTTGGATTTCAGTGCCCTGGGGTCTCACATTACTGCACATGTTCCCACCAAGGTTAAAGAAACGATCCTCAAAGAGGAATTTGTAGAGATATTTGACCTAATGGATACCGAGGGAATTAAGTGAACTTTGGACGGTGACAACTCTTCTAACAAGGACTTGATGGCAGCCTTGGCAGCCATCAGGAAAAAGGCATCAGCCAAAGCAGCAGTTAAGAACTGGGATACTTGGTCACTGGGTTTTATAGTGTTCTTGGGAGTGATTATAGAAAAGGACCCCAGTCAGGCTCTGCCTTTACTAGCATACTTTGTGGCTATATGTCAAATGTCAATAACAAAAACCTCTTACTTCCCTTAAGAACTCTACTCAAACAGTCCAAAACATTTAACAGCAAGCAAAAAAGACCAGGGTTCACACAGGTCAGTATAAACCAATAAATTTATTATAATATATTTTTATAATGATTATAATATAATAAATTTATTGGATTATACTGGCCTGTGTGGACCCTGCTCTTTTTTGCTTGCTGTTATACTTTGTGGCTATAAGGGAGACAAATCATGTCAAAGGGGGCTCTAGCTGGTTAAATTACCATAAGCATTTTAGGAAACTGAAAGCCATAGGTAAGTCCCTCAGGTACAATTTAAGGCATCCCAAAATTTGGTTGAGTGCCATGTTAGATAAGCTGGCCACCTTTAAGATTGATGGTCAGGGTGGTATCACTGAGGAAATAAAAAAATATGGGCCTTTAATCATGGCAAATGCCTGTGGCCAGCCTGAAAAGTTATCCATTTGCATTTGGGATGTGGGAAAGTTCAGCCTGCTTCCATATGCTGGGGGATAGTTGGAAGGGACAGGTCTAACATTCCTTCAAGCCAAATAGAGGTAGGGGCTGGGGAGTGTATAACACCTCTACTTGAACTAAGCAGCCTTTTTGTGGTCATAGAGGGATTTTGGCAAGGGTTATGAGGATTCCACAGCAATCCCACTCTCCAGTCAGTCTAAATAAATTGATCAGGCTTTTGCCTGATTACCTGGATTAAAAGGTGGCAGCCACTCTTACTGTAGGTTTATTGACTGAGTCCTCAGCTCCATTAGATTACAAGCTAGTGAAAGCTCTTTTATCCATTAGGGGGCATGAAGAAATTGCAGTAGGTTAACTGAAAAAGAGCAAACAGCTAGTACACTAACTGGCCCTTTTTCAAAGCCCCTGGCCTGCTTTTAAAATTTCCCCCATTGGTCTTGTTCCGAAGAAACAGAATGGTGAATTCAGATTGATTCACCATCTGTCATACCATGTGGATGCATCATCAGTCAATGACTTTGTTGACAAAGAACTGGCCAAGGTACATTAATCTTTCTTGATCAGGTGGTGGAGGTCATTCTGGGTTATTCAGACTCCTGGTTCTGTAAGTTGGACATCCAATTTGCTTTCCACTTTCTTCCTGTGAGACAGGAAGATTGGCCTTATTTAGGATTTCAGTTTGAGAGAAAATTCTTTTTCGACACTGCAGTGCCCATGGGATGCTATGTAGCTTGTGGTACATTTGAGCTGTTCAGCACCACCTTGCATTGGTGATGGCAGCAGTGAGGACCACTTCAATAGGCAGTCCACTATCTAGACTATTTCATGACAGTAGAGGAGGGTCAGGATAAGGGCTATACAGGTCATGTCGGTCTTTAAGGAATTCTGCTCTTATTTTGGGTGTCTGATGCCTTTTTGTCATACATCAGGCATTAATTTTTATTTCTGTTAGATGAAAGGAGGTTATTTGTCTGTTGGTGCATTTTTTCATCAAGATTGCAGCAATCCAGGCTTTGATTCACCCAGCTGGATGTTTGGGTTCCTTTGATCTTATCAAATAGGCAATTCATTCCTTTGATTTTCTGGCCTCTGATGAGTTCAGTTTTGGGAGATTTGGCAACAAATCACAGCTAAGGAAGCCTTACCCATGGTTTTGGTAATCAACCTTGGCGGTAATGAACTGGGTCAGGCTCATAAGAAAATCCTCTTAGTCAGAATACTTTCTGATATCTACACACTACATCAGCTATATCCAAACCTAGATTTGTTCTGGTCTTCCATCCTACCAAGAATCCACTGGGAAGGAGCTAGTAGATCTAGTGCTATTGAGATGGCTAGGCAATTCATTAATCATAGAGTTACACAGGCAGATCATCAGATTGGATTTCAGATCATTCAACAAAAAGATATTGACAGATTCGACTCTGATTTTTATGATAGGGACAATGTGGATTTGAACAATCTTGGTTTCTATTTGTTTAATTTAGACATTGTTTTGTCCATTAAGGAATGTTGCAAGTATTAGCCTCATTCTTTTTCACAACCTATAGTACCTGATTTCAAGGCCGGCTTTTGGGGGGAATGGCATAGGACATGTTGGGTTGGAGGCAGCCTTATGGCTTCACTCCTCTTGTTTTCCCCCATTGGTATTCAGCAGCCTTGACTCTCCTTCAGTTGGCCCCAGTTTGACCAGTGGCTATATCAAAGGGCATTTGGTTTGGAAAGGAAGAATTAAAGGGGTTTGCCACTAGGCTTGAGATAGCTTGGGTTATGCACCCAGTCCTGTACAGATCTGCTGGAACAGGCTTGGTCATGCCAACTGGTGTTTGAGTTAATGGCTATGGTCGATATGTTATGTGTGAATTACTGTGGTATTGTTAATGGTTTTTAGTGGAATTGTTTAATAAAAGGTCACAGAGGCAATGCAGTGTCATTTTTGACTCAGCTCTGTGGGCAATAATGTCTAAACTACAAAAGATGCAGAGGTCCCACTGATTCAAATTATACTAGCAAGCAAAAACATATTCCATGAAAGATTTTGGATTCTTCTGATTCTGAAATCTGTCAGAGGTCAGACATGTTAAATGCAATAAAACGGAAGTACAATGAAGTCAGTCAGATGAAAAATGTTAAAATTTAACACATTTAACAGTTTTGAGTAGTACACTATAAATATTTATCTCTGCTCTAGCAAGGACACTGTATACTGTTACTACTAGCATGCATCGTCAGCAATGGCTCATAAATATGTTGCAACTTTATGAATCATGTTTGCTTGTAACATACATCATGATGCCAGTAAAAAATGTATTTCAACAACTATGATGATTCTAATTATAATAGTTTATGTAACATCTGTTACTAGCTATTACATAAAGAAATATGAACATAGGTTGGGACATCATATTAGGGAGCATACAAATAACTTGAATCAGAAGAAGCCAGATAGTCTTCTAGTAAAACCTGTCCAGAATGTTGATGGTTTGCCTAGCTTTAAATTTCACATTTTGGAAGTTTCTGCAATGAATATGCATGATTCAGATTATAACACTTTTTCTCTTTGGGTTCCATATAATATTTTATTTTAATTATTTATTGTGGCACTTATACATGTTGTGACTTAGGATTCTGGTATGCCTTTCTAGGTTTTAACCATTCAATGCTGAATTGTTTCATGAGTTGTGTGTCATGTCTGGCCTAGAAACTTTGCAAAAAGTGTTTAAACTTATTTTTTGTTGATTCTGTTTTAACCTAATGAAAGACGGAGGTGAGCAAATGCTTTCTACTTTTTTAAAATGTTTATATTATTATTTAATTAAGGTATGAATTTTTATACTAGCCTCAGTGGTTCATGCATCTTTTTTGGGATGTCAGTGACCATTTTTGTATAGGTTAGAAACAATACACTCACAACAACTACTGGTGTGCATCAGTAGGTATGGTGAACAATGTAAATGTGGAGTTGCAGTGTCTCACAAATCAGTTTAGGACTCTTGCAGAATTATCCCACAGGTTATGGTAGGAAATGGAGACATTAAGGTGTGGGGGCAGGCAGAGACAGAGGATGTTGGGCAAAACTCCAATGTAAGGTAAAAGCAAATGCTCTTGTCATTGAAGAATAAATCCACTAAGAACATGTTAAGTTAATACATGTCAAAAATTGTGTCAGTGCTGGAAAGACCTTACCCATAACAAGAATGCAGAACTTAATGAGGCAACACTGCCACCTGATAATGAGTGATAAAGTCTATTGTGCACTATACTTGCAAGACTTAAAGCATGAATGTCTCAGCCACTCTTCCCAAAAACAGTTTAAGTGGCACTGTGTACTGTGACATACAGAGACTACCACATCCATATTTTCTTAAATGTTGCTTCATTTTACCTCATGTCCTGTTTCAGATATATATAATCTGATCCTGATAATATGAGTTTCCTGAGTTATGGAAATGTGTTGAATGTATCCCCTAGCATAGCAAGATTCAAATTCCACTGTCTCCAGTTTCCATATAACTTGATTCTCACCATCACTTTCTAAAATTGTAGGAAAACTATTGTACTTACAGTTATACACAAGTTACTCGCTCTCATTTTGGGAAACATGACTTCAGTTTTTTTTCATACCATATCTACCACTGACTGAAGACTGACACTTTCAAAATCATGGACCTTTTGACAGTGCTCTTTTATCCTGTCACCTGCCACTGTTTATATTTCACTCATTTAGATTTTACTATACCACCTTGAATGACATCAAACTGATTTAACTGACTCATTGATGTTCGTGTTAGTCCACTTGCTCCACATTTCTATCAGTGTTGAAATCTCTCAGCCTTTTTTGTTGCCTGCTACTGTTGTATATCCTACATATAAACTTCATCTACTTAAACTATCGTGACAACAACAATCTGTTTTCTACGATGTGGTCATTTTCAAAACTGAATAGTGTACCAGTCCTATTAAAAATCACCATAACATAATGCATTTAAAATCAACAATTATACTTCCAATAAACAACTCCACTGTACTCTAAAATAGAATTTAGGGCATAAAAAACACTTTTTTCAACAGTAAAACATCTCACAGAAGATGGTATAGTTCTGTGGTCAATTCAGCCCCACTGAAATACATCTAAAGTTGAGTACAGTACATTTCTTCATATTCCTTATTACCTTTTTCATGTGTAGAGGCTACCTATAGTATTTCTAATATTTTCTCAAAAGAAGCTAGTATTACAGTAAAGAGGGATACGGTTATATGCTACTAATGAACTATATTTTAGTTCTGAGTTTGATTCCATTGCTCTCTATTTGAAAACTCTGGGCAGGTTTTTAAATCTAACCTGGCTTACCCTTTAAAAAAAAAGACTTACATTTGACGGCTTTACATGGTCATTGCTTTAAAAAATAAACTGACACACTCTCTGCTCTAGAAAAATACATTCTTTTACTTCACTTTGGATAACACCCTCCCATTTCTCTCTCTCTTTTTATCTACCACCTTACACTTTTAAATTTTATTTATTTGTGTTAGCTGGTTTATGTTTTTTCTCTCCTATATTTGGATGTTATGTGACCTATGACACGCACTAGACTGAGACTGCACAAGCAAATCTGAAGATGTAACAAAAGTGATGCCAATAAAGTGATGAAAAATCAAATAAGAAATGCACATACACAAATGGGGACTATTTCTCCCTTATCCCCTAGCTATGCGTTGCAACTCTATGGTGACCATTACTTCTGCAGAAAAGTCAAAGGTGCTTTTGAATTTATATCTTTCTTTTTATAGGTGCATAAAAAGGGAAACGCAGTTGCTTTTGATATGCTTGCACCAGAAAAATAAATAAATAATTTGAAGTTAACAGAGAACACCATGGTGTGAAAGCTAGAGTGACATCATCATTCAAAACACTTGACCTCAAAAAGCATAGAAGGTACTCACAAAATAAAATGTGGTCAAATTATTTTAAAAATGTCCCATCATCCATTGTATGCAGTGATGCTCTTATAAACTGTCCTTTCCGAATGTTTGTTTGTAATAAATTTAGGATGGGGACTAGAATACAAATGAATAACTATTAACAACAATGTCTTCATGATACAAACTATTCTCAAAACAATATGTTCTATTATTTAATTTTACCATGATGTCCAAAAAATAACTTCTAAACTAAAACCATTTATATCAAAGTTGAAAAAATCCATGGTATTATTAATATACTGGGCAAACTGTGCACATTTGTCCCTTGTACCTTTCCATTTAAAAATAATCAACAAAATGTGTAATGGGAGACCCTATAAAAGCCTTAAGTTGATGGAATATCTTGTTACCTTGCATTGCATCCAAAAAAAAAAAAGAATGAAGAAATTGAAAGTTATAGCAAAGACACGCTCAGTCCTATCAATAGAAGCATGCTGTTATTGGATTTCTGATGTATATTATATATTTCTCCACTGTGAGATGTTCAAGGGCCTTGTAATAACATACTCCATACAATCATTTTTCAGTGATCTGCTGTGTGTTACCCAGAAATGGAGAACAAAAATCATAAGGGCTTTTATCACAGATAGCTGGACTTCCAGTAACAGAAGGAAAAATAAAAAACAAGGGACATTAGGAGGTGAAACTGCAACCCACCAATTTAAAACCAGTAGGAAACAGCTGCATTCTCACACAAAAAGTAAGTTCTAAGTTTGGGGCAACCAATACATTTAGCCTGAAAGTCAACAATAGTCAAAAATACCAACAGAAGTGACAGAAGTGTCTCACAGTTAACATCATGTGTCAGTGTTCAAACTGATTACATGCAAGGTAACAGAAAAGGCACATGACTGGGAGTATATGAAAGTTGCAGTAGACTGAATACAAAAATATGAAAAGCAACATCAATTAAAAGCCACAGCAATAGTGAAAATTTGCACAACTGCATGCATCCATGGTCAAATACTATCATGCGTCTACTTTGTATTACCAAAATTATACTTTACCAAACTTTAAAACGACAAGACAACTACAATTAATAACCTAATTTAAGGAATTGTCACATCACTTGAATTTTAATCCGGGAAAGGAGGCAGTTGGCCAACATTACAAAACAAACACATAGAAGCATATCAAACCCACTGAAGTGGGGAGCTTCACCCCCCCACATCCTCCCTAACTAAATATACCATCTCCAAGTTCACACTATAGAGGGGAAAAGGGCAAACTTCTCCATGTTGTCCAACTGCATCCTTTCCCTGCTTAAAATTCCGGTGATGTGACTGTTCATTAAAGTAGGTTTTTGGCATAGTCATCTCATCATTTTAAAGTTCGGTAAAGTGTAATTTCAGTAATGCAAGGCAGACCCACTGATTTTGCTCATTTCAACATAAATCTGTAGTTAGTCGGCTGATAAACAGATTAGGGGGAGCTGCCTTCTTCACAGTTATATCAAAGAAAGACCATACGACAAAAATAGCAATCACACAGTCAACACCTACAGCAGAGCATGTTTGCTAGGGTGGACATCCCACACGGCCATTTACTGGGGCATGTTGGGTATGCACTGGAACCATGTATGATGACGCCCATCAGAAATGCATACACACCCATGGAAGAACATCATAATGAGGCACAATCACAAACTAGGAACAGCATAGAGCATGTGTTTGGGCTTCTGAAGTCACGGTTTTGGTGCCTAGATATATCTGGTGCAGCCTCGCAGTATACTCCAGCCACATGTGCGCAGATGCTCACAGTATGTGCCATGCTACACAATATGATCCTGTGGAAACAGCTGCAGCAGGATCAGCAAAGGGAAGGGATACACATCCCCTCACCAGTGTCTAGGTCACCACAGCCATAGTCACAGGAGGACTGGGAGGAGGAACCCCAGATGATGTCCCTGTAGGTAGACGTAGGTGTGCCCAGTATGTTCTCACTTTGACTAAGAGACAATGCATAACACATTCACTGACAGCCTAGGACCCTTGGCACTGACACCTTACTCTTACTCACATACATATAGTAAAATTGTTGATTCCAGGCAACCCACACAACCTGTATCTATCCATGTATTGGTTGTGTACTGCTTGCATCACATAGATTCAGCCCTGAACTACAGTGTCAACTACTGCATTTGCAAGATAGGTCATTAACCTACCTTAAGACTACCATCTGATAGTGGAGTATCAGACATAAGCCGTGGCTCATATAATAAGCAGTGTTAGCTATAGAGTGCAAGACTTGATAGGTAGGGCTTCTAATCTCATGTCAGCCTACTTGGTATATGTGTGTATGTCCATATGTCATAAATATGATCACCTTGATAACTTAGAAATAGGTTGGGTTTGGCAGTAATTTATTTGTAGCATGTGATGTGGCCCCCAAAGGACTGACCACAACAAGGCTTGCTGATGTCATCAAGCATAATGTGTCCTAAACTGATAGTACTAGCAGACATGACGTGTGTTGCATCTATCACATACCATGAGCTGTAATGTGTACCATTACATAAGTAAGTGTTCTCATCTACATACAGCCAACTTGCACTATGTGTGTGCCTTGGCATGTCCTGTATGCAGTGATTGGAAGTGGTGCTAGCTTCAGTGTAGCCATGTTTGTGTGTGAGCCTGTTACTGCATTTTACATCATGTTATGGAACCACAGGACATTTGAACTTCACTTGCATAATGGCCATACACAATCATAGGCATCTTTATATCTGTAGTTAGAGGATCAGCACATATTGTCTCAGTCCAAAAGTGTAGTTGATGCAGACAGTGTGGAAGTACAGGTTAAGTATGAGTATAGACCCATCATCTGTGGCATCATGATGTATGAGGTCACCGACAATCTGGGCCTGTCCTTTGAGGTTACACATGTAACTACACTGTGCGTTGTTGTTCTGCTTTGTGTGGATGGCTACTTTTGTCACTTACCATGTCTACACATCTTCACAACAACACTATGTGCTTATTTTAGCTGAAGAGGTAGTGCCTCCATGTTAGGGGGGCACCCTCATCCCAACTGTCACACAGCACTGTCCACCTGTTATTGCACAGCCTGATAATGACAGTTGTCCACCAATCAGCTTTGCTGAGCCATGATGAGCTTGTGTCCCTCCTGTCATGTACAGCCAAGTTCATGCTGTTGTAATGCTGCTGACATAATGCATGGGTGTAGAGCTCTGCATACTTGCCTGTCCCATCTGAAGGGGGAGGTGCAATCATGCTATGTCAACCATACCACAGGAGGTAATAAATGGCTTTCTTGACATATATGTCTATATTGTCTGCAAGGGGGGGCATGTGTTGGTAGTTCATAGGAGGCTGATCTGTGGCCAGATCCCACCAAGGAGGACCTCACACTGGGGGGCTGTACTGGTGACCCATATTGGTAAACACATGATGCAATGTGATGGTTCAATGTGTGGGGATGTCATGGCATTGCTGCAGGGCATTGTAGGTAAGGACTTGGACCATCCCTTGGGCAAGTGAGCTGCAGCAGGACTAAGCAACACAGTGTGTACATATTACACTTGCCTAATGTGTTTGTCTGTGCTATGTACAGACACCTTACATGACTCTCTTCTTGCAACATGCTGGAAGTAACTGCAATACTTACTTGCACAGTGGACAACTAGCATGTAATATGGAGTGCTGTCCCCAGATCTCTGAGTCATGTCACTTGAAATGTCATGATAGGAGTTAGCATGGATACAAGCACTAACACTGTCATACACTTACTGACACTGGACCAAACACTGTTACTTTTGCTCAAGGCAATATCATGCCTACTGACTGTAACTGGAGGAGCCCATTGATTATTATACTATGCAGTGGATGTTGGATATATGTCTCACTCTACCAACCATGGCCTGACAAGGTGTATGGCAATATTAGGCCAGCAGGCCTTGCTGGAACTGTATACATCATATATAGAGTGTTAAGCCAGCTGGTGGATAGGCAAGTGTCTGACAGTCATACCTTGGGAAGATAACATTGGGAGACCTACACTGCAATGATGCCAGTCTCCAGTCAAGTTCACCATCCTCCATTATTGACATACTTTGTCTACCTATTCCCTATCTGCAGTCACAGCCACTGTCAGTGACCTCTGACTGAGTATATTAGCAGGTGATTGCATATTATGGGCTGTCACAGAATTCCACACAGAACTAACAGTTATCCAGGATGGCCTAAGATACAGTCAGTTGTTCTCTGAGCCACTGACAAAGACTAAATGCCAACAACTGCACAATACTATCCTGTGGGAAGTCATCCACCCCTGCAAAATATTGTAGTGTCTGCACGCCACACACAGTCAAGCCATTACATTATAGATACAGAGAGTAAAGTAGACTTTAACTTTCACTGGTTGGTAAGATGTGGGATGCCTTCACTGTTGTACAACCTATACTGGCAGGTTTAGAATATAAATCCCAGACTGTCACTGCTATACTGAATGTGGCAGTCATCACACCTATTGTTGTGTGCAATGGCAGCCTTGCTATGTCACTACTCAGGCATATCATAAAACTGTAGCATCCACACAGGTTCCATGGTACACCAATACACAGTGTAGATAACATGTCCTATGGAGTCTTTGTCACAACTGTACATGTGTAGTCTGTCTCCTAAATGCTTTGGATGGAATGTGTATGGTTCCATACAGGGAAGTTTCGAATCCCACTGTGTACCTCCCATGTATCCATGACAGGACTAACACATGTCTCATCTGTTCTACACTCCTACAACATCACTGTTGCATACATAGTATATGCTGGAGAGACTGGTGTGTAACACAGACAGTGCACCATACATGAAACAGCCCCCCCATGCATGTGAAGCACACATCTGCTGTGACACACATCATGTGCAGGTTACACGATGGGATACAGAACATGACAATCATAACTGGTGTCGGGCAACTGTCTGTACTGGACACAGGATATTTGTAGATGGGTCATGTCCATCACCACAGCTTGTAGATGTGTTAGTTCTAAAAACCCTGGTGACACTTATCAAGCATAGCAGACCTTTTCACAGATTATGGATGCATGAGTATGCTGAATATCACCATTGTCCTTGTTAGCCTGTGATACATATATGAACCTATGGAGACATGGTGACACTTATCAAGCATAGCAGACCTTTTCACAGATTATGGATGCATGAGTATGCTGAATATCACCATTGTCCTTGTTAGCCTGTGATACATATATGAACCTATGGAGCCATGCATTTATAGTGCTGTACCTTGCTGAAGACATATTTCTACTGTGCTGACATGTCATCCTGTGCTGCTTTATTGTCACTGTGTATCTGTAAGTTATCCCAACAGAGTCCTGAAATAGAAACAGAAACAGGTCTGTGATACAGCTGTCATTGTGTAACAATACAGCCATTACAACATCAGACGACATAAGGTACACAAAAGTATGTGGTGTACTTGTGACAAATGCCAGCATACAGTATCTGTGGGTAACCACTACAAGTGTCATGGCAAAACAACACTGCATTACACAAGTACATGTTAGCTAATATAGTTACCCTGTGCATCAGATACATAGCTTCATTGCCCTGCATTGATGATGAGGATGACAGAGATGTAACCTAGGTATCATCACTTGCACAGGGTGTTGTGTGGGGATGCAGGAGGCCTAGACCAACCCAAATGGTTGATGGCATGTGTGTGAGTCAGGAAGGAAAGTAGGTAACATGGATCATGGAAAGGTGCCGTGTCTGTCTGTAGATGACCTGCATTTGACAGTGGTCTGTAAATGTGTGCATATGCACAGTCAAGCTCAGTGCTAGCCCTACATGCATGTATGTTGGACAGCTTTGGACCATACATGGTAGAGCTGACAGTTCACCATTTATGGCCCAGAAAATGGGAACTGGCTCTGCCAGGAGTTGCACTGGCACCTCCATGCCCAAGGTCAGAAGTGGTGTGAGTACCTGCCAGTGACTGCTGTCTGCTGGGATCATGTCCCCCACGGGAAAGCCCAGAAACATGTGCCCATGGCCTGCCACATCATGGTGTGGGCAGCATACTCCCCTCTGTAGCACTGGGTGTACTGCGAGTATGGGAGCGTGATTATGCATGGCCATGTGGACTCTCAGAAAATGGGGTTGCTGACCTACATCCATGAATCTGATGCTCAACTCCAACCAGACATTGCAGCACAGACAATGTGCGGTCCAAGATAGACACTGTCTCAGCCCACCTTCTGTCCACTGCATCAGTGAACCGATCCAGGGTGTCCCCAATATACGGTAGAGGCAGTCACGTATGTCAGACTATTCTGCATCCATAACCCTAAGCATATGTCTGGTGTTCTGCTCAGAATGTGCTTGTGCCTCCATGAATGCCTAAAACATGTGCCAAGTGACCTGTGATGTGACACCTGCAACAGGTGGTGGACAGACAGCAAGCCTCCTACAAGAACCCCTGTCAATATGACTGCATGGAACATTGCCAGCTCTCTGGCTATGGGTAGTGTCTACACTCAGTGGAGTTATAGTTGCCACACTTTCCTGTTCAATGTCCCCACCCTCTGACTGTCCAATATCTGTGGCCTCCAGGGACTGGGATTGTATTGGCATACTGACTGCGTGCAGTAACAATGATGGCAGAGGAAGGATATCAATCTCTGGGACAAATTCAGCCCCCAAAACTCCCACCTGTGCCACACTGGGCCACCACCATCATCAGAGTCTATGGAGACACTGATATCAGGTTGTGTAAGGGACAGACACCCCCCCCCCCCAGTCACCTTTGATAAGAAAAGAAAAAGCAGTACATTAATACCTGCACTATTATGCTCTGCAGTACTATGCTGTGGCATATGTAAGGCTGTATACACTGTCATCACTATGACAGACCTGTTGAAACCCAATCTCATACAGTAGGACATGAGGACAGTACTCTTCCCACTAAGAGCTATAGTTATTTGAAAATAACATCTCATTACACTGCAATCTCATCAGCAACAGTGAGGTACACTGTTGATGTTTGTGTAGACTCTGCACAGTTGACACATATGACACTCTGCAGTGTCCTGATAATACTGTCACATTTATCAGTGTGGCCACACCTACAAGGCATAGGTATGAGTCTAACATGTGTACATTCAGAATATATATGTGCAGTTGGCAATCACATGACAGTACAGTGATATAGGCAGTAGGCCTGGGATGACAGTCCGGGGATTGCACTACTGTAAACCTACATCTATAACAAAACAGGGTCATGCTTATCAGGAGCAGGACCATGGGCTTGGCCAATACCTGATGGACCTGTGAAACGTTGAGGGAGAGGTAATGTCAGTACCACCACATGTTTCAGCACCACAAGGTAGTACATCCATATATGTCACATTTACAGTAGTTACTGTGTTAACTGTTATATTGGCCAAAATCTGAGCATGACAGTCAAACTGCAGTGAAACTCTTCTCTCCTTCCCCAAATGCAGACAGACCTGACACCCATATAAGACTATGTACACCCTGACACACTGAATGCTAGAGTGTTGCAATGCTGATCAAACTAAGCTTACTTGTATGATCCTCTGCTGTGGACACTATGGCACTTTCATCCATGATGTCGGGTGTGATGGATACCTGGGAGCTGTCATGTGTGCCTAGATTTAGCAGAAATTCCTCAGTGGTTGAGAGTGGTTATTCCACTGCAGGCCCACCACCGTGGATCCCTGGCTACATCTGCTGTTCTTCTGCATGTGGTATTGATCATGTCCGTTGTGCGGTGTCGAACCTGTTCACATGTCCTATTATGATGACCAGTGGCATTGTCATCACGGATAAGGTCATCCCACAATGCCTCCCGCAGTGGGACAGTGGGAGTTCATGGTGTTGTCAGAGTCCTTCCAGTATTAACTCATTCTCTGCATCTGTGAAAGCTGCACTGCATCATGCATACATGTTCCCTGCAAGGCAACAACATGGAAACACATGTCAAGATCACATACATGGAAGTATACTATGTAGAGATACAGCAAAGACACAATGGCTGACAATATCCACTGCTTGATCACACATTCCATATTCCACAGTGTCCAAACATACTAAGCATGTGGATACAAGTAGGATACAGGCAATGGTCAGGTATTCCCATGTCTGCCATGACAGATACTACTGTATATTCATACAGCTGACACTGTAGTCTATTGTAGTGTGTCCCCAAATGGCAACCCCCAATAATATGTCAAGCCAACTGTGCTAAACAAACAGCAGTGTGCTAATGCAACCACTGTAAAGGGAGGGTTCCACAATCCACATCGACAATATACATTTCACCTTTGACTTCTTGCTCATTCTCTGTATGTGTAATAAATCTGTAGCTCATTAACAGGTCATTATCACAGTTTTAAGAAAGGCTTAATGTTGTAATCCCTATTCTCCGTAAGTATAGTCAGACATCTGCATCCTGATGTAAAAAGATGGTTACATACCTGATGGAGTGCAATACTCAGCTGATGATATTTGCTGATAGGTAATACTTTGCATGCAGGTGGTCAGTATGAGGAACGTCTCATACAGAATGGTTCCCCATAGCCAGCTGCTTGCCTTTTTAACATGCTTCTCATTAGAAGGTGATTGCCTCTTAACCAATCTAAAATGCTAATTGCAGCCAACACAGCTGATTTGAACTATCATCAGCCAATCACATGCAAACACAGTACAATATATAAGGCCTTCATGTAGATTAGGGGCCCTTTCTGATATGTTGTGCTGGACATTACTGGGGTGAGGAGACTATTTCATCACACAGGATAGGTATGTTGCAGCAACTTTTACATAGAGATGGGTGTGCTACAGGCTGCACCTGCTGCTGCAGGTAATAGGCATAGGCAGTGAATATAAAGACTTTAGAAGACAACAAGCTGTAGAAGTAATGGTGGAAGCTGTTGTACAGACTTAGCCAGAGTGAGGCTACCCTTTCAAGTCCAATTTAGGCATGTGTTTAAGGTAAGCATGTTAGGCAATGGTATCACTAACAGAGTACTAGGCCTCATGTTTGTTCTGTCCTTGAGCAACATGGGTGATAAATATAACAATATGTCCACCTTTTGGGCAACTGTCAGACCATGTGTTACAGTTTGGTAGTAATTTGGAGCATATATGAGGGCAGTCCGTGTTACAAGCAAGTACTTCAAATGCGTGTGTTAGGTGTGGAGCTGTGCTAATCTACACTGTGAGTTTGAAAGGATTGTGTGATGCACTCTAATATTAGTGGGCATCATTTTCAGTAGCTGAATTGAATTTCTGTATGAATGCATATTAATGCATGATGTGACTCTTTATGCACATATACTTTTGCTATAGAGTATGTGAAATATGTTTCTATCTGTAGGCCTGTGACTTCCATCAGTGAAATGCAGACATTTCATTTGATATGCATTGTGTGGATAAAGAGTGCATGACTCAGTCATTATTTGCTGGCCTTAAAATACTATAATTCCACTGCTACACACCAATGGATTTGAACCCAGGACTGTGTGCGGTAAAATGTACTGCTTGCAAGGCATTTAACCGACTGAACTACTGAGTCACTGCTACAGCAGTTCTATTTGCAAGATATATGTGCACAGATACAGGCTGTGACAAACATTTTCTACATCCATCAGTATGTGCATGGCTTTATATGGATGTATTTCTGTACCAGGTTCCCAGATGAACATATATGTTGCCATTAATGCCTTAACAGGTATGTTTCTACATGTTTATGATATTTACCTGCTATCACAGACCTCGCTTACATCCATTATTATGTCTTTGGCTTTCTAGTGGTGTACTATTGTACGAGAGTCCAAGGTACACTCCCATTTTTCCATTACTTTTTAATCAAGTTTGCCCAATGTGGCAAGTTGCCCAACTCTGCTGAAACATGTTTAATGACTGTAAATGGCAATTACTGTTTTATTTAAACCACCTGTTTTAATTAAGAGTTGTGTGGTGTGGCAAGTTAATGCAGTGGTCTGCAGTTGCAATGTTCTTGGGTCTGAAGTATTAGGCACATATAGTCAGTATAACTCCATTTAGCTGAGCTTAGCAAAGTTGTGTGATGAGGCACATCACGCAGTATTGCACTAAAATAATATAAAGAAAAGAAAAATGGGGAGATAGCAAAGTGGTGAAATGGGGTGCAAGCAGAGGCAAAACATAGTGAAACACAGGTAGGGATGTGCAGGGGAAGAGCGTAGGAAAAAACCATAGCTATCCATTTCTTGTACAGCAACAATTGTGCACTTTGACAGAATTTATATATGACTATGAACTCTCACCCCCAGAGAGAGGGGTGAGGACAACAAACTGCATTGTCAAGCCAATTTGATCAAATTATGTGTGTCCAGTGGACACATGTCTAAAATGGAGAGCTATGTATGGGACGATATTTTTTTATTTTCGGGACAGGTGCCCATTTTCCTTAAGGTGACAGTGGAATGTTGGTGGAAGGGACATAGGTACAAGAGGGGGAGGTAAGTTGGGTAAGTGAGGATGCATTTGCAGACAGACAAGACAAACAAGACAACAGATTGGGTGTTGAGTGACACATGAGGGAGAGCGCCTTGGATAGGGAGGGTGTTGTGGAATCTAAATCCCATGTGCCTCAAGAAGGTAGCAGCATGACTCACATCTACACCCATGGGACTATCAGCACTGCTCTGTCACTGCCCTGGGAGTGGCAGTGCTGGATGCTGGACACTGGGGCAAGGCTGCCCCATCAGGTTGGCCAGTATGTCCTCAATCCAGCACAGATGGCAGTCAAAACCATGATAGACTTGCCTGCACACCAAAACTGGCAGCTCAGCCCGGGTGACAACTCCCCCTCCACGTCTGTTGCCAGAGGGGGGGCCTGTCCCTGCCCTGTGGACCAGTACTACCTGACACAACAGGTAGTGTAGGGGCAGCACAGGGGGCTCCACTGGTCTGGGTCCCAGACATGCTGGACTGAGTGCCACGGCTGTAGGAGGAAATGTAGGGGGATCAGCCAGAACCAGCCTACCTTGATGTGTTGTAATGAGTTATAACAATAGGTTAAGATTAGTAATAACTAAAGCATTGTTAGTATTAACAGAATAGAACATCATATTTATTAATCCAAATACATATTAATGTATAGTATGTGTAACACAACATTAAGAAACATAACAGTCCGTGTGGTAACAGCATGCCAGTAAGAAGTAAACCATAAGGGGCAACAAAACAGTTTAACAAAATATGTTAATATTGAATCATAATAAAACATAATAACAAATAATATTTTACTAAAATATAGTTAGTTTAACAAAATGTGTTAATATTAAATCAGAATAATACATAATAATAATAAATAAATGATGATAAGGGGTGGGGGGGGGCATTCCATTACTGTCAATGCCGACTATATCCCTGAAAACACTGATAATAAATACTCTACAGGTGTGTAGTATCAGTTTTGGGTACAGTGACTACAATTATCCTATACCTGATGCAGCATGTACATGCCTCTGAAGCTGTTTGCATGGGTCAATATGGGCCAAGCAATGACAAATGTAGGTACATAACTACACAGAACACTTTCACATAATGCAGACTTATATAACTACCAAGGTGTTCTGTCAGTGGGTTTGGTAATACATTGCATTCCAGGTAATCATTTTTCTGGTAATCCTGTGACAGATGGATTAGGCAGTTTTAATTACATTATGAGAAATTGTGACACATACATAAACTACACAGATGTCATGCCTTAGTTGGCAGGCATGAGAATAAAACCCAGTAGCAGTGACTGCAGGGGAAATTTGAAAATAATGTAACAGTTGACTGCAGCAACTTAGTGCAGACATGCAAGGAATATAGCTGTCCTGGAAATATTAAGACAGATTTATTTAGAAATCAACAATGCTGTTTAACAATTTATTGGTATCGCTGATAAGTGTCTGTGAAATCTAAACGCAATCATATCTGCTCATAATATGGACTACATCAAACATATACCTTTTGTTCTTGGAGTGGGAGAAAATGAGAGCATTATGTGACCGATATTAGCCTGGAGACAACCTTGGGCCATACTATGAGTTCAGCATACATGTTACAGGACAATTGTTTTGCATTCTAGAACTATTACAGTGTTATACTTGACTGCAGTGACAGTAGAACACACATGTATGGAATACAGCCGTATGGCATTTATTAAAACAGATTTCTTTAGGAATCAACAATGCTGCTTAACACTTTATTGGTATTGCTGATAAATATCTGTGACATCCAAGGTTCAAATGACAAATTCAACACTGTAACAAGACAGGCAAGCAAAAACTGAGGGTAATGCTACTCAATGCTAGAAGTCTAAATCTCAAAATGCACTCACTCGAGGCACTCCTTAAAACGGAGGACATCAATATCTGTGCAGTGACCAAGACCTGGTTCAAGGCTCTAGAGAGTACCCTGCACTATCAGGCTATAACTCATACCACACTTTTTGGTCATGTAACCTGGACCGGAACACCAAAGGTGGAGGTGTGTTCATGTTCATTAAGGATATCCACACCTCCAGGCTAGTTGCTCAGCATAATGCATCCTAGGTTATCCAAGTGCAACTAACTCTGGGCAAAACTGCAATCCAAATTGTAGCTTACTACAGATCCCCCACCATGCCCCAGGATTCCCACTCCTCTTTTCTTGATGTACTGGAAAATATTAGGGTTCAACCAAACACCCTAATAATGGGTGATTTCAATTACCCCACCATTAACTGGGAAAACTACTCATGTACTAACTCCTTCACACAATGCTTTCTGGAATTCATAAACTCTAATTCCCTGGATCAACTTATCCAAACCCCCACCAGGGGCAACAATATCCTAGACCTAGTCATTACCAACATGAGAGACCGGTGTTCCACACCTGAAGTCAACGTGTTGTTGGTCCAATCCGACCTTAAGCTAATCACCCTTGATATCCACATCCCGTCCCCACCCCCCATTAAGGAAACCACGGTAAAAAAATTTAGAAAGCCAACTTCATGCTTCTTAAGACAGAAGTGGTGAACTTCATGACACCCATGCAGATGGACAATACAGTTACAACTGCTGAATCCTACACAAATGCACTATATGGACTTACACGAGTGCATGGATCGTGCTATCCCAAACAGAACCAAGATGCTATCCTCCAAAAAAAGAAAGCCAATCTGGTGGTCCCCTGCCATAAACAAACTGTACAACCAAAAGAAGAAATTGTTGCAAAAGAGAGTAAAATCCCATGAGTGGAGGAGCTCCCTGGTCAGCCTCAGGAAGAAGCTGAGATCCAATATAATATCCTCAAAAGCTAGCTACGAAAACAAAATCGCCACTGATTCTAAGGACATCCACAAAGCATTCTATAGCTACGTCAAGAATCACAATGGCAACACCCAGATCTGCTCTGAGTTACAGCACAATGGCATGAAAATTACAGAACCAACTGATATTGCCAACATCCTGGCAGATAGGTTCAGTGCTAACTTTAAACCCCCTCGCCCCCTAAAGGGACCATATCTATACAGGAAGAATGCAGAGTCCCTGTTATCACAACTATGCAAGTAAAAGCTGCACTCTCTAAAGCCAAAAACACAGCATCCATGGGACCGGAAAACATCCCTGGCTGCATTTTACACGAATTTCAGAATGAACTGGCTCCCCACCCACGCACCATGTTCGATTATAGCCTCACATCAGGCTTTGTGCCCACTGAATGGCATACAGCAACAGTTATCCCACTCCACAAAGGGGAGCCACCACTGATCCTGGGAACTATCACCCTATTAGCCTGATGAGCCTGGTCTGCAAGTCCATGGAACGTATCATCATGGAACTCATAAACAAAGACATTGGTAACCTCCAAACTCTGGATCCCACCCAGTTCAGGTTTGTGAATGGCAGATCATGCCTCCTGAACCTGATCAACTTCTTTGAGGCAGTCACCAAAGCTGTAGATGAGGGTAAGGTGGTTCACACAGTCTATCTTGACCTCGCCAAGGCTTTCGACCCCATCCTCCATTCTGGAATTATAGCTAAACTCACTAAACTAGGTATAAATCCCTACATCACAAGATGGGTTGCCAAATGGCTCACTGACAAAACCCACACTGTAAAAGTTGCACACTCCAAATCTGACCTCAAACCAGTGACAAGTGGAGTACCACAGGGTTTAGTCCTGGGACCTCTCCTGTTTGGTATCTACTTCTCTGAAGTACAGGCTAACACAGAAGGCCTCTGGCTAATGAAGTTTGCAGATGACTGCAAACTAGGAGCCATAGTCAAGTCCCCAAATGATGTGGAATTCCTACAGAAGGGCCTCACTGAGACAGATGCCTGGTGTCAGAGCCATGGCCTCAAGCTCAGTGCCAAAAAGTGCATCATCATCCCCTTTGGTAAAAACTCTATACCCATAAACTACTACATAGACAGCAGTCTACTTAACACCAAATGTGTGATAAGTGACCGTGGGACCCAGGTGGACAGTAGTCTGTCCTTTTATAGTCATATTGCCACAGTAGTCAGGAAGTTCTTCTACATGGCACACTTCATCATAAAAGAGTTCCCATCCAGGAAGAAAGACGTCATTGCTCCCCTCTACTCGACACTCATTAGACCCATTATAGAGTACAATGCCCCTTTTGGAATGTACCTCACAAGACATCTGCAGCAGCTGGAAAGGCCACAGAAGTACCTCATAAAGAGGATTATTGGCCTCAAACAGATGCTCTACACTGACCGTCTCAAAAAACTCCAGCTTTACAACGTAGCTTATCGCCTACTCTGAGGTGATCTCTGCCTAACATATAAAGCTATGTCAAACCCAGAGCTGTTGGACATGCTACACCTAAAGAAATCCCAAACCCTCCAAGTTACATGCTCTAGGGACCTACACCTTGTTACCACAATAAACAGGACATGCTGGAGGGATAAATTCCTGTCCCAGAGACTTCCCATACTCTGGAACAGGCTACCCATCTATGTCAAGCAAAGTTCTTCATTAACACTCTTCAAGAAAAATATTGATGAGTGGATGAGAAATAGGAAATACACCCTGAGGATCACTTCTGTGTCTCTGCTTGACAGTGGCACAGGAAATTAACTTTCTTATAGGTTCATAGGTTCATAGAGTAGTACTAGGCTAACTGCCCTTGTGTGCCATTTTAAGCCTAGCCAATTACCTTATGCAAGAATCAAACCCTGCACCTTGTGCCTTTAAGGTGAACACCTTAACCATTATGCCAACCTCCATCCTGGTGATATAGGTGATAAACAAGCAATGCATACAGCTCTACTGCAATGGTTATTAAAACACAATCATGCTGTATACTATTTTGCTTACTGTTATTGGGTTGGGTGGCGTAAGCCAGGGAACCTTATTGGCTAGGCTTACGGAGGCTCTCAGGTCGATAGCCTAGTACCTACCTATGAATGTATGAACCTATGAACAATATCTGCCCATAGAGTGGGCTACCTCATCCATATACCTTTATCACCTGGAGAAGGAGGAACAGAGAGCTTTATGTGACTGATATTGGCCTGGAGACAGTGTTACACTTCACTGCAGCAACCTTACCATAGACAAGCAATGCATACAGCTCTACTGCAATGGTTAGGACAACACAATCCTGCTGTATACCATTTTGTTTACTGTTATTGGCATTGTTTATTGTTTATTGCAATGCAGTTGTTATTGTTCATTTATTGCACTACAGTTCTAGTTGCCCATTTATTGCACTACATTTTCTTTATTGTGTATACTTTATCGCAGTAAATGCTTTACTTTTTCTTGTTATTGCATAAGTTAGCATAACAAAGCCATACTTACTAGACTCACTGTGAAACCTGGCCAGGCGCCCAACATGGGACTCAACATTGCAAGCCCTCTCAGCTGCAGCTGCTGGAAAAAAAGCACACTATTATGCATACCAGTTTTGCAGACATTCAGCTTGCAGTTTGATAAAACAGTGGAAAACATACTTGCATATTTATGAGGCATTCCCAGTTCATGTCTGTTGGAGCCAGGTGTCCAAGGTCCCCCTCTTTCTCCTCTTCAGGTTGCCATAATGATGATGACACTGTTCACCAGTATGGGGATACTGGTAGCATTGGTAAGTTCCCTGGCTAACCAATCCCAGGCCTCCACCTTACATTCTGAGCCCTAGAAACTACCCTTCATCAGCTTGGGTTAATAATTCTTTACCAGGGGTCCAGCAAAGGCCCTGGATTCCTGAAAATCCCATCTCTGCACCTGAAAGTGCGCACCCTCTCTAACACCACCTGGCATATCTGCAGATAATCAGACTCCAAAGAATGGTGAAGAATTCCCTCCTATTACACCTAATATAAGTTGTTTTCACACTCTTACATGTCATTGAGCAACATTCGAAAAAGTGCCATGTTGCTTAGCAATGAGCAAACCAGGTAAGCAGAACTAAGCAGAGCAGAAACTTGCATAATCAAGGTTTTAGCTAAGCTTAGCACCATGCAAACAGTAGTAGCCATTAACATGTTTAAGCAGTGCTTAGCACAGCACAGCAGTGCCATATTTCACTAATTTGTTTTTAAAATTAAACATATATACTAAATTCAATTACAGACATTTTATGACTGCTATGGACTCAAACTCAGGACCTAGTAAGCATTGGGCTGTAACTTTGCCCATTCAGCTACTTTGATATTATGAAAACTAGCATGCCTTATGCCATGCCATGAAAACACGCTTAAATAGACCCAGAAATAAATAATTAATTACCTCCAGTTTCTATTTTTAGATGTCTGTCAGCTGTCAGCTATGTATGTATGAGTGCCAATTGACTCTGCAGGACTCTGCATTGCACAAGCAGCGATTTATAAAAAGCAACAACAAAAATAAAATTATGTAATTGATTACATCTGGTTTCTATTTTTAAATGTGTAGCAGATGTCAGCTGTCTATATGTGAGCACAGTTTGGCATTGCTGTGCTCCGCACCACAGCATGCAAACATACAGAAAGGAAAAGAAAAAAAAAAGATTAAGAAAAATAAAATGCTACACATTTAAAACAATTCACAGCATTTCAACAGTAGTGGGGTGCATTACATGGAGCCTCACCCTGTACACAACATTATTTTTTTTATTTTATTTTTGTTAACCGGGAAAGTCCGACTGGACACAGGTCCATTTTCAGCGGAGGCCCGGGGAGAAAAGCTCCATGATACAATACAATATTAGATGAAAACAGTACAAAGCAATTCTTAACATTTATAAGTAGTACAGAGGACCATTTACATGGCATGGGATAACTAGAAGAATATACAGTCAGTACTCTAGTAGAATATACAAGTAGGACAAAATAATACAAATATATATAAATATTTTTTTTTTTTTTTTTTTTTCCTTCAAAATATTAGTAGATATAAAGTTGTAATACATTTATGCTTTAGTATAACTGAGAAGTAAATAAATGCCCATAGTGGCATAAAATAGGGTAAAGGTATAGGTAGGATGAGAGTAAGATAATCTCTGTTAGGTATTGTGTTAGTCTAGAAACAGATTAGAGTGTTTTTCAGGTAAGGGATATGGTACAGAATAGTACAAGTTTTGGAATGTTTACTGCTTATAGATTGATGAAATGTTAGGATGAATCTGAGGGATAGCAGTAGAGCTCAGTAAAGGAAAATGTAGTGTAGTATAGTCCATCCAACTGAGCATAGATGTTGCTAACCTGGGGTATAGCAAGAGCAGAGCCAGATGTTAGAATAGTAGGATTTCAAGAGGTGTTTGAAATGGGTGCAAGAAGTAGTGCTGGTTATATTGTTTGGGAGTGAGTTCCAGGTTTGTGCTGTTGTGCAGGCAAAGAGAGATTTACCTGCTTCATTTTTATGTCTAATTACTTGAATGAGATTTTGGTTGCTAGATCTCAGGGCTCTAGCGGTGGTGTAGGGCTTAATTAGTTGTTGGAGGGCAGGTGTTTTTTCAGGGTAGTAGTAGAGTTTATGTGCAACTATGGCTTGATTGAGTCTAAGTAGCTGAGGAAGTTCCAGCCACTTAAGTTGCATTAGGGAAAGACAGTGATAGGATCTATTTGAGGAGTCTGTTGCAAATTTGGCAATTTTGTTGTAGCATGATTCCATTTTGTGAAGTTTGGTCCGGTGAAGGTTAGTTAAGATAGGGGAAGCGTAGAGAAGGATAGAGAGGAGATGGCTTCTTGCAATAGTGGCTTTGATCTGAATAGTCATGAACTTTTTATTTCTATAGAGTAGACCCAGTTTTCGGTAGACCTTTTTGATGGTTTGTGCTATATGGATATCATACTTTAGGTGGTTATCAATGTCAACTCCTAGTAGTTTGGTGTGGTTGGTTGGTGTGATTTGAATATTGTTTTTGGAGTTTATAGTGAGGTTATAGTCAGAGTTGGATGATCTGCCAGGGGTGAATAGTATTAGTTTGGTTTTCTTTGGGTTGAGAAGAAGTTGTATTTTAGTAAACCAGGTTTCTGCTAGGGTAAAGTTGTATTGGGTGATGGTGTGTAGTTCCTTAATGCTGGTGGCAACACAGGTTATGGTGGTGTCATCAGCATATTGAACTACTGTAGCAGTGGGTAGTGAAGAAGAAATGTCGTCAGTGAAGAGGGAGAATAGCAGTGGACCAAGGATTGATCCCTGAGGGACTCCTATGGAAACTGGTAAGAGGGGGGACAGATTTTCTTGCCAGAGAACTGCTTGTTGGCGTTCTGATAAGTAGCTGCTGAACCAGAGTATGGTGGCGGGGCAAATATTGAGACTAGATAGAGTATTGAGGAGCAGATTGTGGTTAACCATGTCAAAGGCTTTTGATAAGTCGAGGAAGATGGAAGATACGAAAAGACCTTGGTTTCTAAAGTGATTGACTGTATTGGTATAGGATAGAAGGGCAGTGGTTGTGCTGTGGGAGGGTCTGAAGCCATGCTGGGAGTTGGATAGTAGTTTATTTTGTTGAAGATATTGCATTAGTTGCAAGTGGACAACTCTTTCTAGAATTTTTGATAAGGGTGATAGTATGGCAATTGGATGATAGTTGGTTAGCTCTAAGGAGTTGCCACCTTTATGCAGAGGGACAATATGGGAGATTTTCCAGTGGGTGGGAACTTTGTGTTCTGAGATTGATCTATTAATAAGAATTGACACTGGGTAGGATATGGTGTCTGCTGCTATCTGAAGGAAATCAGCAGGGAGTTTATCAGCAGCTAGTGTAGTTGGTTTTAGCTTCCTAAGGAGGTTTGCAACCATTTTAGTGAACACTGGTTGTAGGGAAAAGGTAGACATCTGACTAGGCATCCACACACATGGGTAGCCTCTACACTTTTCCCTACATTGATTCAATATCCCTGTTTCTATGCTCTCCCTTGGCAGCACACCATCATTTATATGTATGATGTACTGCCGAGGGGGAACCATGGTCATGTATACAGATACATTCCATGTAGGATCTACATGGTGCTTACACAGATTTTATTAAATCCTGGGACCAGTTTATAAAATTAAATCTAAAATAAATGTAATATAATTCATTTTGGTAGACAACATTATACACATCTCCCTAGTCAGACACTGTCATAATGGATTCATTGATTAAGGAATTCATACACTGTTACTAGGCTAACAAACTGGGGGGGGGGGCTTTCTAAGCTGAGGCAAGTTTTTCAAAAGAATAATGATGCCCTTATCTTTTTACCACATTGTCTCCACGGTAGTTTAGAAAGATATCAGTATTTATGTAATTTGCAAAGGCATCTCCACCAAATCCAAATTCCATTTTACTCATATCTCATGAGACCCATTATTAACTATAATGCCCCTTTTGACATATGCATGTCTAGACACATCACTCAACATCAAAGAACTTAAAAGGTTAATAACTGAAAAGATCAGTAGTCTCAAAATCCTAGTTGTTAGGATAGACTGGCAGCCCTGTCTCTGTGCTCAATCTCTTATAGACTCTTCATGGAGCTCTGTGTCTCTAGCCTTTTAAGTCATGAAAACTCTAACCTTTATAACATTTTTTCTTTCACAGAAAAAAATGGTTCCTCAAATACTGAGTAAAAAGAACTAAACCTTCATCAACAGATAAGACATTGTGTGATAGAATCCCCTACCTTTGGAACAAACTTCCACTATGTATCAAACAGAACAACACTCTTGCCACTTTCAAAGTAAATCTAGATAACTGGATGAGCAGCTTTAAATTCTACACCACTCTATCTTGAATTGCCCTCCCTGAGGTTGGAGGGGAACATCTGAATAAATGCTATTGGCTAGACTTGTAATGGTCTTCAGACTGATTGTCCAGTGCTAACATATGAACTTTCATTCCTATGAGTTATTCACTGAGTCATTCACTTACATTTAAGCACATCATCAATTAAAAATAACAGACAGTAAAACAGTAATTTAAAATAAAAACAATAAAATGGAAAAAGATAAACAAAGTTTGTTTAAAATGTCTTCACTAGGCTTTTTGATAAAGATAAGTCTTCATGGACCTCTTAAAGCAACCACCAGTCATACTTTCACACAGCTGCTAAGGTAGTAAATTCCACAGCAGTAGGTACTGCTATAAATAATGACTGCAGACCAGACATATTCTGTCATATCCTAGGAGTCTCTTGCAGTCCACAATGGAACAGGTGAACCAGTGGACAGGGTGCAGATAGGTCTTTAAATTAGACAATCATTTTGTTGGTAAACATATAAGTTTTATGATGCTCAGAGATAAAATAGAGGAGTGGTACACGTGTTCAATATGTGACAGATACTGTTTATTACTCCTGGTCCAAAAGTTCCATACTATGACCCAACCCCTTAAAATCTAAGTTTTTATACAAGAATTGCTGTAATTATGCAACACTGCTTAAAAGTTGATACAGACATTGTCTATGAAACAAGAAGGGACATCATATTATGTTGGTACATGCTAACACTGTTATGCAGTTTTGGAAATTCTTACTACATGGTACGGCATTATTGCAAGAAGCAAGCAAGATTCCATCTAGGCAAATTCTAAAAAAAAATGTTTTATTCTTATTTGTAGGGGAAAACAAAAAGTTTTTGAGAAAGTTATTGCTGTACAATGCTTACCTTCATTATCCCCATGAGAAAGTCATTCATGGCAGATTTTGTTGCTTTGCTACCTTTGCCTTTTATACTTTACATAGGTTTATAAAAGGTAGAACAGAGCCTGTATATTCATCAGCTCATTTTATTTAATCTGGCTAAGTGTCATCTTTTACATTTCTGTTCTAATATTATATTCGTTGTAGTTACATGCATCTTTAGCTCAACTGCAGCAGACCTGGTAATTTAGTTAAACATCAGGAATGTAGATTGCAGCAAGCCTAAATGTTGTTATAGCTGATAGGTTTTCATTATTAATCGATTAATATCAGATCATTCCTTTGATTTACTATATTTATCCTTTTATTTTTTTATATGTTGCTAGATTTAATTATTTTTTCACATGAGAGTAGAAGTACTGAAACATTCTTCAGTTGTATTATGGAATTACACATTTGGTGGCACTCATGAATGCGCTTATATTTGTGACTAAATTCTGACAAGCTAATATTTATAAATATTTACATTAATTTACGCACAAAAAGTTCTAAAGGCAGATCTAATTTATATTCACTACAGGTAATTGAGTGAATATTAGCCAAAGGCAATATTAAGCTTTTTAGATAATTTACTAGATATGTAAACATTTCCTTATCTGACTTCCTAATCTGATATTTCTGACATCATCAAGAAGCATAGATAAAGAAGCTTTGCATATTAAAATCATATAGAACACTTTGGTAATTAGACATATGACCAGATATTTGAACATTGAATGGTATAATGTAATAATGTTATAAATAATCTCCATATATTGATTATCATGTATCTTCATTGATAATAATTTTCCTGTTTCCTTTACTACTGAAGTGTATATAATATACAATTTCTGAAGTGAGTTTTATTGCACTAATAGTTATGTTATATTACATTTTTAGGCTCCTTTTGCTAAAGAAACCATTATGCTCTCTGAAAATTTTCAGTAGTCTATTAAACGCATTAGAATGTTAACTTATTTAAAAATAAATATAATATATGAGGATCCTATAATTTAACATATTGTATTTTCATGCCTGAAATGAAAATACACTATAAATAAAATAGAGGATCTTGTCTCATGTTTATAGATGGGTGGGAATGTTTGGATAGTATTATTAAGGTTTGTTTACAGTTTACATATGTTATTTGTTAGTTATGGGTGTCTACTATATCTATTAAAGTCAACAGATTTAATGCTAATGATTATGCTTTTTTCATATAAACTGTTTTTAAGCAGGGACGTCATTCAAAGACATAACTACTATTTGAATTTATGAGAATGTTGTATGTAAATGTGTTGCACCAAACATATGTCTCACCTTAAATGCATCTCTTTAAATATTAATGGTTTAAATAATGTTTGTAAGAGAAGGAACTTAAATACATGTTTAAGCTTTTTAATTCCCAGGTTATCATTCTGCAGGAGACTCACTTATTATACTCTGATATGGATAGGCTTAATTTTAATTTTATTCTGTTTTATCTAGCCCTTATTATAATTAGAAAAAATGGGGGGGTTATCTTCTGGAGAAATACTTTCCCTTTTCCTAAGATTCAAAAACTCCAAGGAAAGGGTGCCATAGAACCAGGAACCAATAAAACCACAACAGGCACCCAAAGAGGCAGAAGGTAATAATAAAACACGAGCCTGTAGGTGTAAGCAGCAGCAGGTTTAATCACATTACTTCCTAGATATAAACATTTCTTTGACTCTCTGACTTTCGTCTTCGAAGTCCGAGTCCAAAGAGGTCATCATACAACTACGGACAAATTGTCCCTTGATAATACTTCTCTTCTGTTTAAATGGATGGGAACTAGTGAAATATAGGTACGAGTTAGAAAAGGTTTCCTTTCTATATACATTAGATGTAAACTGCTGCCCTAGGACGTCTTTTTTAATAGTGACGTCCAGAAAGTTCATATAGTCATGTGTAATATGGGAAGTAAATTTCAAAAAAATTAGTGGTATGGTTTAGATAGTCAATGAAGTCTGTTAACTTTTCCATACTACCTTTCCAAAAAATGCAAATATCATCCAGATAACGTTTGTAATATACCCAATATTGTGCATATTCAGACTGGAACACAAACTTCTCTTCCCAAACCATGAGTACAATATTGGCATAAGTAGGGGCACACCATGACCCCATGGCCACTCCCTGGATCTGTTTAAACAACTCACCCTCAAAAAATATAAAATTGTGTTTCAATACCAAATCCATCAACTCTGTATAAACCAGAAAAGTATTGTGGTCAAGTTTTCCATGTTGGTGAATGGCATCCTGGAACCATTCTGACCCTGTAGAATGTGGAATCACATTAAATAAATCCTGAATATCAACGGGTACAAATATTAAGGAACCTAAAAGCCAGAATAGATAGAGTTTATATACCAAATGATCTAATAAATAGTGTAGGCAAGGTTAAGGCTGTATTTTGTCCTCTATCAGATCATAATACTATAACTTTTTATCTAACTCTAAAATATAGTAATCGTATGTCTGTCAAGTGTATACCTGCCTATATAACTAACTTAAAAGACTTCACATTTTTTTTCTTAAAAGAAACTCAGGATTTTATTAAAACTAATTACACAAATTATATATCCAAAATATATTTATGGGATATTTTAAAAGTATTTTTATATGCTAGTATTTTAAACTGGTATGTTGTAAACAGGAAAGAATGGGACAAGGACCTACTTGATCTACAAGATAATATAGAAATGTTAAAACTAGACAGTCAAAAAACAAATATAAATATGGTAAAATAAGTAAATAATCTAAATAGTAAATATTTATAGATTTTGACTCATAAGATTATGATTAGTTTGGAAAAGTTTAAAATAGATAATTATTCTGTTAACCCTAAGTATATGCATAAGTTAGCTGCCAGGACAAAATTATTTAATAAATCCAGACACATTAAAAAAATATATTCTCCAAAAAGAAAAAGATGGTTACTGAAATTGAAGATATTTCGAAAAAAATTGGAAACCATTTTAATGCAATAAATTGTAATAATCTAACAAGTGATTCTAAAGAGGAAATTAAAAAATCTATCAGAAATTTACCAAAACAAACAAACAAAAAAAAACCTAACAGAAGAACAAGTGAGAGTTATTGATAGACCTTTTTCATTGTTTAGTTAAATGTCAAAATTAATAAATTAAAACTCAATAAAGCACATGGTAATTATGGCATAATTTCTGAACTTTATAAGTCAATCCCAAAAAAGCCTTAGACATATTATTTAAAGTTTTTAAATTAGCACTCTAGTAAATATACATCCTCCTGGAAATATACTCTTATATCTCCAATATTAACACCAGACAAAGACCCTGTAAAATGTTCATCTTATAGAGCTATTTCTTTGCTAAACATAGATTATAAATTCTTCATGACTATTTATGCTAACAGATTAAAATAATTTCTTGCAACTTTGATTAATGATGATCAAACTGGCTTTATTTTAAAATGAAATTCTTGTGATAACATCAAGCCTATTTTAACCATAATAGACTATGCAAATAGGACAACTAAGAACTTAACTTTAGTAAGATTAAATATTAATTTGATTTGGTCAATTGAAATTATATTTTATTGGTTTTAGAAGAAAACAATTTCTCAAGTAATTTTGATCATCTTATTAATCATCTTTATTTTCATTCTCTAGCTTATATAAAAATAGGCTCATACACTTCACAACCAATTAAGAATTTCTAAAGGAACCAAACAAGATTGTCCACTCTCTCCTTTAATTTTTACTTAGTTATAGAACCATTTGCCAGTTTGAAAAGATCATCACCATATATTAAAGGGATTCAAATAGACAACATTTTATTTTCTAAGATTCAACTGTTTGCAGATGATATTCTGATGACTATTAATGAATGTAATAAATAACTTTCAAACGTTTTCAATTCAATGGAAATTTTCAAAAGAAATGGGGTCTTAGTTTTAATGAAAATAAAATAAAATAAAAAAAAATTCCTATACTTTTATGCAGTATGAACATAGAAAAAAATGTAATAAATATATAGTGTAATAAAATAAAATAAATTACTTAAGAACAATAACTAATATTAATAAATAATAAATATTAATTATGATAATAGTTTAACATATATACAAAATCTTATAAATAAATGGAATAACCTTTTAGAATGGATGAGAGACTTTCCATAATAAAAATGATTATCTTACCTAAAATCTTACATAACTTACTATCATTATCTTTACCTCTTCCTAGAAGTTGTATAAAAAAACTTTAATTCTTTAATATCAAATGTCTTATGGTATCCTAATAAACCCAGAATAGCTTTAATTCTTCACACTCGAGATTGGTCTTTAGGTGGTGTTGGTTTACCAGATTTGTAATTGTACTCTTTATCATCTATTATTAATACAATTGTACTTTGATCAAATAATAACTATTCTGTTAAATGGAAATAAGTTCAAGGAAGTCTTTGGACAAAATTTAATTGTTCTAAATATGCAAATAATTTAATTTTAAAAATTCATTACTTCAGTTCTTAAAAGACTTTCTTTTAAATAATTTTAAGCAAACAATAAACTGTTCTTATTTTCTATTTTAATGAATACCTTGGGAAACTTTATTTATACGAATCCAATGTATAAAGTATGGTTATTTCTTATTTTCCATTAGCCTATACTCAAAATAAAATTTCTACATTAAATTTTAACAGCAATGGACACTTTTAAGGAAAATAATTTGATATATTGGTCTCAGTTAATGAATAAAGAAAAAGTGTAAGCTGTTCAATATATAATTAGTAATTTTGAATTGGATAATGATATGTGGTTGCATGCTCAAAATTCTAGACCATCAGCTGAAATCAGAATTAAATATATGCAATCAATGGTAAAATATTCTGTTCCTAGGATAATTGATGTTTTATGTTTTTGATACAATCAAAAATGTCTGGAAAAGGCCTGCTTTCTAAAATGTATAAAGTGATTAAAAATTAATTGGACTATAATAAAGATAGCTATTGGAATTACAATAAACTCAGAAATAATAAAGATCCTAATGATAAGGACAAAAAAGTAAATTTTTTCATCATCAAAAGAAACTACTTGTTCAATTAAAAGGAGAATATTTACATGGAAGTTCTTACATAGATCTTTCATTACACCACAAAGAATTGAATTAATATCTAAACCTAAGACAATTTGTTGGAGATGTAAATTAGACCTTAAAGCAGACTGGTAAAGTATGTTTTTTGATTGCCCTATACTTAAACGATTTTGGAATCAGATTGATTTATTCCTGCAAGCTCTTTTTGCTGATAAATTTTCTTTAACTAAATCAATAGTTTTATTTAATATTCCAGTACCTGATTGTGTTAAAAGATATATTTTTTGTCGTGGAGTATTCTAGCAATTGCAAGATAAGTTACAAAAATAAATTGGAAGAATGATTCTACTCCCTACTTCAATTAATTTTCCAACATCCCTACTGAAGTTTGTCATCTGGAACGTATTACTATTAAGACAAGATCTACTAAAAGCACTTTATCATATAATTCTTGGAAAAGTCTAAAAGAACTATTAAATAAACAATGATTAATACTCTCAGGATAATTTTCATCTACTGAAATCATAAATTTTATTTTTTTATTTAGTAGACACTCTTGTAAATCATTGTTTGTTGTGTGTTAGAAATTATTTTTATTTGGTTTTAAGTTCGTGAAATGCTTCCTTTTGATTATTAAATATTATCATTTGTTTTGTTTTGTTTTTTTGGAGTGGGTTAAAATTCAATAAAAATATTTTAAAAAATGATTTGGCAGTGAATGAAAACCAATGCAACTCCTAAATAACAGGATTAATATGACACATGTAAGAACTGCCATTAACAGCCTAACCATGGGTTTTATACTGTCTACAGTCATGCCGTATAACCATCGTAGGAGCCTATGCAGAGGGCATTGCAGTATTTTAGGTAAGGCAGATCAAGGGCATGGCTCACTTAACAAGGTCATTTGCTGAAAAAAAAAATCCAGATTCATGGAATTATTTTCACACTGAATTATGAGAACTTGAAGATGACTGACACATGGCCCTTCAGTATCAATCTATCTTAAAAAAATGAAATCCTGATTATGGACTTGGGAAACATTCCAATCAAGTATATCCATAAATTATGAAGCAGGAATGGAGTAGAAGAAGAGAAATATAGTATAACATAAAGCAGTATTACCTTGACTTTTGCAGTGTTGTGTTTCAAATGATTCCCCCATTACCAAATAAGAACTGACTCCAAACAATCTTCAAGTGTTGTAAAGTATGACCTATAATCCTGAATGAGGGGTAAGTAAAGTTGTATATCTTCAGCACTAAGTAGGGAAGAAATACTTCTCCCTTTATGATTTTCCCTCGGGGGGGGGAAAGCACTCTAGGAATTATAAAAGTGCAAAGACTGACCATTGTAGCAAAGGAATTTAATCTTGTCACAACCCTCTGGGAGCAATTCAAGCATTAAGAACTGAAAGAATCAAACACTGCTTCAAATAACAGCAGTAGGTTTTAACATGTTCATCAAGATACCATGATTCACAATATCAGATGTGACTATGAGTTTGAGGAGACCCAATACTGAATATAACTACTGATCTCAAGTCATCAGGAAATTATTCAGAACCTGAATAAAGTCATATCAGTACTGTGTCAAGATCTGTTGTCAGAATAATATAAATTAAAGAGATAATGATGTGACAGATATTTGCATAAACACAATTTTTCACTGGCCTTACTTATTATAAGCTGAAAGGTAAGTACTTGGCTAACTTCCCTTGGTGCAATTTTATGCCTATCCAATTTCCACTTTTGTGCTTGAAATAAACTATCCCATTTGGTTATATATTAGCTTTATGCATCCCATGTTCGATAATTATATATTATCACTAAAGAGAATAACTGGGATCATACCATAGATAATTTAAAGTGACTCATGCATTGGATTAAACATTTAGGAGCTTCCTCTGTCCATTAGTAGTTCAGTGGGCAGTTCTGGGCACATTTTCTGCTTCACACCCATAGATATAAATTGCATTTGAAAATGAACAGGGATGAACTTTGTTTTATGTGGATTGGGAGTCAGCTCCACATCAGCAGTATCCTCTGTAAGATACACCTGTCCCTCCAGACAACTCTGTTGATGTTGCAGAAGAGATTTAGATCCCTAGACTGAGTATTTTTTATGCCATTTGAGTTTGCTGATGTGCGGTAAATCCTTTAGTAATGGGTCAGAGGATGCCTTGTATCCCAGACACAGGTCACTTCTTAGTATTCTGTAGGATACAGAATTTAGTGACAGGGCTTTGAGTTGTTCCATGTAGGACATGTTGTTCAGGCCTTGTAACCTTTTGTTAAGTATTATTTTCATCATTGCAGTTATTGCATTAGTCTGGACAGATATATGCCAATGGGAGAATTATATTTGATGTTTAGCCTAATGAGGACTGAGTAAAGGGGGACAATGATGCCCCTAGATCTAGACACAATACATTTGTTTAGAAGCTGTACAATGCAGAAGAATGTTATTACAGCAATAGATACATTTTGATCAAAAGTTAGGTCACTGTTTACATCAGTTCCCAAATCATCAGCAAATGGGTCAACTCTTAGGACTGTATTGTCACTGTGGTACCTCCCTGCAGAAGATGACTTCTCAAAGGATAACATAATGCATATTTTGGCATTTAGTTTCAGTCCATGAGTTTGACACCAGTTATTTATTTGGGACAAACCTTCCTGCAGGATGTCTAAGTCATTTGGGGAGTCAATGACTGCTCCTAGCCTGCAGTCATTTGCAAACTTTGCCTGCCAGAGCCCTTTGGTATTGGATTTTATTTCAGAGAATTAGATGCCAAACAGGAGAGGTTGTAGCACAGAACCCTGAGGAACCCCCACTGGTGAATGGTGGTGAATGGTCTCTTTGAAGAGGTAACTTTCCCTATTTTATCTACATCCCTATATATGAGTCAGTTGGCAATTTAACAGGTGATATATGGGTTTACTATACTCTCTCTCTCTCTGTGTATATGGCAATCTAGCAGGTAATATATGGGTTTACTGTACTCTGTGTGTGTGTGTGTGTGTGTGTGTGTGTGTGTGTGTGTGTGTGTGTGTGTGTGTGTGTGTGTGTTTGCAGTGATTTTATTATCAAACCAGTGGATTTTAAGGCTGATGATTTGGAAACTGATCTCCGAAGGAACTTTTAACAGCTGGGCATACTTTCACGAAAATGCTTTTTACTGAAAAAGCACTTTTTGCGGATGTATGCCTGCAGAGGGAGTTGTGGGGGAAATGACTGTTGCAGAGATCGTACTATGGTGCGGATAAGGGAATATTCCCTTTTCCTCACTGTTGTCCGATCTCGGAGTGAGAATATTAAAGTAGGGGGGGTGGGGGCACAGTCCCACATGGGGGTACAGGGGGGGCTTGCCCCTTCCATAAAAGTAGATTTATTGTTTTTTTGTTTTTTTTAAAGCACTTTAACGAAAGTACTTTTTCGGTGAACGCGCTTACGTTAAAGTGTGTTCGGTGATTGTGCATTTGGACTATTGAACTTTCGTACAATAATCCTAGATCTATATATATATATATATATATATATATATATATATATATATATATATATATATATATGTATATATATATATATATATATATATATATATATATATATATATATATATATATATATATATATATATATATTTTTATTATTATTTATTTGGGTTGAGAGTGAGCTATAATTTTCTGATCAGCCTGGGTTCAGAGATTTTTTATTTGTGGATGGTGCTTAGTCAAAGCCCCAGAACAGTAAAAACATTGTCAAAGAAGAATGGGCAGTCTAGAGAGTTAATAGCCTACGTACTGCCAAGTAAGATTTTAACCCATGTCCATCTCAGCTAATAATCTTGCAGTATGTTGGATGCATCAATCTAAAATATATGATTAAATGATGATGATGTTTTACTGTATGCATAAGCAATCTTAAATCTATTCAAGCAGTAATTATGTGCAAGTAAACATTGACTTTTTAATTTTTTGTTTCCCTGGAGTAACTAGAATAATTTACTGCTAGGAAGAGATATAATAAAGGTGTTCTGTGAAGGATGCGAAGAATGGTGTAGAGATGGTAATCAGAACTTGCAAGACGTCATTCAAGATCTTACATAATGATATCTGTAAATGTGTAGCTTGATTTTTCTAATGGAGTGACTCTACTTCAGCTAGACATGACCAAAGGAAAGAAATATTTGCCAGATTGGAAAATACTTACACATCAGGTCATAGACTAAGTAAGAAGGTAACAAGTCTCCAGATGGGATTTACAAACAAAAGCACATCACATAATGCTAATTTGTGTCTATGCAAAGGGTGCAGGGATTTCAAAACAATATATAATGCATGCCTTCTTACTTGTCTGCAACACATGTAGCAAACTCACAAATATTAGCACAGCACAAGACTGTAGCATTTGGCTATGAATCCCAGCTTCTCATTTCAACAGACTTAATTTCTGATTTTAGTTGGGATGTACATGAATCATGAATGACAGTTTACTACAGACAGAATCAAGAAATGTAAAGCTATTGGGAGTTACTGTCCTGAGCAACTTCTCTGAAACATAAAAAAATACATTGGTTTCTGTAGGCCCTGATCCATCTACCCCACAATACATGGCTTGAGTCCATGCATATGTATATACAGCAAATCTGAAAGACTACCAGAAAAGTGAAACTTTTCAAATTATAAGGGCTATAAGAAAGAACATATTCCGACTAAAAACATCATTTTTTTTGGTAGAGTGGCACAATGACATTATATTCTTATACATGGCAGTCAAACCATCTTCAGACAAGTCATTTATTTTCTTTTACTTCTTTCTTCAGTACCTGCTTTATTTTACTTGGGGTTACAGACAGTTGGAACCTACCCCAACACCTAATAAATACAAGGTAGAGAACTATTCCTGGGTGACATAGCAGTCCATCTCATAATGAGTGCACATTAACTTTCACACTGCATGCACCCTAAAGGTATTTTGGAGGACCACACCAAAGGTATTCTGGAGGAAGGTTGTCTGTAAATGAGGGGCTTGGTTTAAGTTTGACTAGAAGCATTTTTTAAACTATATTTATTAAAGTTTCAATAAAAAACAAACACTATAATCACAGCTCGCTAACAGTTAACCAAGTATTTAGCAGCAAAAACAAACACGGAAAACATATAAAAAATGAAGTACATACACTATTTACAAAGCCCAACATTCATTGTAAGAGCTATAACATATCCAGTCTTAAAATCCACTGGTTTGATAATAAAATCACTGCAACTCACAGCCACAATTGTCTAAAAGGTGCTGCCATTATTTTGGGAGTATTTGAGAGGTGCACAGTTTCTAATATAGTATACTGTGTAACTTAAATGTTGATGCAAGAGTTTAACAATATAATCTGGGAAGAGAATAACTTTTTGCTTCCACATCTTAGCCCCTGGGAGTTTGACCACACTACCCAAAACCCATAATACCTCAAATGACGATTTACCAAATGGACCCTGATGGGTTCTGAATCCAAGAATACAGAATCTCCAATCTAACTGAAAGGAGATATCAAAAATACTCGTCATCATATCCAGCCAATAGTCCCAATGTTTTCTAATCTTAGTACTTTCCCAGAACATGTGGACATTGCACCCTCCTATCTACATTTCCAACATTTGCTATCTTTACTTATACCCATTGTTGACTGTCTACATGGTGTATCATGGCAGAAAAATATCAGATGTGATTGCATATCATGATACTCGGGCCATCTCAATAACTTTTTAAGGTTTTCTCGTACCTGTTCCACTGTGAATCAGTAAGGATTACCCTTTCCCCTTTCCATGTTTTCAATTGTCCTCAAATCAATTGTTGCCTCTGCTTTATTACACCTGAGGTCCCTATATATAGTCCTTGTTCTATTTGTTGTACTCCACTTACCCTAAGAAAGAGTCTTCCCTGACACTTCCGAGGGAAAAAACTCTTAGTCCATATTTGGTTTATTTGCCAACATGCAAGCCACTTAGGCAGCTCCAGCTGAAGCTACTTATTAAAATCTGATATACTTTTCAAGGTAAGTGGGTTGGAGTCATGTAAGATCTGGTTCCATTCTAAAATCCCTGTAGACATCCAATGAAAGCTTATCTTTTTAATCAGTAGATCCATTATTTCAGAGTACATATTTTTTTGAATGTTGGTACAGGATTTTTAATAAACATTGTTAGTGTATGTGACCGAAGATTGATTGGACTCTTGCTTTTCAGTGGTTAGGAGGGTTTTGGAGGGGGACAGTATTTGATATATTGTTGAACTGAGTAAGGGATGGTGGAGTGCTATTGGTGATGGCAGCTATACTTTATATAAAGAAGGTATTAAATTTTATAGTTATTTCAAGGGGAGAACCATTTTCTTACAGACACAGGTCTTTTTTAGAGACAATGTGGAAAATATATTTACATACAAAGATGTGTATTTAAACATTCAAACATATATAAGCTGTGTGATCAAATATATAGAGAAATGTGTGCTTTAGTTAGGAATAAATGTACTTAAATCCATAATAGAGAACAAAGTTTATGTAATGCATTTAATTCTGTCTTACTAGAATAATAGTAGAAATAAACCTGCATTGCTTTGTCTTTCAAGTAAAGATTATTTTGCAAAGTTAGAAAATAATAAACACTATCTCTGATAGTGCGAGCTGGGCACGAGGAAGACAAAGAAAGGCATTAAGGAAGACATACATCTATTGTATTTGAACTAATCAGAGGACTTTGAAAAACACAAATTCAGCACTTTTCATGAATTACTGTGATGTAAAGACCCTGTCACTGACCACACCAGTGAGGTGGGCAAAACTGATAATGACCTGTATAAACTGTACAAACTTGTGTATGGTTTCATTATTGTTTGTTATTGATTGACATTGTGTTTGAATAACTCAATGATTTTAAATAAGATACCGGTGGGTACAAAAAAAGGTTACGTAACAGTTCTCTCTTCTTTAGATATTTTGCAAAATGGGTTAACAAGTATGACTTTGATAGATCACCGAACAAGTAGGCTTCAAGCCTTATTATTAGATGCTAGACATGCCAAAAAACATTTTAACAGTAAAAAAAAGAAAAACGCAGGTCTGAAAAAGAATAAGGAAGATGAGAACTTGACTATATGATGTTATGCTGCTCCAGGCCAGGAGAGACTAATGAGCAGGGGAATAATATAAATACCTTAGAAGAAGCAGATGACATGCAACTGGATGTAGAAGTTGGGGAAAGATACTTTTAGTAATGGCGGGAGGGTGAAGCTTATTATTGTCAGGACCTAATAAAGAATCTGAACAAAAGTTAAGGGCAAGTGTAGTGTGTTGTGTTCGTTACCTCAGGAGTTTTGGAATTGTACAACAGAAACTGAATTAGTAGCGCAACACGCCCAGCTGTACAGCAACAGACAGAGTGAAGACAGCTGATTGGCGTTTTGATAGAAAGAAGAAAAAGCTTTGAGTGAAATACCAAATGTTCTTTGGTCAACAGGAAACGCAGCTATGGCAGTGCAAGCTTCAGCCTCAGTGGTGTTGTTCAATGCAGACATAGCCAAAAAAAGAAAAGCAAAAGTGGATAAACGAGGAGCAATCCTTGAAGAGGGACTGTACATTCCCCAAAGAAAAAGCCCATATTGCCATCTAATTTGTTTAGATTTGTTATAATGGAAAGAATTATAGTGACAATGGGACACATTAACCAGACAATACAACAGCTTGGGGGGAGATTTTAATTGATTTAATAAACCTCACCCCTTAATCAAAGCAGTGGGCAGGTGGAAAGGAACAATGGAATCTTGAAAAAAAAAACAAGTTGAGAAAATTGATGACTGAAAGACTTGGATTTGCTGTCTCTGCCTTTAGCACTGCTGAGCATGAGAACTGTTCCAAATGTAAAGGGCTTGACCCTTTGAGAGAGATAGGTGAAGGGGCATATTGTGTGTGCCATGGAAGGGCCCTCATGCCTGCAGAGCTGAGGCCAATGGCTCATTAGCTAGTTACATGAAAAGTTATTAACAACAGACTGTTTTGCAGTTGAACTCTTTTCAGATAAATTATGGTTCATACTTAAGCAACACAAAAACAACATTGAGAGATGTGCAAAAAACTGAAATATATAGACAATTATCTGTTATATAGATAAGAAAATGTTTCATTCAGGGTTAACAAGATCAAGTACAAAAAAGTAAAAATATATTTTTTTTGTGGGAAAAGCCTATAAATGGTTACCTGAAAGATTAGTTAATGTATCAGTGACTGGAAACCCCATGACCAAGATATGGAATTAAATTTGTTGATACTCAAGTGAAAGCCTATCTGAAATATAAACAAATGACTTTCAAATATAGAGAAATGTGCTTTAGTTAGGAATAAATGTACTTAAATCCATAATAGAGAACAAAGTTTATGCATTGCTTGAAGCACAAGCTGCAGTGTAAATTTGAATTTGGCTTGCTGCAAAACACAGCCAGCTCATGTCTTTCAAAAAAATTATTTTGCAAAAGTTAGAAAATAATAACATAGTGCTGGCTTGCAAACGAGGAAGACAAAGAAAGGCATTAAGGATACATCCTCAGGATGTGACTGACCAGCTGCTTTGCAAAGGGCAACATTCTTCATGGAAAAAAACTTTTGAAAAAACAAACACAAAACTTACTTTCATGAATTATCTGATGTAAAGTACCCTGTCACCACCTCACACCAGTGAGGTAATGACCTTGTAAAACAGGTGTACTCTGTGAATAAAGTTAGACAAAATTGTTATTGATTGACATTGTGTTTGAATAACTCAATGATTTTTACAGTCTGACTCTAACGAATTTATTTAACAATGTGAAAAGGAGTTCAAGATGGATGATTGCACTGAGAAGAGAATGTACCGAGGACCAGAATTTTTTGGGTCATTTGTGTGATTAATCTGTAGATGACTATAATATTGTTTTTTGTCCTTGTTTACTTGTTTTAGGCTTGATAATGAATTCCATATAGCACTGAATTTTTTGGGGGTGGTTGGGTTAAGTCAGTATTTACAAGCATTGTCTCTATTGTGGGTTGCTTTTAGTGTTTCTTTCCATAGAGGGGCAGGGCTATTAAAGTCCTAAGAAACAGATTATTAAAGGTTGTCACAGCTTTGTCTAGTCAGACAGTTTTTAGAATGGACCAGGTAAAGGGCTTCAGGATAGTATTGAATAAGTCTTTGTTAAACTGGTGAGGTTTTGAGTTATTTTGAGTTAGTGGACATTAGGAAGATGGGTGGTAATTTTATATGTATATGCTGGGAGGTGTCACTTAGGAAGATGGGGTAAATTACATTGGTAATGTGTCTACTGGAGTCTGACGCTATTATCCAATCTAATATAGAGCCTTTATCATGGCTTTTTTTCTGTCTAGTGGGGACTGAATAAGATGAGCATGCTAAATAAGTTGGTTATATTTTGCCAATCAATATTCACATCTCCTGTATGATTTTCATATGTTATACTACTGGATATCCAGGAGAGAAATTCCTTGAGTATGTGAATGTTATTACCTGGTGGGGTGTACAGTACAATAACACAAATTGTTTTGCTACTATTTTGTTTTAATAATGCTATAAGTATTTCACATGTCTGAAATATTTTGGGATGACATTGGTATAGGAGAAGAGATTGTAGGAGTGGTAGGTGGAGTAAGACTACTATGCTTCCTTTTTTAAAAGGTCGGTCATTATGTATGATGTTGTCACCCAGAGGCTGTATTTCTGTATCTATTATAGTGGGTTTAAGCCATATTTCATTGAGGTCTAGGATATCTGGGGTATGATTTGATATTCAGGCATCCAGGGCTGTGATTTTATGGCAAATTCTAAAGAGGTTTAATTCCACAAGATTTAGTTGTTTGATGGGAGGATGGTAATTGTGCATGAGCTGGGTATAGCAGGGTGTGGATGTTTGATAGTGCAGAGTATTTTTCGTGTTTGTATTTTAGGATCCAGTATAGGAGGGGTGTGTTTTTAGTAATCGAAGAGAGTTACCTGAGTTGTTATGTTGTGCAGTTATGCTGATCACTTTCAAATTTAAGTTTTGGCTTGCAGGGCCAGGATTGTGGTGATTGTCCACACATATAGTGATTTCACATTTGTGTAGTATAATTTTTGAGTGCATTTTGATGATAGATATGACAATTTGTTTTATTCTGTATGAGGGGTATTGACAGTGCAGAATTTTATGTTTAAGAAAGAGGATGAGCAAGATGTTAAAGATGCACAGCGATATACTGGTGTAGATGTATGTGTTGTAGAAGTCTTGCTTGCTGGTTTTAGGTGTGAATTTTGATGGGAGATTGAGTCTGTAAGGTGGGAAGCTAGTAGTAAATTACTTCTCTGACTGAACATAATAGTTTATGAAACACTAATGCTAACGTGGAAATGCATGTGTGTGTGTTAGAAAAATATGTATTAATATGTGTGCATTAGTGCTTTTTAGAAGCCGAAGAGGGTTAATACATTTATTCTGCTTTATGCTGAACAAATCCATACTAATGGCAAATGCTTTCTGACCTTGTATTTTGTCAGCGCAGCTAAAATCTTGTTTATGTCTTAGGAAATTAACTGAGAAGCAGATGATTTTCTGCTAAGTTAGGAAAATAATGAATAGAACAATACTGCTTTCTATAATGTTATTAAACTTAGACAATTAGCCCTGTCTGTGTTATGAGAACATACACAGCTGCAGGAAAGATAGATAAAGTAGAACAAAGACTGCTTGAAGAATATGAACTATAATCTGTGATTGCTTTGTGCTCGAATGAGTAGAGTATCTTGAAATGTAACACAGCACTGTAGAAATAATTGCAACTAGCTGCTGCTCTCCAAGGCCATGTTATTTTTCAAAAGTTTTCTCATGAATCTAGAAATGTTATGTCATGGCAGCAAAAAATCATGAGCAACATCTGCTGTGAAAAACAATATTGTAAACTTGTGATTTACTACGTCAGCTTCAGTAGGCAATGTCTTGTAAGAATAGTATAAGAATGGCTTCACTTCCTGATTTTAGTTAGATAAACTCTGTATTTTTGCATGCATGTTTTGTCTCCTTGCTGCAAGAATTAAAGTGCCTTAACCTGAACCTTACGTGTATTGGTCTTTGAAGTTTTTCCTTTGATAGATTGGTTCTTCAGACCGGAAACCTCCACTCTGACCAGCTCAGACAGGCCAGGTGGCTTGAAACCGTACGTGGAAGAAACCACATCAGTTCTTATTTGAAAAGACCTCCGACTGAATTGTCGTCTAAAAGAGGCCAGCCACTGTTCTGATCTGCGACTGAAGGGCAGGTTTACCTCGAACCAGATGATCAATCACGGAGGCTCAGGTAAGGTGAGATTTACCTTTTTCTGTTTTAGATCAGGGACATGATTTGCATTGTCTGTCAGGGGATTTGTCTTGCACAAGTCAAGGACAGGAGGATTGCAGTCTTGTCATAGATCAGGGAAACAGAATAGGCAAGGCAGTTATTCTAGATAGACTGTGAAAAAGAGAAATCATGGTACCACGTAAAAATAAGAAGGGTTACGTAACATTTCAAAGGTTAGAATAAAATGGGAAATAAGTGCACAAAAAAATCCCAAACTCCCCCGTTAACCGAAGACGCAAAATATATGCAATTACAACGTGCCGATAATGTTAAATACTACTCAAATGGGTTAATAAGTATGAATTTGATGGTAAATTAAAAAAATCCTCACTTATTAAACTTATCAAACAGCTTAAAACCGATTCCAGAGGTCAGGTAAAAACGCAACGTCAATTAGGAATTCCTCAGGCACACAGGTGGATTGAGGAAGCAAACCGTAGGGAACAAAAGAGCAATAACTCAAAAATAATGTTTTTAGATAAAGAGGATAATAACTTAGTAATAGCATCAGCCCCTCCGCCCCCTCTGCTTCCCTTACCAGAATACGAAGCGAGGGGACAAGCTGGTCCACCCCCATGATATCCTGCTATTCCTGCAAAAGCAAAGCCGTTTGTTAGTGATCCCGTCGAGACCAGGTCTCGAACACGGGCAGGAAACTCAAATGGGGACATTGAGCTATATCAAATGGGTAGAACTTCACGATATGTGAGTGAAGAAGAAATATGCCCACTTATAGAAGTACTTAATCCTCAGGCAGGACAAGAAGGACAGGACCCAACTCTCCTAGTATACAGACCGTGGACACCGGAAGATATCCGGAAAGCCACTGAGGGAATTCCCTATCCAAAAGTTAATTTTAGAAAATTTTTAGAAGACCTACAAGGCATGAGGTTAAGTTATAACTTAAATGGAGAGGAAGTAGAAAAAGTAGTCAGACAAATCGTGGGACCAGATTGGCACATGATCAGTGGCAATTGGAATCCCTGTGACGCAGAACACAAACCCTTCCCACATAGTAGCGCAGAACTAGACAACAGAGTGAAAGGTCTTACAGACCAAATCTCTGAGAAATGGAAACCTAGGGCAGACCGGACTTGCATTAATCAATGCATCCAACAAGAAGGTGAAACTGTTGACAGATATTATGGCTAGATTATTAGAGTGTTTTAATAACCATTGTGGAATGCAGGTACCTGAAGATCAAACACATGAGTCCCCGTATGAACAGCAGTTAAAGAATGCATTTTTTAAAAGGCAGTATTTTACCTATAAGCAGCTTTATTACAAAGCACATGGTAGATCATTGTACAAGTAGACTGCAGTCACTACTTGAATATGCTAGACATGCTGAGAGGCATTTTAATAGCAAAAAGAAAAAGAAAGCCCAAGTATTCTCTGTAGAAGATGGAGCAGAAGTTTATGTAGTACAGTCCGGGAAAAAGGGCAAGAAAAATGCCCAGGGAAACAAACAATCTGATCAACGATCAGAGGACTTTGAAGGGCAAAAGAAAATGGGGGAGTGTTTTAAATGCGGTAAGAAGGGACACCTGGCAAGGGATTGCAAGAAAAACAAGAAGGTAACCATGGAAGATAAGGAGGGTGAGGGCTGACTATATGATAGCCAGGAATCACTAGAAGACAATAGCTGAGAAAAGATAAATGCAAATGTAATAGAGAGAGTAGAGGATGTGATAGAAGAAATAGAGGAAGTGCATGAAGTCACAGATAGTGAAGAAAATGAAATTTTAGACTTAGCTTTATTGAGCTTGGTGCTCTATTTAGCGGACACAAAACCAGAAGTTACACTCCTGGTAGAAGGGAGGGAAGTCACGTTTTTGTGTGACTCGGGGGCATCACAGACCCTGGTACATCCCTCCAAACTGCCAGAGAACTCAGAGTCACCTGATTACATATTAGTGAAAGCAGCTAATGGACAGCTAATGGACAGCTGTATCAGGAGCCCCTCTCCCATAACATTGCAATAACTGATCCTGTTTCAGGATTAACCCAGAAAAGCAAAATTGTCGTTTCTGCAAAATGCCCAGTAAACCTCTTGGGCAGGGACCTTATGCAGCTATTTGGCATATCAGTAGTTCCAACTATGCAGGGTATAGAAGCACAGCGACAAATTGATACTTTTGCAGTGCGATCGGAGGGTGAATCATTTTATTGGTACAGCCAAGACTTGGTTACGACTGGTCCAGGTGCAGTAACTGAAGAGCTGATGAACATAGCCATCAGCAAGTTCCCGTCCCTTGACATTGATAAACATTTGTTGCACTGTACTCTGTATTATTGTAACACACCAGGACCTGACAAGGAATATGAACAAGAGTTGTTTAGAAACCGTGCAAACAGGTTAGTATTACATAATCTGTGCTAGGACATAAAAGGGAACAGTGTAGTTAGCTGTTCATTACCCCAGGAGTTCTTTGCACTTTATAAATCTAATCGATTACCACATGTAAGCTTAACTAAGCACAAAAATGTAAAATGGGCAGACCTAGGAGAAAAAGTCACGAGATGGGAAAAACAGACAGATTTAGAACTGTCAGAATTGGGAGTACAAAAGCAGAAGTTAAATTGGATAACACAGACACACCCAGCTGTGCATTTGCAGTCAAGCAAGGACAGCTGATTAGCACTCTTATCAGAAGAGGAAGAAGATGCCTTACAAGGCATACCAGAAACTCTCTGGTCAACAGGCAAATCAGATGTAGGACTTATTTGTACAGTGGGACCAGTTACTATTACGCCAAAGTCAGCATTTAGACCACAAAAGAGACAGTATCCCTTGAGAAAAGATGCAGAGGTAGGAATCAAACCTATTATAGCAACTTTACTTAAGGAAGGAGTACTGGTGGAATCACCTGATTCATCATGTAACACACCTTTATTTCCTGTTAGAAAAGCAAACGGAGAATGGCGCATGGTCCAAGACTTACAAGCTGTAAATGATGCAGTAATACCAAGGGCACACACCCTGTTGAATGATTTAAAACCTCAACAGAAATATTTTTCTGTGGTGGATATCACCAATGCGTTCTTTTCAATACCGATACACCCTGACAGCCAACATTGGTTTGCATTCACATTTCAGGGGAAAAAGTATACATACACGCAACTACCACAGGGATATTGTGAAAGCCCAACAATATTCTCACAAGAAATGGCAAGCAACTTGGCGGGATTTACCCCACCGAGAGGCAGTCAGATTTTACTTTATGTTGATGACATCCTGCTGGCAGCCCCCACCCAGCAAGATTGTAAGGAAGATACTGTAGCATTGTTACAATTTTTAGCTATTCAGGGACATAAAGTAAATAAAAACAAATTGCAGCTTTGGAAAAAGCAAGTTAGATACCTAGGATATGTAACATCCAAAGAGGGCAGAACATTAGATGAGGACAGAAAAATAGCAATTTCACAAGCACCGAAACCCACAACCAACTTTTGTCGGAGCTGGATCCCAAACTATGCTTTGGAATCTGCACCGCTGACCAACTTGATATACAAGAAGCCTATAGCAGCACAGGATTTATTACAATGGACACCAGAAGCAGAATCTGCTTTCTGCAAATTGAAACAGTTGATAGCATCCTCACTAGTCTTAGGATTACCAAACTATCATAAACGTTTTTTCCAAACTGTAGATTGTAAGCAAGGTTATACGACATCAGTGCTAATGCAACAGCATGTGGACAAACAACGCCTCATTGCTTATTCGTCACAACTGGACCCAGTGGCACGGTCATTGCCCCACTGTGTACAAGCAGTAGTCGCAGCTGCAATGGCAGTACAGGCTTCGGCCTCAGTAGTGTTGCTCCACCCCCTCACATTGAGAGTGCCTCATGCAGTTGTGATTATTTTACTGCAGGAAAAAGTAGCATATCTTTCTCCTGCTAGGCATCTTTCCTGTGTATGACTATATTGTTGAGCCAACCTCATATGACAATTCAACGATGTACAACTTTGAATCTGTCTACCTTGCTTCCAACCCCTGATGATGGCACACCGCACAGCTGCCTGCAGGAGATTGAGCAAAAGACACTGCCTAGAAAAAACCTTACGGATGTTCCCTTGGATGATGCCGAGGTGACATATTACGTGGACGGCTCATGCAAAAGGGGTCCCACAGGACAGAACCTAGTAGGATATGCAGTAGTTTCTGATATTGAGATTATAGAAGCAAAATCTTTACCACACAATTTATCTGCACAGGCAGCAGAACTGATTGCCTTGACACAGGCATGTACCTTAGCAAAGGGTAAATGTGTGAACGTTTTTACTGACAGCCAGTACACTTTCTCTACTGTACATGTTTTTGCGCAACAGTGGAAAATTGAGGAATGATAACATCTACTGGCAAATCGATCAATCATGTGCAGTTTATTTTAGATCTTTTAGAATCTATTCAGTTACCTCAGAAAGTAGCTATTTGTAAATGCAGAGCTCATACCAAGCAACAGGATAGAATTTCAAAATGGAATGCAAGGGCTGATACAGCTGCAAAGCAGGCAGCTTCAGAAGCATTTCTTTTGAATGAGGAATTACAACCTTCTGAGATTTTAGACTTAGAAATGTTGAAAACAATGCAGACACTTACTATGCAGGTAGAGAAACAAAGATGGATAAAACGAGGAGCAATTCTCAAGGAAGGGCTGTACATCTCCAAAGAGGGAAAACCGATATTGCCATCTAACTTGTTTAGATATGCAGCTTTGTTGAGCCATGGGCAATGCCATGTCTCAACAGGGGGGATGGTACAGTTAGTGAACCGGGTGTTCACAACATATGGATTCATAAACTACACTAAAAATTTTTGTTTGTCATGTCACGTTTGTAATAAACATCATGCACAAGGAGCGTTAAAGTCCAAGCAGGGGAGTTTCCCTGCACCACCGTATCCGTTCCATACTATCTGTATGGATTTCATAGAACTGAACAAATGCGAAAATAAGAAGTATTGTCTTGTCATTATAGATATGTTTTCCAAATGGGTGGAAGCTTTTCCGACCAAAAATCCAGATGCAGCTACTGTTGCGAAAACCCTTGTTAAAGAAATTATTCCTAGATTTGGCATACTGGAAAAGATCTACAGTGACAATGGCACACATTTTGTAAACCAAACCATACAACAATTGAGCAAGTATTTTGGAATTTCTTTGAAAAATCATTGTGCGTATCACCCACAATCTGCAGGATTGGTAGAGAGGTACAATGGGACGTTAAAAAATAAATTAAGGAAGCTCATTGAGCAAACACATAGAAATTGGGTGTATTGTCTGCCCCTGGCACTGCTGAGCATGAGAACTGTTCTGAATGCAAAGGGATTGACTCCTTTTGAGAAATTATTTGGGAGGGCATATTATATACCTCAGTGGAAACCTCTCATGCCTGCAGATCAGGAAGCTGACTGTACACTTGCTGAGTATATGAGGAGAATGTTGAATTCTAAACACCTTTTGCAGTTTAAATCTGTTTCAGATAAGGAACAAACCAGACCATCAGAAGCAGCAGTAGTCCCAGGCACGTGGGTCTGGGTGAAAGTCAAGAAGAAAAACTGGACGTCACCGAAGTGGGAAGGGCCATACCAAGTGCTACTGTCAACACCCACTGCAGTCAAGATTGCGGAGCGAGCATCCTGGATTCATCTGACACACTGTAAACTGGTTAAAAACTTTGAACTAGACAAAAATCTTGTTACTGTTACACCACAAGAGTAAAAATGACAAAATCCATAGCATACAGGAATGCAGAACAGCCACAAAACATTGCATGATTATCCTGTTGGCTATACTGGTGACATTAATCTTTTTGTTGTGGTCTTTCCTTTTTCCAGCCACACAAGCTAAACTGAATAAACGCGATGCGTTACTCGTAGACTGGCATCCAAACTTTAACACTTACCAAGCGATCAAACATGTGTATGCCAAGACTTTTAATGTTTCAAATTGTTGGGTTTGTACAGCTATACCAACAGCATACAGGGGATTATTAATGACTGCAGTCCCCCTAGGGGTCAATGAGACCTGGGAAAACTTGGTTTATGATACTACGACTGTTAAATCACAAGATAAAATAACATTGCACCTGCCTGTTACACAAAAGGGAATTGTGTGTTTTTATAAAAATTATACTATCAAGGTGGGTTGGAGTAATTGCAATATGACTGTACCTTACAAATGTTAAACCAAAGCTAATAATGCAGGTTCTATTTGTGATACAGACTATGACTCGTTTCTTAAATCAATGCACAGAACGATTAACGAAGTACAACATAATCCTGTTCTTTTTAAGCAACTGTCTATAATAAACAAGAAAATGTTTCATGCAGGGCAAGCATATGTTAATAGTAAAGTTACTACTAAGGTGGAAGATTGTTATTTTGTATGTGGCAAAAAGGCCTCTAAATGGTTGCCTGAGAATTGGTACGGCAGTTGTTTTTTGGGTTACCTGGTTCCGGCCATACGACACACTGCAGTTTTGCCTTGAGGTAAAATTCAAAATACACGAGAGGTCACCAAGAAACCTGTCAGGAAACCTGAGAATCCAGTGGGACAGATTGAGGCGGGCTGGAGAAACCATCATTCCATGGGCAATAAACTAACACATATGGACTTGAGTGACACTGTCATATCGTGGGCAGGCATATTACCAGCATATGGAGCAGTGAAATCAATTTGGGAGCTGAGAAAACTGTCTAAACTCCTCGAAGTAATGAGCAATGCAACTTTCTCTGCTCTCAAATTAGTGACTGATGAACTGAATGCCATGAGAACTGTGGTGCTTCAAAACCACATAGCTCTTGACTTCACCCTAGCGGCGAGAGGTGGTACGTGCACTTTAATCCAAGAAGAATGCTGTTTGTATATTCCTGACAACCAGCATGAGATAGACAACCACCTTGAGGTGATTCAGCAAGTGTCGACCATGACCAAACCAGGCCCAAATCCACTGACGGACTTTTTCCAGAAATGGTTTGAGGGGTGGGGTTCCATCCTAATGAACATCTTGATTGCTATTTGTGTAGGAATGCTCCTGTTGGGAGTATGTGTTTGTTGTGGCATCCCCTGTATGAAAAGATTGATCAAAGATTTTATAGATTTGTCAGTTTCTGAAACCTTATATCAAGGTACTGAGCTTGATGAACTGTTGAAGACTGAGATGCTTTCATAAGTTAAACTGAATGACTTTCTTAACTGCAAATCCAAAATGGAAGAGGTTAGGAAAAGAAAAAATAGTTTATGCTTTTGAAAGTAGAATAAAAGTATTAATAGGGGGAAATGTTAGAAAAATATGTATTAATATGTGTGCATTAGTGCTTTATTAGAAGCCCAAGATGGTTAATACATTTATTCTGCTTTATGCTGAACAAATCCATACTAATGGCAAATGCTTTCTGACCTTGTATTTTGTCAGCACAGTTAAAATCTTGTTTATGGCTTAGGAAATTAACTGAGAAGCAGATGATTTTCTGCTAAGGTAGGAAAATAATGATTAGAACAATACTGCTTTCTATAATGTTACTAAACTTAGACAATTAGCCCTGTTTGCATTATGAGAACATACACAGCTGCAGGAAGGATAGATAAAGTAGAACAAAGACCGCTTGAAGAATATGAACTATAATCTGTGATTGCTTTGTGCTCGAATGAGTAGAGTACCTTGAAATGTAACACAGCACTGTAGAAATAATTGCAACAAGCTGCTGGTCTCCAAGGCCATGTTATTTTTTCAAAAGTTTTCTCATGAATCTAGAAATGCTATGTCATGTCAGCAGAAAATCATGAGCAACATCTGCTGTGAAAAACAATATTGTAAACTTATGATTTACTACGTCAGTTTCAGTAGACAATGTCTTGTAAAAATAGTATAAGAATGGCTTCACTTCCTGATTTTAGTTAGACAAACTCTGTATTTTTGCATGCATGTTTTTGTCTCCTTGCTGCAAGAATTAAAGTGCCTTAACCTGAACCTTATGTGTATTGGTCTTTGAAGTTTTTCCTTTGACAGTGTGTGTGTGTGTGTGTGTGTGTGTGTGTGTGTGTGTGTGTGTGTGTGTCTCATTTTTAACATCTTTGCTACATGTCTAAATACCAGCTATTGTAGTAGGTATGTTATGTGAATATATGTTTGTGCAGAGATTTATGTTTAATATAGGTTAGATTATTAAAGTAATTATGGGAGATACTATTTGACCAGATATTATTGATTGATTGAGGGAAATGGATATGGAATGGAGGAATCTTTCTTTATATTTCATTTTGTGGTTTGCAGTTGCTGGGGAAAAGTTTTTAATTAGGTTATATTTTATTTTAAGAAGGCTTTTATAATTTGTACACTTATTGCATTTGGGATTTGTTGGGCTTTGGAAATAAGGGGTTACTTTCTGGGAGAAGCTCATTCAGGAATTATAGCTGCATGCATTAGGACTCATGACCATGCTTTAAAACTGTGGAACCATGTAGATGCTTTCATAAAGGTGTGTAATAAACTGGGAAATGCAATTAAGCTGAAAGCTGTCAGATACCTTTCTAGGAATTGTTGGTAATTTAATGTCCTTATTTTAAAAGTTTTTGCATTACTTTTTTTATTTATAGGCAATTTTTTATTTTAATTTTATTTTGCTATGCTATCACTTCCTCTGGCATTTTATATATTAAAGGAAGTAATAGGTCAGATATGTATTTTATTGCATTTTAACAGGTTATATGTTAAACGTTTGATGCTTTATTGACAGGTTTTTCAAAGGTTTGCCTGATGGCAAAAGATTAAAAATTAAATAATATATGAAGTAGAAAAACTTGTGCTGCATTCCTGAGGCCTGTACTCAGGCTGATTTTACCTATAATGCCTATGTACCATGGGGCATGCTATAGCTACTTTATTAGTCTTAAGGCAATACACTGAGCCATACCTAGGGAAAGAGGGGTTCAAGGGTGATGTTAGAGGAATGGGAATAAGACTATTATATTGTAGTGGGAGAAGATGAGGATTTCTTTGGGATAAAATTTCCTCCCACTGAGGTTAGAGAGAAAGAAGCAGCTACTCAGAAAGAGGAGGTATTTTGAATGGAGAGTGCAGTTCAGTGGAATTTTATAGGTGAGGCTAGGCACAGTTATTCTAAGAATGTAACACATAATCTGGCAGCAGACACATGTAGCAATGCGGGTTTGTTAAAAATGAAAACATAGTATCTGACTATATGAAATATACACAGTGAACTAATTCTGGCACAGACACATACACAAACACACACACACACTCATATGCATACACACATATACATATATGGTTCCCTGCATTTTGTCAAACATACATAGGGTGTTTGTGTGTGTGTTTGTGGGTTATGGTTAGGGCCCAGGATATGTGAAGGATAGGTGTTGCATGTGTGTGTGTGTGTGTGTGTGTGTGTGTGTGTGTGTGTGTGTGTGTGTGTGTGTGTTTGTGTATGTTTTTGTGTGTGTTTGTGTATGTTTTGTTTGTTTTTGTGTGTGAGTGTGTCTTGTCTACAGGCAGTGTTAAGGGAAGGTTTTTATTAAGGTAAGGTGTAGGGTTATGCTTGGCTGAATGGAAGCATCAGAGTTAGGATTAGTATCCATTACTAAGATGCTGCAGGGAAACAAGACAATGCAATAGCATTTCTTCCCCATTGAAACAATTACAACATTGCTATAACAGCTTCACCCTGCTCAGTCAATTACCCAATACATACTAACATTTTCACAATACAGACACTCCATTGTTGCTGTTATAATACATTGCATAATTACATATTACAATATAATATATATACTGTTAGCTGTTTTCATCTTTACTGTGAGTTTAAAGTTAGAAGTTAGGAGTAAGAATGTCATAATTTCATTTATTTGGTAAATGGATGGATGAACTGGTCCAAAGACATTTTCGGTGCCATTACAGTAGCATTATAGTGCAAGGGTCGTGCTGTGAATAGTATGTGCACTGTGATAGATACGTCATTAGGTAGGTGTGCACAATGCAAAGTCAGAGTTGGTATTATAGGTACTGGTGGGTTCAAATGGTTGACATTCTTGTAGATTTAGGCTCAGTTCTGTGATATCAGCTTGAAGAGGAGATAACAGTTTAGTGAAATGGAAGTAAATTGTCATGAGTGGATAAAAAAAATAGGCAGTATATGTTTTCTGTAAGTTGTTACATATTACTGCTTAGATTTCAGAATATCATATGACTTTTGCGGACTCATTTATGTTGAAAATAAGTCTATCTTGATACCAGGGACAAATATCAAAGAAATGACTGAACTTGCAAGTAGTTTCTGTGCAGCATTTAGTAAAGATATAGTTGTGTGTGTGTTTGTGTGTGTGTGTGTGCGCGCATTTGTGGGGGTGAGTGGTTATATACAGACCGAAAAGCAGAGTTACAGAAATACAAACACACACACACAAACACACACGCACATACGCACACACACACACACACACACACACACACACACACACACACACACACACACACACACACACACACACACACAGGTACATGAAAAGAAGTAGAGCTATATAATGTGCACACATCTCAAGTATGGCATTAATAGTTGTAAGGATAGAAGATATAATTGGATCTTTGTAGTGCTCTTACAAATGGATCTTATAAACATCGAATAAGACTGGTGGCACATGCCACATATTCTAAGCTTTTGCTATAAGCTCTATGACATTACTGAAATTTCCTGCTACTGGTTAATGAGTAGAAAACATTATCTAAATGACCTAAAAGTGAAATTGGAATGCACATATTGTTGTTTCTGAGACTGATGTACTGGAAATGATTTCCTAAATCCTACAGACTGAGGATGCTTCTTTTGCAAATTAAAGGAAGTGGGCTGGAGCAGAGTGCAGAGCGAAAAATGGTTTGAATATAAATTATGAGATATGTTGCTTGATAATCTAGCATTGTGAAATTACTTGTCAAAAAATGAGTGCAATATCACAGATTGCTGGCATACTGAGAATATTACATTAGAATATTACATTAGCATAGACGTTGATGTATTTGTATAGTATAATCATTGGAATCCCTGAGCAAAATCGGTTGTCATCAAACACAGATGCAATTACTAGCATCACACAATAAGCCAAAGCTTTAGGGGTACCATAAAAATGCAATTAGCTTGAAAAATAGAACAGTTCAAAGTAATAGTGCCTCTGTATTTATCACACTGTCCATACACAGATATCTGAATTAGAACTGTGAATCATTGGTCATATTTTTGTTCATTTTACCCTTGTGTGTCTAGATTCGACTCTACTGATAGCAGCACTAACGACTTCATTACCTACATTAATCAGGTACATATATTTCAAGATGTATTATAAAAAATGTTATTATCAGTAAGAATAAGTTATCTGTAAGGCAATGACATACAATAACACAGACTCATCAGAAACAGCTATTATTGATTTAAAAAGGCTGGATTACCAGATGACCCATGCTGATACTGAAGGATCGTCATATGTTAGAGAGTCAGTATAATGACTGATTCTTTCTCAAAGGATTGTATGAACACTCTTAGCTGCAGCCATTTCTGAAAAACATGTAAAAACTTGGCTTGGCAGCTTAATGACTGGCAGCATATATCCTGATAGCTCTGTGTGCCTCTTCTGATGAAAAGAAAACAAAGTGCCATTTTAGTTCTAAAGAGCAAGATGTGCAACTTATTAATGCAAGGTGGTGAGGTTGTGACAAGAAAGTACAAATGGCATAGACATTGCAAACATAAATATAGAAATGTCAAAAAAAGTTATTATATGTGCTGCCTATAAGACAATTTAATCCAGGCTGCATATAACTGTTTCATTGTACAGCATTCATAATTGATTTTATAGGTACTCCTGTCATTCAGAAACTAGTCCTCTGAGTCATACTATTTTACTGGGCCTAAAAATATGGGCAGGTTTTCAGACACAAAGACGGTTTGTAGTTTTATTGAATAAATGTTTAGGTACAGCAAAAAAGTAATATTTATCCAAACACTAAGTTCAAGAGTTAACATATTATTTTCCATATTGAGCCACCATTCCACATAGTTAAATTATCAATGTGAACCACTGTGCACAGGTTTTGATTACAGTTCTTTGATTAGGACATGAATATGTATGTATGTATATATTGTGAGATTTTACGATCTTACTTAGAGGGAAGTTAGCTCAAAGTATATTCTGCATCATACACTTCCCACTTCTAGACATTTCACCATATCATTCAAATACATTTATAAATGTTCAACATATTCTAATGAACTTTATCACTAAATGGACAAACAAGTGTGAACAACACAAAAATTAAAGCACATAGTCCTTATTCTAGCATAGTAGCAATGTATTTTTTTTTCTCTGTGCACAAGTTAATTGGCTTAGAGTCTGTTAAAGGACTTTCAGCATAATTCAGACTAACTTTTTCCAGAAGGCTACATCTATTTAGCTTCCATTTACTTTGCAGCATGATTTTTATAGCTGCTGCTCACCACTGAAGAACTGCCTGCTACCTAGTTTCCACTCTCTGAGACCAGGAGCTGTTGGAACTATTTTCTTTAATCTTTGCTAGAGCCCCTTTCCTCCTGGACTACTACAGAATATAACAAATAACACACTTAGAGTGCTATTAACAAATAACTTTAATAAAATATCCCCTGAATTTAAAAATGTTTACAATTAACTCATTTCTCTACAACCACAAACAAAATTCAATGCAAATGAATCTAACAAAATATTCACTTACAGTGCCAACACTAAAATATCTGCACACACTTGAACAACTGCAGCAATTAATGTAGTAAATATTGATGGTTCACTTCTTCTTCTTCTTCTTCTTTCAGCTTTTCCCAGTTAGGGGTCACCACAGCAGATCACCTGTCCGCTCATGATTGACAGTGGAGTTTTACGGTGTTGAGTTGCAGCCCGGCATCCAACCTTCCATAGAAGGCACACACATGCACGCACTCAAACCTAGGGCCAATTTACAGTGTCCAATCCACCTATAGCATGTCTTGGGATGTGGGAGGAAACTGGAGTACCCGGAGGAACCCACGCGACCACAGGGAGGACATGCAGACTCCGCACAGAAGGCACTCCAGCTGAGGATCGAACCGGAGAACCTCTTGCTGTGAGGCGGCAATGCTAACCGCTGCACTACTGTGGCCCCCGTGATGGTTCACTAAGCATAAAATTTTGACCCAATGCATTTAAACCATGTAAAAGGAACACTATAGATAAATGTACACACACACACACACACACACTTATATATATATATATATATATATATATATATATATATATATATATCTATGGGTTACTACATATGACTGAAAGTTCATATGACCGAAAACTCATTTGACTGAAAAACAGCACTGGCAGTCTGTAGAGCACTGTAAGACAAGTAAAAGGTATATGCCCTGCTCCCCACTGCAGTGCGACCCTGGCATTAGAATATATTGTTGGGGGTGGGGGCTGCAGCCCCCTACATTGGGAAGGTGTGCGGGGTGTATCACTCCACAAAGTTCAGTTTTATTAAACAATATCAAATCAAACCACAAAATAACTGATCAAACTAGGTGGGGGGCTGTGCCCCCCACACCCCCCAACAATATATTCTAACTCCAGGGTTGCACTACAGTGGGGAGCAGAGCATATACCTTTTACTTGCCTTACAGTGCTCTACAGACTGCCAGTGCTGTTTTTCAGTCCAATGAGTTTTCAGTCATATGGGTTTTTGGTCAAATGAACTTTAGGTCATTTGGTCTCAGTCAAATGGGCTTCGGTCATATGAACTTTTGATCATATGTAGTGAACCCATGTGTAGATATATATATATATATATATATATATATATATATATATATATATATATATATATATCTATATATATATATATATATATATATATATATATATATATATATATATATTCATATATGACTCTCCATCAAACACACATTTCACCGAAACGTAAATCACGAAAGTGCATTTATCAAAAATGCACTTTCGCCAAAAAAAAAAAAAAAAAGACTACTCACATTTATGCAGAGGGGAGGCAAGGCCTCCTGCATCCCCCATGTCGGGAGCTGTGCCCCCCCCCCTACTTTAATATTGTCACCCTGAGATTGCACTACAGTGGGGAAAAGGGAATATTCCCTTATCCCCGCTGTACCACGATCTAAGCAACAGTTTGTTTACTTGTACAATCTACACCACATGTTGATGTACAACTAAACCTAAATGCAAACAACTGTTTGCTTACTTACCTTCTAGAGAAAGTGGATTTTCGATAAAAAGCACTTTCGCTAATTTGAGCTCTCCCATTTACGTTTTGGTGAAATGTGTGTTCAATGGAGAGTCCTAGATCCATACACACACACACACACACACACACACATCTATATATATATATATATATATATATATATATATATATATATATATATATATATATATATATATATATATATATATATATATATATATATATATATATATATATATATATATATATATATATATATATATATATATATATATATATATATATATATATATATATATATGGATATTGTAGGAAACCCACATCATTTAATAAAGTTAATCACAAGTGTACTACAAAAATGAAAATAAAACCAAATTTTACTTGCATCATAAAATTAGATTCATCACAAACAGAAAATGCTGTCACCGTTAATTTTTCCATTAATTCAATAAAAATAAATAAATTTCCTAGAGTTTTCTAGATTGTGATGAAGTAAACAACAAATAAAAACTCCTTCCCTGTAAATCAATTGAATTTCCCCAATATAATAAACAATACTAACAGTTTAAGTACAGTTCATCTTCCAAATAAGAAAACAAATGACAGTTTTTTTCTTCTGGATAAAAGTTCCACATATTTTAACATCTCTGCATGTAGCTTTTCTTAAGAGCTTCACAGCAATTTGTCTCCATTCAGGTTCCACTTATGCAAACAAAATGTAGGCTCTTCTGCCAGCCTTTAGAAGATCCTCCGGATTGCCTATCTCCAATCACACAGTATGAGCCCAGGCTTCCACTCTAGAGCTCCTCCTCCTTAGACCTTTCAGGTCATAACTCTGCCATCGACTAGTACTCCTTTTCTACAAATAGTTGCCGGAGCATGCTCATTTTCCTTTAACTGTCTTCACTAATATGTCCACTGTGAAATGTATTCTGAATTTGGTATATACCATGGTACGAATGCATGTTTTCCATCCCAGCTCAGCCACCATGCTACATGGCTACTCTTGCTTTGATCCCAAGGTTTTAGCTCTACTACAGGGGTACTAGTCTTGGACAACCAGTTTGCAATCATATAGGACTGTAATGATAGAGACTACTTGGCAAATATGGAGGTACCATCTTTTTGTCTGTACAACCATTATAGTGGTACATGGTCTGCAGCTATCAAGAACTCTTTGCCTTGTGTAGCGGCTCTGCCCACTTGACATTTGTCAAGCTCTTACTATTAGTCAGGTCAGTCAGGAAACATTCTGTAGTGGCAATGTGCAGACTAAACTTGCAGTACCAGTTGGCAAAAAAAAAACAAAAAAAACATTGAATTGCCTTTTGGTAGTGGCTGTGAGCCAATTACATATGTCTTCTACCTTATCAGCCTGTAGCTTTACTATCCCCCTTCCTATCACATATCCTAAATATCATGCCCGATTTACAGTTAAGTGGAACGGCTGTTAATACAGCTTGACATAATGAGTAGAGGTAATTTTTTTTCTTAGGGTGGTGACTTTCCCAATCCTTTGAGAAAAAGTAACTATGTCTATGATCAGCATAGCTGCTGCATTCCTGGTGTAGAGTCTTGGTATCAAGTCCATAAACCTCTGTAGTATAGCTGGAGGTCCAGGAAAGCTGAATGGTATAGCCATATAGTGTGGAGAATGTTGTTTTTTCCCCTGGCCTCTGAGGCTAACAGGATTTGCCAATAATCTTTGTTGAAGTCTAAATTGTACAAGAAGCTAACTTTGGACAATGATTTCAACAACAGTTTATCCACTTTAGGAATAAAGTAAGAACTATATTTGCAGGTACTATTCATTATTCTAAAGTCATTATAGAAGAAAATGACTCTGTACACAGACACACATACACGAGCGCACACACACACACACACACACACACACACACACACACACACACACACACACACACACACAAACAGTCCTCTTCTTCAATTATTAGGAACTGCTTCATGGACAGAGCATGCAAATCATCTTTATAGACCCAAATAATTCATTCAGGTAGCCTCTGTTATTGAAAACGCTCTTCTCATTCTTGTGCATGTTTCTATGTATTTATGTGTGTGTGTGTGTGTGTGTGTGTGTGTGTGTGTGTGTGTGTGTGTGTGTGTGTGTGTGTGTGTGTGTGTGTGTGTGTGTGTGTGTGTGTGTGTGTGTGTGTGTGTGTGTGTGTGTGTGTGTGTATCTTCATTCATTGTCAGTCAATACTCCATTGTGCTGATGCAGAAGCAACAATGAAAGTATTTAACTTCCCCATAACACTCACTCATGGAACCAGTACAGCACTGACAAAGGGAATTGTCCCAAAAGTTTTGTCTGTGTATTTCTTCTAATATTAAATCTATCTGGCATTTGAGGTCCAGAACTGTTTGCATTTTATTTCCCAAGACTCGATAGATTTTCTTGATGTTTGTGTCCTGAATATCCTGGATGGTTTTGACACTCAGCTTTATAGTAAAACATGTAAGAAAGTGAGCACACTGCACTATCAGAGTATGCATCTTAAATATGTAAAGCGTAATCCACTGAAAGGACAGTTTTATAGGCATGAAAGGTTGAACAGGAAGGATGAGAATATGCTCTCATCCTTTTATAACATGACTGAGGATTTTCGCCTTAGGGGGTACTCTGAACAAGAAATAGAAACTGCACATCATGAGGTTCTATCACATAGAAGTGATTTGGCTAGACCTTCTTTCTCTAACTTTGGTGCTGACTATGTGGCAAGACAGAATAATAACGGAAGTGATTTTAGAATGTGTGTTATCTGTTCAAATGATATTCGCTCTATCTGTAAAATCATTAGGAACCAATGACATATTTTGACGACTGAGAACAGATGCAGGGAGTTTCTTGGTGAAGCTCTACATTTTTGTTATAGAAATGACAGCTCCATTAAGAAACTGTTTTGTTATAAACCCCTGGTTAACAATGCACCCTGTATTTCAGATAGGAAAGGGACACATCCATGCAGATTATGTACCGTTTGTAAATATGTTAAGACTGCAGATATCTTTACACATCTTGTTACTGGATGTATCATTAAATTCAACTTTTATGTCGACTGCATTAGTAGCAACCTAGTCTACTTAGCTGTTTGTGACCAGTGTGGATGCTACAATGTTGGGAAAATGAACTGAAAGATGAAGACACTTGCTCAGATTGATTAAGTTTCTTGATTTCTTCACAAAGGGGATTGTACTGAAACCTTTGCCTGTGTGCATCTTTTCTACTATTACATTTATCTGGTTTCTGAGGTCTGGAATTTTTTGTATTTTATTTGTATTTTATTTATTGAACTGCATTTGTTGTTGACCTGTTGTACAAAGCAGAGCACATCAGGATAATGGCAGGTGGAATTATATGATGTGCTACTGTGTCTTTCTGCATGCATTTCAGATATTTGTCAGTTTGTTTTCTATACAGCACACTGGTGTAGCAGTAGGGTTGTCGCCTCACAGCAAGACATTCTCCGGTTCGATCCTCGGCTGCAGTGTCTTTTGTGTGGAGTGTGCATGTCCTCCCTGTGTCCATGTGGGTAGTCCCAGGGTACTCTGGTTTCCACCCACATTTCAAAGAAATGCATCTGGAGAGTTTCTCCTCGGGTGTCCACTGAAAATTGGCTTCATTCCAAGTCGACTTTCCCAGTAAACAAACGCTAAATAAATAAATATACACTGACAGCCTTATCTAATCAAATAGGCTATTCAAATTCTATTATATGCACTGTGAAACATCTGTACCATAGTGTGACACTAGGATGATGGTACAGAATAATTCTGCATACCACACAGCTTTTCCATAGTGTGACACTAGGATGATGATACATAATTATTCTGCATGCCACACAGTTGTACCATAATGTGTCACTAGAATTATGATATATAAGTATTCTACATACTACACAGCTATACCATAGTGTGACACTAGGATGATAGTACATAACGATTTTGCATGTCACACAACCGTACCATAGTGTGACTCTAGGCTGATTATACCTAATGATTGTGCATGTTATACAACTGTACCATAGTGTGAAACTAGGATGATGCTACATAATAATTCTGCATGCCCCACAGCTCTACCATAGTGCGACACTCAGATGATGATACATAATGATACTACATACTGCATAGTTGTACCATAGCGTAACACTAGAATGATGGTACATAATGATTTTGCATGCTACACAGTTATGCCATAGTGTGACACTAGGACAATGGTACACAATGATTCTGCATGCCACACAGCTGTAGCATAGTGTGATACTAGCATGGTAATACATAAGGATTCTGCATGCAACACAGCTGTACCATAGTGTGACACTAGGATGATAATACATAATGATTCTGCATGCCACACAGTTGTACCATAATGTGACAATAGGGTGATGATACATAAGTATTCTACATACTACACAGCTGTACCATAGTGTGACACTAGGATGATGGTGCTTAACAATTTTGCATGCCTAACAGTTGTACCATAGTGTGACTTTATGATGATGGTACAGAATGATTTGCATGCCAGACAGCTATACCACAGTGTGACACTAGAATAAGGATACATAATGATCCTGCATGCCACACAGTTCTACCATAGTGTGACACTGGGATGATGATACATAAGTATTCTACATACTACACAGCTGTACCATAGTGTGACACTAGGATGACAGTACATAACGATTTTGCATGCCACACAGTTGTACCATAGTTTGACACTACGGTGATGGCACATAATGATTCTGCATGCCACACTGTGTCATAGTGTTGCAATAGGATGATGATACAAAATGACTCTGTATGCCACACAGATGTACCAAAGCATGACATTAGGATGATGGCACATAATAATTCTGCATGCCACACAGTTATACCATAGTGTGACACTATGATGGTACATAACGATTCTGCATGCCATGCAGCTGTACCATAGTGTGACACTACTATGATGGTACATACTGATTCTGCATGCTCCACAGCTCTACCATAGAAGGACACTCAGATGGTGGTGCAGAATGATTCTGCATGCCACACAGCTGTACCATAGTGAGACAATAGGATGATGGTGCATAACAATTTTGCATGCCATACAGCTTTACTATAGTATGACAATTGCATAATGATTCTACATGCCAAAAAGCTGTACAACAGTGTGACACTAGGGTGATGGCACATAATGATTCTGCATGCTACACAACTGTATGACATTGCAACACTAGGATGATTGCACATAATGATTCTGCATGCCACACAGCTGTACCATAGTGTGACATTAGAATGATGATACATAATGATTCTACATACTTCACAGCTGTACCATAGTTTAACACTAGGATGATGGTACATAATGATTTTGCATGCTACACAGCTGTACCATAGTGTGATACTATGATGATGGTACATAATGAATGCCACACAGTTGTATCATAGAGTGACACTCTGATGATGATACAGAATTATTCTGCACAACATGCAGCTGTACCATAGTGTAACACTAGGATAATGATACATAATGATTCTGTATGTCACACAACTGTACCATATTGTGAAACTAGGATGATAGCAGATGCTCAGTATGTATGCTACGCAGATGTACAAAAGTGTGACACTAGGATGATGATACATGATTCTGCATGCCACACAGCTGTACCACTGTGTGACACTAGGATAATGATACATAATGATTCTGTATGTCACACAGCTGTACCATATTGTGACACTAGGATGATGTTACATAATGATTCTGCATGCCACACAACTGTACCATAGTGTGAAACTAGGATGATGGTAGATACTGAGTCTGCATGCCACACAGCTGTACCATAGTGTGACACTAGGATGATGATACATGATGTTGCATGCCACACAGCTGTACCACTGTGTGACACTAGGGAGATGATACATATTGATTATGCATGCCACACAGCTGTGCCATAGTATGATACTAGGGAGATGGTACATAATGATTCTGCATGCCACACAACTTTACTATTGTGAGAGACTTTGATGATGGTACATACTGATTCTGCATGCCACACAAGTGTACCATAGTGTGATACTACGATGAGGGAATATATTGTTTCTGCATGCCACACAGCTGTACCATAGTGTGACACTGAGATGATTATGCATAATGATTCTGCATGCCACACAGCTGTATCATTGTGTGACACTAGGAAGCTGGTAAATATTGATTCAGCATACCACACAGCTCTACCATAGTGTGATACTCAGGTGATGGTACATAAAGATACTTCATGCCAGACAGTTGTACCATAGTGTGACATTAGGATGATGGCACATTTCGATAATGCCTGCCACACATATGTACCATAGTGTGACACTAAGAAGATGGTACATAATGATTCTATATGGCACAAAGCTGTACCATAGTGTGACACTAGGGTGATGATACATAGTGATGCTGCATGACAGACAGTTGAACCATAGTATGACACTAAGTTAATGGTACTTAATGATTCTGCATGCCACACAGTTGTACCATAGTGTGACACTACAATTATGGCACATACTGGATCTGCATGCTAGACAGCTGTACACAGGAGGACACTAGGATGATGGTACATAATGACTGTATGTCACAGAGCTGTACCATAGTGTGACACCAGGATGATGGTACATAATGATTCTGCATGCCACTAATCTATACAATAGTCTGACACTAGGAAGATGATACATACTGATACTACATACTGCACAGTTGTACTATAGTGTAAGACTAGAATGATGGGACATAATGATTTTGCATGCGACACAGCTGTACCATACTGTGACACTAGGATAATCGTACACAATGATTTTGTATGACACACAGCTGTACCTTTGTGTGACACTAGGATGATGATACAAAATTATTCTGTATGCCACACAGCTGTATCACAGTGTGGCACTAGTATGATGACACATAATGATTCTGTATGACTGAATGCTGTACCATAGGGTGACACTAGGATGATTATACATAATGATTCTGCATGCCACACAGCTGTACCACAGTGTTTCACTAGAATAATGATACATAATTATTCCACATACCACAATGCTGTAGCATAGTTTGATATAAGGATGGTTATATATAAGGATTCTGTATGCCACACAGCTGTACCATAGTGTGACATTACGATGATGATACCTAATGATGTGGCATCTCACACAGATGTACCATAGTGTGACACTAGGATGATAGTAAATAACGATTTTGCATGCCACACAGTTTTACCATAGTGTGACACTACGGTGATGGTATAGAATGATTCTGCATGCCACACAGTTGTACCATAGTGTGATACTAGGCTGATGATACCTAATGATTGTGCATGCCACACAGCTGTACCATAATGTGACACAAGGATGATGGCAGATATTGATTCTGCATGCCACACAGCTGTACCATAGTGTGACACTAAGTTGATGACACATAATGATTCTACATAACATACAGCTATACCATAGTGTGACTCTAGGATGATGGTGCATAATGATTCTGTATGTCACACAATGTACCATAGTGTGATACTGGGATGACTGTACGTAATGATTCTGCATGCTACACAGCTCTTCCACAGGAGGGCACTAGGATGATGATGCAGAATGATTCTGCATGACACACAACTGTACAATGGTGTGACACTAGGATGATGGTACAGAACGATTCTGCATGCCACAAAACTGTACTATAGTGTAACACTAGGATGATGATATTTAATGATTCAGCATGCCACATAGCTGTACCATAGCATGACACTAGGATGATTATACATAAAGATTCTGCATGCCACAAAGTTCTACCATAGTGTGATACTAGGATGATGATATATAAGTATTATACATACTATACAGCTGTACCATAATGTGACACTAGGATGATGGTAGATAATGATTTTGCATGCCACTCAGTTGTACCACAGTGTAACACTACAGTGATGGTAAATAAAGATACTGCATGCCAGACAGTTGTACCATAGTGTGACACTAGGATGATGGTACATATTGATTCTTCATGCCACACAGATGTACCATAGTGTGACACTAGGATGATGGTACATAATGATTCTGCATGCCACACAGCTGTACCATAGCGTGACACTACAATGATGGTACATACTGATTCTGCATGCTCCACAGCTCTACAACAGAAGGACACTAGGATGATGGTGCACAATGATTCTGCATGCCACACAGCTGTACCATAGTGTGACACTAGGATGATGATACATAATGATTTCACATGCCACACAGCTTTGCTATAGTATGACACTAGGATGATGATACATAATGATTCTACATGCCACACAGCTGTACAACAGTGTGACACTAGGGTGACGGCACATAATGATTCTGCATGCTACACAACTGTATGACATTGCAACACTAGGATGATTGCACATAATGATTCTGCATGCCACACAGCTGTACCATAGTGTGACACTAGGATGATGATACATAATGATTCTACATACTTCACAGCTGTACCATAGTTTAACATTAGGATGATGGTACATAATGATTTTGCATGCTACACAGCTGTACCATAGTGTGATACTATGATGATGGTACATAATGAATGCCACACAGTTGTACCATAGAGTGACACTAGGATGATGATAAAGAATGATTCTGCATGCCACACAGTTGTACCATAGAGTGACACTAGGATGATGATAAAGAATGATTCTGCATGCCACACAGCTGTACCATAGTGTAACACTAGGATAATGATACATAATGATTCTGTATGTCACACAGCTGTACCATAGTGTGACACTAGGATGATGTTACATAATGATTCTGCATGTCACACAACTGTACCATATTGTGAAACTAGGATGATGGTAGATACTGTGTCTGCATGCCACACAACTGTACCATAGTGTGACACAAGGATGATGATACATGACTCTGCGTGCCACACAGCTGTACCACTGTGTGACACTAGGATGATGATACATATTGATTCTGCATGCCACACAGCTGTACCATATTGTGATACTAAGGAGTTGGTACATAATGATTCTGCATGCCACACAACTGTACCATTGTGAGAGACTTTGAAGATTCTGATGTCACAAAGGTGTACCATTGTGTGACACTAGGATAGGTTCATAGGCTCCTAGGTAAGTACTAGGCTATCTGCCCAAGGGAATTTATAAGCCTAACCAGGATGTGTTGGCTTTTGCCACCCCCTTAGATTGGTTCCCTGTGCCTCTGTCCAGCAGAGCCATCAGTTCCCTGTGCCACTGTCCAGCAGAACCATTAGTTCCCTGCACCACTGTCCAGAAGAGTCAGTGCAGTGATCCCCGGGGTAAATCTTCTGTTTCCCATCCAGCCATCAAGGTTTCTCTTGAAGAGTGTTAGTGAGGGGCTCTTCCTAATGTATATTGGAATCCTGTTCCAAAGCATGGGGAGTCTCTAGGATAGGAATCTATCCCTCCAGCATGTCCTATTTATCGTTTTGGTGAGGTTTATATCTCTAGAGCGTGTGGCTCTCTGGGATTTGTTTTTTTTTAGGTGGAGCATGTCCACCAATTCTGGGTTGGACATGGCCTTGTATTTCAGGCAGAGATCACCTCTGAGTAAGCGGTATGCAACTGAGTACAGCTGGAGTTTCTTGAGTTAGGCTGCATAGGGCATCTGTATGAGGCCAGTAATCCTCTTGGTGAGGTACTTTTGTGGCCTTTCCAACTGTTGCAGGTGTCTTGTAAGGTACATCCCAAATGGGGCATTGTATTCTATGATGGGTCTAATGAGTGATGAGTAGAGAGGCACAGTAACCTCTTTTGTTCTAGATGCAAACCCTTTTGTGATTAGGTGGGCCACATAGAAGGATTTTCTAACCACCTTGGCAATATGATTATCAAAGGAGAGATTAATATCTACTTGGGTCCCAGGATCCCTTATTACATTTTCTGTATTTAGGGGACCACCACCTATGTGGTAGTTCAGTGGTATTTTGTTTTTTCCAAAGGGGATGACTATGCACTTTTTGGCATATAGCTTGAGGCCATGATTTTGAAACCAGGTATCCGTCTCAGTGAGACCCATCTGAAGGGTGTCTGTATCAGCCGGAGAATCAATTATGGCCCCTGGTTTGCAGTCGTCTGCGAACTTGGTCAGCCATAGTCCTCCTATGCTTGCCTGTACCTCTGAGAAGTATATACCGAACAGGAGGGGTCCTAGGACTGAGCCCTGGGGACAACACTTGTAACCGGTTTAGAGTCGGACATAGAGCCTGCAACTCTCACCATGTGGGTTCTGTCCATGAGCCAGTTGGCAACCCATCTTGTGACGTAGGGGTTTATGTTCAATCTGGTGAGCTTGTCTATAATACTAGAATAGGGAATGGTGTTGAAAGCCTTTGCGAGGTCTAGGTAGGCTATGTGGACCTCCTTTCCCTCATCTAATGCCTTAATAACCATCTCAAAGAAGTACACCAGGTTTAGGAGGCATGATCTGCCCTTAACAAAACCAAACTGGGTAGGGTCCAAGGTTTGGAGGTTCCCAATGTCTCTGTTAATGAGTTCCATGATGATGCATTCCATAGCCTTGCAGACCAGGCTAGTCAGGCTTATAGGGCGATAGTTCCCTGGGTCCGTTGTGGCTCCACCTTTGTGGAGCGGGATAACTGTTGCTCTGCACCACTCTATGGGTACGTAGCCTCTAGAGAGGCTGAGTTTGAACAGTGTGTTTAGGTGAGGGGTTAGTTCATTGTGGAGCTCTTCTAAGACACAGCCTGGGACCCCCGTCCGGAACTTTTGAAGCTGTGTTTTTGGCTTTGGATAGGGCTGTTTTAACCTGTGCATTGGTGATTGATGGGGCCCTACATTCTTCTGTTATGCTTATGGGCCCTTTAGGGGGTGAGAGAGGGGGTGAAGTTTGCACTAAACCTGTCTGCCAGAAGGTTTGCAATATCAGTCGGTTCAGTGTATTTTGTGCCATTCTGCACTAACTCAGAGCAGATCTGAGAGTTTCCACTTAGGTTCTTGACATAGCTAAAGAATGCTTTGTGGTTATCTTTGGAGTCATTGGCAATTTTTCTTTCAAAACTAGCCTTGGATGATGTAATGAGGGATCGTAGTTTCTTACTGATACTGATCAGGAATGTCTTTCCTTTTTGGGAATTTACTCTTTTCTGTACTAGTTTCCTCCTTCTGTTGTATAGCTTGTTTATGGCAGAGGTCCACCAGACTGGTTTCCTTTTCTTGGAGGAGTGAGTCTTGGTTTTACTTGGGATAACATGATCCATGCATTCCTGCAGATGCTCATAGAGTGCCTTTGTAAAGGTTTCAGCAGCTTGGACAGCATTGTCCTTTAGCATGGGGGCTGTGAACCTTTCCACCTCAGTCTTAAGTAACATGAAGTTTGCTTTTGAAAAGTTTTTCATGGTGGTTTCCTTGATTGGGGTGGGAGCGAAATGTGGATATCCAGAGTGATTAGTCTATGGTCTGATCTAACCAGCGAGGGGTTGACCTCCTGTGTGGAACACCAATCGCCCATGTTGGTGATGACCAGGTCCAATATGTTGTTCCCTCTGCTGGGGGTGTTGACCAGTTGATCCAGGGCATTCAAGTTTATAAATTCTAGGAAGCATTGGGCAAGGGAGTTAGTACTTGAGTAGTTCTCCCAGTTTATGTTTGGGTAATTGAAATCACCCAGTATTAAGGTGTTTGGTAGGACCTTCATATTTCCCAGTGTCTCCAGAAATGTGGAATGGGGGTCCCAGGCCATTGTGGGTGATCTGTAGCAAGCTACAATTTGGATTGCAGTTTTGCCCATTGTTAGTTATACATGGATGATCTCTGATGCATTGTGCTGCACCATTAACCTGAAGGTGTGGGTATCCTTGATGAATATGGATACACCCCGGGTTTTGTGTTTCGGTCCTGGTTCTGTGGCTGAAAGGTATGGTATGAGTTATAGCCTAGTAGTGCTGGGGTGCTCTCAGGAGCCTTAAGCCAAGTTTCTGTTACAGCACAGATGTCGATGTTCTCCATACTGAGGAGTGCCTCGAGTGTGTGCATTTTGAGGTTTAGACGTCTGGCGTTGAGTAGCATTATCCTCAGTTTTTGGTTACTTGTGCTATTTATGGTGATGGGTTTGTCTTTTGAGCCTTGCCTAAAAAAGGCACTATGGGGGCGGCAAGAGCCTTGGCCAGTATTCAAAAGCCTAAGGGTGACAGGTGCAAGCCATCTCTTGCGAAGCAATGTGGTTTGTCAAGCATGTCATCCCAGGCAGACAGATACTGGATCCCCTTCAAATGACACCAGAAACTTAGCCAATTGTTGAAATTGATCATTTTTTTCTTTATACTGTGGCATCATTCTTGGTGAGGGCAGGATGCTACTCAGGGTCAGGGTCATACCGGCCTGGGCTACATGATCAGAGAGCTCTTCCATGTCTCTTTTCATGTAGTCCAGGGAGGTATGTCTCAGGTCATTTACACCAACATGGACAATGACAGAGTTCTATTTGTACTTGTTCTGGAGTGACCTGAGTGCTTGTGTTATGTGGTGGATCCTGGCACCTGGCAGGCAGTTAACTGTAACCTTCGCCTTGTCCAGCCTAGTTATTGGGATATCAGTATGCCTGACTATAGAGTTGCCTATTACTAATGTGTTGGGTATGTTATTTTGCGTTAAGGGCTGTGATTGCATGGCACACTAATTATGTGAAGTATGTGTTTCATGGTTGGTGATGGGGTGTGGAGGTTGCTTGGATGTCTGCTTTGAAGATCTCTGTTGCTTTTGCAGATTTTTATTTAGAGCCTCCAAGTATGTTTTCATGTATTCATGTGTGTTATTTGCCGGTGTTGGTTTATTAGGTCTATTTGAGACTTATGGTGTGTTGCAAGTATTACCCTTCTCCTCTTGATTGTCAGTTCCAGTCTTGGGTTTAGAGAGCTTTCCCTCCAGTTTGGCTGTATAATTGCATCTCTCACATATATTAGTGTTTGGTGGTAGGAGGAAAGGGTTGTCTGTGTACATGAGGCAGTTGTAACATTGCCTCAAAATGCCCAGATTCACCAGGTGGACTGGAGAGTATACAGGAAACTGCCCTTTGGACATGCCTGAATAGGTAGAGTAAGCTGTTTATCTGATTGGCTGGTGGGGACGAATAGAGAACCTTGTCCTTCTGGACAGTATGGGGGGGGTCTAGTGCTAGGGTTAATTAGTGCTTGCTATGAGTTTTAAGCAAGTGCTTGACTGTGAAATGAATGGTTTGAATGCCAAAGTTGAAGGTTTGTCTAGTTCCAAGGGAAAAATTAAAGAGTAGACTTCGTGGAGCCAAGAATAGTTTAACTCTAGCTAAATGGTGCTGCCCATGCACAAAACCACACAAATGCATTTTTTATAGCAGGGAAGTGAAAGAGATAGAAATTAGTCCAAAATGGCTGATAAACTACTAACTTCTGGGCTGAAATCACTCCTCCAGGGACAGATAGGCTGCTCAAAGCTCCCCTCTCTCACAGGTGAACAGAGAAACTTCCTTCTATCCAAGTAAGATATGGGCAACACAGAAACTTGTAACTCAGCCCTGGATTCAGCAATTACCTGAAAACTGGACTATACTAGTTCAGAAAGGAGGGCAACAAGTATATATATTTTTTTCAGAAAATAGAGTAGATACAATCAAAACAACACTTTAAATACACAGAAAAGGCTATCACACTTTAGTGTGCAGCCTACAACAGTTAAACAGATTATTTAAACACACAAATGACTTAATTCAAGTGCAGACAACAAATAAGTACAGTATGTAGCAATAACAACCTTTTTAAATCACAGATTTACTAAAAAAACTGGCGTTTTAGGCGGAATTAGTTAAGACAGCAAGAAAAGCAGAAAAGTGATACGTAATCACTCCAAAGTCACTCTTTTGTCTCTCTGCTGCTGTAGACTCTGCAGAATACCTGGAAGGCACTTGCTGAGCAGAATACAAGTGTAAAAACTGCACAAATGAGGTTTTTATAGCAGGGAAGTGAAAGATATAGAAATTAGCCCAAAATGGCCAATAAACTACTAACGTCTGGGCTGAAACCCCTCCTCCAGGGACAGATAGGCTGCTCAAAGCTCCCCTCTCTCACAGGTGAACAGAGAAACTTCCTTCTATCCAAGTAAGGTATGGGCAACACAGAAACTTGTAACATAGCCCTGGATTCAGCAATAACCTGAAAACTGGACTATACTAGTTCAGAAAGGCAGGAAACAAGTATTTTTTTTTCAGAAAATAGATCAGATACAATCAAAACAACACTTTATCCAATTAACCAGTTAAAAAGCTTAAAACTGAGCCCTGTTCCAGCAGTCTTCAATCAGACAAGTTCTAACTGCACAGTCCTGCCACTAGGGTACAGAGAAACCTTCTCCAAAAAAGACGGCCTGGATCAGTGCACAAGTTATACAAACAGCTAGATCCAGCCGGCCTGAATCTAGTCTATGCTACAGCAAACAAGGTGTACCGATTTCAGAAAGAAACAGTTCAAGTAAGCATGCGCAATAAGCCTTTAACCAGAAATTCCCAGCTCAGAAGGGCAGAATCTAGCCTCTCCTCCCACAAGAGTGCAGACCACAAACCTTCTTAATGTATAATAACTGGCCTGAAGCCCAAGTGCTTAACCCAGAACTAATACACTTTTAGAATAACAGACACTGAGCCTTCAATCAGCAGTTCCCAATTTAGAAGGATGTATGCTACCTGCCTGCCGCAACAGTGCAGACCACAAACCTTCTTAATGTAAAACAACTGGTTTGAAGCCCAAGTGTTTAAACCAAGGGCCTTAGAATAACAGTTACAATTTAATCAGGCTACTAACAAGCAGTAATAAAGGCAGAAGAATAAATGCAATTGAGTACTTTTAAGAAGAAGCAAAAGCAAAATAAGGTAATAAAGTAGGAAGAAACACAAATACAGTAAAGACAGAGGAAACAGAGCAGATTAAGATACTATGGGGGAATGTCCTTCCCAAGTGCTCTCTCTGTACACTGCAGAGGAGATGGGACTGATAGGAGTATCAGAAATCAAAATATGATCTCACTGTACTCAGTTGAGTGAGCAAATGAGATGGGTCCAGTAGGAGTGTGCAAAAAGAGATTTACAGCAGGGGCAGGCAATTCCAAAGCCACCAAGATTAACACCACAACAGGAAATAGGGAGGGGGTGGGAAACTAACTGCAGAGAGACAGACACAATATTTACTGAATCAAAGACACACAATATTTACTGATCAAATCTTAAATAAGTGCAACGAGAAATATACTTAAATCGGCTTGTGTCCAGTTGATATATGTAGACAAGTCTCAGTAGCCAGCAACTCGATTTAAAATGATTACTAGAAATGTAACCAACACAGATTTTAATACTAGCAGAAACCCCCAAACTAACTAACTCTAACAAAGGAATTTCAAAGCAGTCTAACAACTATCAGTGAGATCAAAGGATGATGATGATGCATAATGATTTTGCATGCCACACAGCTGTATCATGTGATTCCAGGAAGCTGGTACATATTGATTCGGCATACCAAACAGCTCTATCATAGTGTGATACTCGGGTGATGGTATATAAAGATACTGCATGCCAGACAGTTGTACCATAGTATGACACTAGGATGATGGATGCCACATGATAATGCATGCCACACAGATGTACCTTTGTGTTACACTAAGAAGATGCTACATAATGATTCTGCATGACACACAGCTGTACCATAGTGTGACTTTAGGATGATGGTACAGAATGATTTGCATGCCAGATAGCTGTACTACAGTGTGACATGAGAATAAGGATACATAATGATTCTCCATGTCACACAGTTGTACCATAGTGTGAAACTAGGATGATAATACATAATTATTCTGCATGCCACAAAGTTCTACCATAGTGGGACACTAGGATGATGATACATAAGTATTCTACATACTACACAGCTGTACCATAGTGTGACACTAGGATGACAGTACATAATGATTTTGCATGCCACACAGTTGTACCATGATGTGACACTACGGTGATGGCACATAATGATTCTGCATGCCACACAGCCGGTCCATAGTGTTACACTAGGATGATGATGCCAAATGATTTTGCATGTCACACAGCTGTACCATAATATGAAACTGGGATGATCACACATAATGGTTGTATATACCAGACAGCTCTACCATAGTGTGACACTATGATGTTGAAAAATAATGATTCTGCATGCCACACTGTGTCATCGTGTGACAATAGGATGATGATACAAAATGATTCTGTATGCCACACAGCTGCACCATAGCATGACACTAGGATGATGCCAAGCAGGTGTATCATAGTGTGACACTAGGATGTCCGTACATAATGATTCTGCATGCCATGCTGCTGTACTATAGTGT